>NC_140933.1:136341664-136941664 GCF_014529385.1 Adiantum capillus-veneris
TGCTATCTGCAAAAACGCTAGGCAAGATCTGGGATCTGCAAAACGCCAGTGCTGATCTGCTATTGTTGAAAACGCTAGGCTGAATCTGGTCTTGATCTGCTGTTGGCTGGAAACGCTAGGTCACCTGCCGGTCTTGCTGAGAAGGTGCGTTGTAAGTTGACGAACTTCTATTGCCTGTTCTGCCAGAAAATGCTAGCACTAGGTTTCTTTTATAGAGCTTAGCAAATTTACCCTACCCACTTTCCCAACAAAGTCACTTATTAATAATAAGTGAAAAATGGATAAAATAGGGAAAATGGATTCTGTGCACTAAAATGCTCATGATGGGTACTAATTGTCATGCTGAACATCATGCTGTGTGCAACCAGAGGATAAGCAACTACTCTAAGTGCCTGGACATGCCCGGCCTGAGCATAGGCTCACAAAGGTGCCTGAACACTTCCTAAGCTGACCTGAACCTTGGACCTGAACTAGCTTGTCCACATGCACATAGGGTTAGATGTGCACGTGACATCCCCTCCTTTTCAAAGTGAGGTACTGGTACCAAACTGTATGGCATCAAGGGAGATCGCTCAAAAGGACTCTGATGTGTGAGTCGTGCGATACTTGAACTTCATGAAGGTCTGCAATGCTTGCTTCTTTGGGCCGCGCCAAAAGCGACACAAAGTGACCTGTGGTTGCTTCAATGCTCCAACTCCCGCTATGGTCGTGCGTCTACCTTCAAGAATCTCCGAGAAGGTAAATTCTTGAAACCACTTTCAACACGAAAGCATGAACATACCCATTTCATGTAGAGTGACTGGAAAAATAATATGCTTCCTAAATGAATGTGCATGCAATGCAGATGAACAAAGTGGCGGAGTGCCAAATCGTTCACCAAACACACGCAACAAGTGAGATCGAATCTCGACTTTCTGATCTAAATCTATCAACTGTGGCAAATCACAATGGAAATGCCGATGCTTGATGGTCAATCTTTCTTGTGCTCGTTCTGAGACTGTGTCATGCCAAGGAAGAGACATGGAATGTGAATTCCTTGAATGCAAACGTTTTTTTCTTTTCGAGAGTGATCCGCATACATCCGTGCTCATCCATGAGTGAATCATGTGCATCGTACAATACGGCATGCCTATGAAAAGGAAATATGTAAAGACAGTGACGAAAATACAAGAAACCGTCACAAATGAAGCACTCGAACAATGCGTGCTGACTAATCGTGCGAACACACAATACCGCCTGAGTGGGTTCTTTGGACCTCGGCTCGAGAGCCAAGATCGGTTCTTCGTGATTAATTGTATCTGCAATGAGGTTAGCTTCACGAGAAAAATCATCAACTATACCATCATCCTTGTGAACAATCACATCTTTATTATGCAAATCATCATCCTTGTGAATAATCACATTTGTATCATGCAAAACATGTGTGTCGTGCTTTGGAGAAGAAAAGACTGAGAGAACCTCCTTCTCCTGTTTCTTTTCAAACTTCACTTGCACATTAGAAATGAGAGGTAAAGAATGAACAACTTCCTCACCACGAATGATGACGGGAGAGTCACTTTTGGCATTTAGAGTGAGAGTATTGTCTGCCCAATCAATGAGAGGGTTATGCTCACGAAACCATCGAAAGCCTAGAATCATATCACATCCTGAAAGAGGAAACACTACAAATTTTCTGCGGAAGGACGCTTGTTGAACAGTGAATAACACATCAAGGCACTCTCGTGTAATGAGAGAGTCCATACCGGGAGCGAAGCCCGACACCTCAAGAGGAGATATCTTGCTAACCTCCAAGCAGGCTCTTTCGACAAGAGAGTCACCAATCACATCATGCATATTGTCTGAATCAAACAAGACCACCATGTGTTGACCATTCACATGACCATAACACTTCATGAGAGACTCATCAATGAGAGGATCATGAGAAGCGTGTGACACACTAGTGTTCTCATTTATGGCATTAACAGAGGATATGGGTTATGTGGGTTCTTTAGGTTCGTTGGATTCATTCTTAGGACATGTTCTTTTTATATGACCCTTGACGTGACATTGATAACAACGACCTTCCTTAGAATAAATGACTTTTTCTTCTGCTGTTGTGAACGGGGTGGAAACACAAACAACGCCTCTATAATCACCCGATACACACTCTTGGGATGATACACACACACACACACTATGGGGCACCACTCGGCTTACAAAACCCACCTGAACAAGTATACGTGACACATCCAACCCTATGTGTCCGTGGACAAGCTACACCATAACAGGGTTTCTGTCAAGTCCAATCAGTCTAGATTAGGAGTGATCTGGCACTTTTTGTGAGTCTATTCGTAGACCGTGCATGCCCAGTCACTTAGTATAGATGCATATCCTCTGGTTGCACACAGCATGATCATCAGTATTCGCATCAGAATCCATCAGATTCCATCAGGGAAATTTTCCAGTGCATTTAGTCTATTTTCCCTATTTTTGATATTTTTCACTTATTAATTTAAGTGACTTTCCAACAAAAGTAGGTAGGGCAATTTAGGTAAGAAAATATATAAGCAAACCAAAGTTAGCACTAAATGGCGGAAGAGGCAGCAGGAGCTCCACACTCAACAGGCACCTTCTCAGCAGAACCCCCCCAGGAGACATAGCGTTTTTGGAGCAGAGCCATCACCTAGCGATTTCATCACAGATCAGCCAGCGATTTGCTTTTGCAGATTCCGGCGACAGTAGAACCTCAGAGCAACCTAGCGTTTTGCATTTTGCAGAGCAACTGGTGACAGCAGCAGAAATTCAGCCCTAGCGTTTTTGGTTTGTAGATCAGCCCCGGCGTTTTGCAGCTATACCACGACGGAACAACGAGGAACATTAGCGTTTTCAGTTTTCGGCAGTTAGCACCCGCAGATAAAGTCCTGAACCTCGAAGATCTCACCTTCCCGCAGCAGTTCCTCGCGCACGGTCAGTTTCCGCAAGGTTTACAGTTTCGGCCCGGAAAACGCAGATTTCAGCATCTGCGTTTTCAACGCGCCGTCGTCGCATCGTCATCATCGACATCGTCACCGACATAGAGCCAAGATTCACCAGATAAAAGATTAGCAGATTTCAGCCCATAGCGTTTTTGGACAGCAGTAGAAAGATTGCAAATTTCAGCCCTTAGGTCGACTTCGTCATCACCGTCGTCATCGCGACATAGCCTAGACTTGCATCAGTCACGTGCATTCAGTTTGTACCAGTTTGTGCAATCATAAGTAGCCCACTCTCGCCGACGAGAGTGGGGCCTTCGGAGGAGGGTTTTACAACGTCTCTCGTGTCGTATCTCTCTTCTCTCTATCTCTCAGTCTCATACACTTGCACGCACAGTGTCCACTCACTTTGTTCGTGATCATAGCACTCTCCATTAAGAACGGAAGGCTCTCCCTTCCATAAGAACTAAAAGGAACCTTGAGCAAATATGGATCACTCATCTTGAGAAAGAACAACATTCATTCCGCTGCACCTAACATTGGTATCAGAGCTTTGATAGTGTACTGTATAACTCAAGGAAAGAACCACAAGAACCACAATTTTTTTTTGCTTGTTGAGGTCACACAAACCCAAGTTCGCTTAGGCGTGTCGATTCCTAATCGTGTTTTTGAAGAGTGACAGGAATCCCAAGAAAGAAGGGTTTGTCCATCCTCCCCTTGTATCTCTTTTCACTCATTGAGAGCGGACCGTGCACTTAGCGGCCGGCCAATCAACGTGAGGTGGGAAAAAGCAACCTTGGTGTGAGTGCAAGGCCGCCAAGGGGTGCGCTTGCGGAAAGGAATAGAACTCGTGTGAAGAGAAGATCCTTCTCAAACACGATTTGCAAGCGAAAGAAAACCTCAAGAACCTCAAGACCCTCAAGAACCCCAAGAACCAAGACTTGCAAGAACCCAAGTTCCTCGTGAACTTAAGAACCCAAGACTTCAGTAGATGGTCATCACTCGAAGCGGAATGGATGCTTCGCTTGGAGGTGATGAGCATGAGAGAGGCGAAGAAGAATTTTCCCTACCATAAGGTTTTTCCGACCCTCCCCCTTCCCCATCTACGACAAGGATTGCACTAACTCCTATGGAGGTTTTCGACAAGAGGATGATGGACAGGAAGTTAGAAAGCGAAGAAAGAATCGCAACCATTGAGCCTAAGTACCAAGAAAGAATGGCAGTCATCGCCCGTGCGAGCGAGCAAGCCCGCTTGGAAGCCAAAGTAAGAAAAGCAGAAAGAAAAGCCGACTTGGAGCGTGAGCGTGAGCAAGCGCGCTTGGCGGCCGAACAGAGCGCTCGATACATGAAAGAGATGTTGCGACTCTTTTCTCAAGTGCAGGCGCACTTTGCACAAAATCAGGAAAAGGAGACTCTCTCAGTCTTTTCTTTTCCAAAGCATGATACACAAGATTTGCATGATGATAAGCATGATGATTTGAATGATAATGATTTGAATGATAATGATTTGCATGATGATGATTTGAATGACAATGATAAGCATGATTATTTGCATGATCAAGATGTGATTTCTCACAAGCATCATGATTTGCGTGATCAAGATGTGATTTCTCACAAGCATCATGATTTGCGTGATCAAGATGTGATTGTTCACAAGGATGAAGTGTTAGTTGATGCTTTTTCTAGCGAAGCTAACCTCGTTGTAGATTCGATCAATCACGAAGAACCGATCTTGGCTTCCAAGTCGAGGTCCAAAGAACTCCCACAGGACAATTCGATCATTCAGGAAGAACCGATCTTGGCTCTCGAGCCTAGGTCCAAAGAACCCTCACAGGAAGTATTATGTGTTCGCATGATTGATACGCACGCATTGTACGAGTGTTTCATTCGTGATCGTTTCCTGTACTTTAGTCAGCGTCTTTATGTGATCCCTTTTCCTAGGCATGACATATTGTACGTTGAGCACGTTTCACTCATGGATGAGCACGAATGTATGCGAATTTTTCATAAAAAGCTGAAAAGTATGTATGTAAGGAAGTCACATTCCATGACTCTTCCTTGGCACGACACAGTTGTAGAAAAAGCACATGAAGGAATGAGCACCAAGCATGGGCATTTCCGTTGTGAATTGCCACAGTTGATTGCTCTAGATCATAAGAGAAAGATTCGATCTCATTGTTTGCATGTGTTTCATGAACACTCCGTCTCTATGTTCATCTACATTGCATACACAGTCTTTAGAGAAGACAAGATTTTTTCCATTCACTTTACATGGAATGGGTATGTTCATGGTTTTGTGTTGGAAATGGTTTTCAGGAATTTTGAGCCATGGAGATTCTTGAAGAAGGAAGAAGCACGACTCCAGACGAAGTTGAAGCATCGAAGGAGCCACAGAAGACTTTGTGTCGCTTTCGGCGCGGCCCAAAGAAGCAAGCGTTGCAAACCTTTATGAAGTTCAAGTACCGCACAACCCACACATCAACGTGGGCCGGCGAAGAGTCCCTTCCAGGATTCCGGATGCTATTGGCGATCTCCCTCGACGCCATACAGTTCGGTATCAGTACCTCACTTTGAAAAGGAGGGGATGTCACGTGACACATCCAACCCTATGTGTCTATGGACAAGCTACACCATAACAGGGTTTCCGTCAAGTCCAGTCAGTCTAGATTAGGAGTAATTTGGCACTTTTTGTGAGTCTATTCGTAGACCGTGCATGCCCAGTCACTTAGTATAGATGCATATCCTCTGGTTGCACACAGCATGATCATCAGTATTCCCATCAGAATCCATCAGATTCCATCAGGGGAATTTTCCAGTGAATTCAGCCTATTTTCCCCATTTTTGACATTTTTCACTTATGAATTTAAGTGACTTTCCAACAAAAGTAGGTAGGGCAATTTGGGTAAGAAAATATATAAGCAAACCAAAGTTAGCACTAAATGGTAGAAGAGGCAGCACGAGCTCCATGCTCAACAGGCACCTTCTCAGCAGAACCCCCCCAAGAGACCTAGAGTTTTTGGAGCAGAGCCATCACCTAGCGTTTTCATCACATACCAGCCAACGATTTGCTTTTGCAGATTCCAACGACAGCAGAACCTCAGAGCAGCCTAGCGTTTTGCATTTTGCAGAGCAATTGGCGACAGCAACAGAAATTCAGCCCTAGCATTTTTGGTTTGCAGACCAACCCCGGCGTTTTGCATCTTTACCGCGACGGAACAGCAAGGAACATTAGCGTTTTCAGTTTTCAGCAGTTAGCACCCGCAGATAAAGTCCCGAACCTCGCAGATCTCACCTTCCGGGAGCAGTTCCTCGCCGCACGGTCAGTTTCCGCACGGTTTATAGTTTCAGCCCGGAAAACGCAGATTTCAACATCTGCGTTTTCAACACATCGTCGTCATTGACATCGTCAACGACATAGAGTCAGGATTCAACAGATAAAAGATTAGTAGATTTTAGCCCATAGCGTTTTTGGACAGCAGTAGAAAGATTGCAAATTTCAGCCCTTAGGTCGACTTCGTCATCACCGTCGTCATCGTCGACATAGCCTAGACTTGCATCAGTCACATGCATTCAGTTTGTACCATTTTGTGCAATCATAAGTAGACCACTCTCGCCGATGAGAGTGGGGCCTTCGGAGGAGGGTTTTACAACGTCTCTCGTGTCGTATCTCTCTTCTCTCTATCTCTCAGTCTCATACACTTGCACGCACAGTGTCCACTCACTTTGTTCGTGATCATAGCACTCTCCATTAAGAACGGAAGGCTCTCCCTTCCATAAGAACTAAAAGGAACCTTGAGCAAATATGGATCACTCATCTTGAGAAAGAACAACATTCATTCCCCTGCACCTTACAACGAGACAGGGAACACATCGATGGAGTGAGAGGGGAGAGACTATCCATTTGCCCACTCAACACAAAGACACACACACACACACCCAAAAACTCAGCTCAAAGAGGAAGATTTCTGATGTTTACAATTGAGCTTCGGCCAACACCAATGAGGCAAATAGCTCACACAATATGGATGAAATATGCTAGATACAATTACAAATTAGAGTAGAGGCTTCGCTCAAGAGAAACTTACACAACCAAAACAGCAGAAAAACAATGAGGAATTTGGTAAAATGGACAGCAGCATTGCGTCTGGAATGGCCCAAAACCCCAGTCTACAATATCAAAGTGCTCAAATCCGACCTCAAATGAGTAGTTTATGGCCAAAACAGACTCCAAAAACAGCAAAAACTCACTTTCGGTTGTTCCTCCTCTTCTCTCCACAATTTGCTGGTTGTTTTTCAGTGTCCACACTTCACTTTATCCCTTGGGCACCTTTGGCCTTTTGATTGACCTCAAACAGACCCCGAACAGGCCAAAAAATGGCTAGGCAGTGTGTTTTTGTCACCCTTCTACATCCATCCGCACACCTGGCACTCAACTTTTTCCAATAGTGTATCCCATAATCACGTGAAGTGGCCCCCAAATATAGTCCTCATGATGACCTTTCTACATAATCGTACCACGTCTCCAATCTTGAACAGCTCCCACTGCACGTAACCTGGTCTGCCAGTATAATAGGATATGCTCCCAACCCCGCTGGCATCACGTGAAAATCAACCACCGCCTTTGCATCATACGCCTCCACTTCTAAGCTCTTTACAACACCCAAACATTTCACTTTCTGATGGTTTGCCAATCTGATCCAAAAGCCTGACACCCCAGTCACTGTAAGACCCATCTTCTCAACGCATGAGTGTGATATGACACATATTTGGGCTCCACCATCAACATAATCTTGTCCCATATTTTTTATTTTGTGCCACACATCTACTATTGAACAAATGTCTGGTAGCTCATCCATCACCAACACCTTCACTGAACCTCTCTCTGGTTCTTTCTCCAATGGGTTAACCATCCTCTTCCACTGTCGCTCTAACTTAGACGCCATTTCTATAAGCTACCCAAAAGTAACATCTGCTTTCCTGCTTGTCAGATCCTCCTTCAAGTCATAGCTTAATTGCCCATCCCCTAGTGGAAAATCTGAAACATGAAACTTGTGACGAGCCCTTCTTTTCCTCTTGGCCTTGACATCCTCGCCTTCATGGCTCTTTCCCTTCTTCTTACTAGGACCTGCGCCACTTCTTCCTTTCTTATCCTGTGTGGTCCTCTTCCCAATAGGCATCACTAATGTATCCTCCAGCTTTGTTGCCTTCTCCAAGGTGACCACACTTATCACTTTTGTCTTTCCCTTTTCCTCTTGGGTTAATCCACTGGTTCCTTCTTCTCCCTTAATTTCAACGCCATAATCATTTGACCTAGTTAGCACCTATCTTGACAATGGATACGTGTCTCCCCCCATTCTTGGTGGCTTATCACATTGCGGGCTGATGTGGCCCAACTCTCTGCAATTATAACACGTGGACGTCTGCCTCCAGACTCTACTATTGCTTTGTCCAACATCATTCCTGGGTCTTTCTTCACCTCCTATGGCTAATTTGCAAACCTCCCCTGACCTCGATTATTTCCCACATTACCTAGCATGTTTAGGCTGAGATTCTTCATTAAATCTACCACTTGCCTCATGTCTTGCCTTAGCCCATCATCTTGCACTACTGTAGTGACCACTGTTGGCATAACCTGAGGAGTAATGGTTCATGATGACCCCATGGCATGCGACCTTGCAAAGAATCCATAGGCTGAAATTCAGACCTCCTAGGCAAAGACTCTACTCCTAGCTGACTCATTCTTCTTAGCTTCCACTCTTTGTTCCTCGCTGCATCTAGTGTATCTTCATATGTCCTAGGCTTCTTTAGCTCCACTCTCCAACATATATTCTTTCAAAGACCAACCAAGAACCTATCCTTCTTCATCATGTAGGTGGGGATACATGTGGTGCTAAGGTCTTGCACATCCTCTCCCATGCCATTGAAAACTTACGTATGTATGCATCTATTGGTTCAGCTTTCCTTTGTACCAAACCCTGTACTTCTTGCCACACTTTGTCAAGATCTTCTGTCTTCACAAACTCCACTTCCAATCCATACCTTAGATTGTCCCAACTTAATCTCACAAGTGGATCAGCCGCACGCAACTCCTCTTCAAATGCTTTGAACCAAACTCGTGTATCACTCTTCGAACAAATCTGGAGAAGACGTAACATTTGCATAGGATCATGGATCTGGTTGCTAATGTAGGCAACCTCCATCTTTTCCAAAAATTCTTTCACATTTTCATCACTTCTTCCATGAAATTCTGGATAAGAGAAAGCCATGGCTACTCAAGTTTCGATGCTTTGAGAACCCCTTCTAACACAGGTGCAAAGAACCCAAAACTTTTTACTGACTCAATCAGCAGAAACTTCAATGGAGCTCAAGCTTTAGAAAAGGATGAAGACATGCACATCAAATGAGTTTTCATAGTTAATCATTGGAATAACAACAGGCTAAAGGGAATTCCGGTATCTCTCTTAATCTTCTTGGCCCAAACATAAAGACTATGCATTGCTGGTAAAAAATCTTCTTGTCCACTTGAACATTTATTTGGATTCTTTGTGTTAAATGTAAAGGAGTGAATTGAGGTCCGTCGTGATTATCCATTAAAGACCAACCATGTCGTCCCAAGAAAGCACACTTGACTAATTACCCTCTGATTTTGCCAGAATTTCAGCAACATAACAACATAAATGACTCAAAAGACCAAAAAACCAGCCATCATAACTTGGAAAAATTTTGGGAGGGTTTCCCCAGAAGTAGAGCAGTAAGAACCCAAAATATAGACTGTATATGTATGAATAACCTGCCAACAATGGAACCCGAGCATCAAGTAAGAATCACTAGTACATAGCCTATGACGAGGTCACAAAAAGGATGCTCCAGCCACCTGTATCACCGAAAGGATCTCACATTTAAGAATCCCCCAGCTCAATAAAACCTCACCACGACCCTCTCACGAAGGTTTATGCAAATATCGTATAGTCAAGTCTCAGATCTGACTATCTTCCAAACCAAGTCTCATAAATGGTTGGGACTGCCAAATAGAATATTATGGCTCCACAAAGGCGTACAATGGCAGTATCCACAAGTCACGTACAATACCAGACAATGCGCTCAAACAGGCGCCAAATAATGCATATGTCACCAGCGTGTAACTACTATCTATCCTTTTTGTTGATTTCTTTCTTATTATCTATTTACTTTCACTTTTTGGAAACACCCCTCGGCAAATCTAACTGCCCTGCATTGCATAGCTAGTGTGGAACTGTCCAGAGGGAGTCCAGGTCTGAGGGCAAGAGAGCACTAAGGTTGGACAAGGACTATGGTTAGCCAAGTGAGGTCATTGACTAGCCAAAGTGGAATCCTTTGCTACAGAGGCTACATTTCAGTTCTGGATGTGGCCGCAGTGTACAAAGAGGGTCGGATGACCTAGAAAGATACAATGGCAACATCTCCTAAAATTTAGGGAACTGCTATTTTGGGACCTGAAAATGTGTTGACGTCATTACCTCCGGAATGACTAGGGGAACATTTTCTTACTCTGCCGTGAAGTCAACTGGCCAACCGGTTGGGATATTTTTAGACGGCAACCCCGAAACGGGAAAATGCTTATAAATGTGCCAAGTGGCACCTTCTGGTGCACTTGCCTCATGCAACAAGAAGTGGCGCTGAATTTAGGAGGGGGAGAGCCTCATTTTCAGATTTGTCACAGGTTAAGAGCTATGGAGTGCTTGCTTTCCCTCTTATGCACAGTGCGGTGCCAGGAGTGATGCCCTGCACGCTACGCACTGCCCTCTCTCTCCCCTTTGGCAGTATGTTATGCCCCTCTAGTGGGCTCTTCATTTGACCAATGTACAGTTGTGTGGGTTCATGCGCGATTGCCGAGGCAAGAGCCTCTTGCACAGGTACTGGATTAGCTAGCGGCTAATCCCCCCGCAGGTATAGGTGAATTTGGAGAGGTTTCACACCAGAAATCTCGTCCGATTCAAAGGGCAAGTAGCCCTACAGGTGCGGGAGCTCGAGGACTTGCTAAGGATGCGACCAGCACGCGAAACGGAGCCCGAAACAGTAAATTATAGCTTGCTGTGTATTTTTGCAGGTTTAGGGTTTTGGCCCTAAACAGACCCTAATACCCCCAGGAGGTTCAGGGACGCAAGGGGACCGCTGTACAGGTGACCTGGCGCATTTTCAGGGCTGAAAAGAGAGAATTCAGCATGCTGCAGATTCTCACCAGGTTTTGCAAAAGTGCCCGTATGCGTCGGGAAAGTCAGTCAATGCGTGGGAATACTGACTGTGAAGGGTCCTAGTACAGTTATGCTACCGAAATCAGGCCGGAACAGTTGAAATTCAGCCAAGTTTGTGCGGGGCAGCTTGTAGGGATCCACAGCATTTATTCCCTCTTTTAAAGAATAAAGAAATACCGAAAAGGGGCGCCTAAGTTAGGGGCCAATCTGGTGTCTGTCTTCTCATACAGGTGCATTCTAGCATCTGTATCCCATTCCCCTCTCTTGTGTCACTATAGCGCAGGTATAATAGACGACTAATAATGGGTGAAAGCTAAATCAAGGTTTGAAGTAAAGTCTACCGCCCTTTTTGGATTGAACAGGCCGGTTTCAGCATACCCACGGCAACTTCAAGTGCCTTCCACTTGCCAGTGTATCACTCTACTCCAGCTATCTGTACCTGTGTGAATCACCTGTACCTGTACCTGTACCTGTAACCTGTAATCTGTAATATCGAAGCTGAAGGTACTCGAAGAAGATCCTTCGTGGGGGCGCCAAAAGAATGTGAGCGGGATGGAAACACACACAACGCCTCTATAATCACTCGACACACACTCTTGGGATGATACACACACACTATGGGACACCATTCGGTTTACACAACCCACCTGGCTGAGACAGGGAACACACCAATGGAGTGAGAGGAGAGAGGCTATCCATTTGCCGACTCAACACAGAGACACACACCCCTAAAAACTCAGTTCACTCTTAGGATGATACACACACACACTATGGGACACCACTCGGCTTACACAACCCACCTGGCTGAGACAGGGAACACACCAATGGAGTGAGAGGAGAGAGACTATCCATTTGCCCACTCAACACAGACACACACACACCCAAAAACTAAGCTCAAAAGAGGAAGATTTCTGATGTTTAGATACAATTGAGCTTGGGCCAACACCAATGGGCCAAATAGCTCACACAATATGGATGAAATATGCCAGATACAATTACAAAAAAGAGTAGAGGCTTCGCTCTCACAAGAGAAACTTACACAGCCAAAACAGCAAAAAAACAGTGAGGAATTTGGTAAAATGGACAGCACCATTGCGTCCGGAATGGACCAAAACCCCAGTCTACAATATCAAAGTGCTCAAATCCGACCTCGGATGAACAGTTTATGACCAAAACAAGCTCCAAAAATAGCAAAAACTCACTTTCGGCTGTTCCTCCTCTTCTCTCCACACTTTGTTGGTTTTTCAGTGTCCACACTTCACTTTATTCCTTGGGCACCTTTGGCCTATTGATTGACCTCAAATGGACCCCGAACATGCCAAAAAATGGCTAGGTAGTGCGTTTTTGTCACCCTTCTACATCCATCCGCACACCTGGCACTCAACTTTTTCCAATAATGCATCCCGCAATCACGTGAAGTGGCCCCCAAATATAGTCCTCATGATGACCTTTCTGTATAATTCATCACAAGAAAACACCCACGTTGTGTCCTCACTTACCCACGTGCAAGTCTTGATCCCATTCGACCTTCTGACGCCACTGGATGTCATCTGACGCACTTGCTTACCTCATGGCGTGCGCCCCGCTGATAGCTTCCTCGAGAAGTTTTATGCTCCACCAACTCCTCATTATTATAGAAAAACACACTGATACTGGTGGTAATGAAAATTGATGTACTATGTACACACTGTCCTACCTGTACACATATGGTCCCCACGTAACCACCTGGCTTTGGAAAATGGGCAATCCTTTATTCGATGCACCATGCATGTGTATGTACATATGCGCAATCACTTCTTCCAAAAAAACTCCTAACACCGTTATGTATCCTCCTATGGATCCTTGTGCAACTTTTTCATATGGGGTGAGCTTAGGTGTTAGCTTTACCCTTAGATTCATTTTGAGTCTTCTTTTCCGAAAGACTAGAGGACAATTGGCTAGAAGAGTTACCGTTCTTACCGTTCTGTGGGTTCTGAGGAGTCTGAGAGGTACTGTGAGAAGCCTTGTTCTCCTTAGGCTTTCCTTTGTTGTGCTTCATCTCTTGTGAGAAAGCAATTTCTACAGCCTTGTTGAGATCCACGGGGTCGAAGACTTCTACATCAAACTTGATATATTCGTCCAACCGAAAAGGAATGCCTCTTTGCGCTCATCATCGGATTTGTGTAATTGGGTGCCGAGCTGCAATTCACGATTAGAGAAAGACATAACTTGCATACCATTTTGCTTGAGACTCCGCCAATCATCCTTCAACCGTGCTAAGTACTGAGGTGGCATAAACTGCGTCTTGAGCTTGTCTTGGAAGTCGGCCCAATTAAAGGAAAGGGGCACGCCTTCTTCGGCTTCCTCTAGGTGCACGGTCAACTGTGCCTCTTGCCATGCGTGATACCAATTAATGGCATCACCGGCAAGGTACATGGCTATCGTCAAAACCTTGCTATCATAGTTACCCGGAACGCGGAACGAGAACGACGACGGGATCCCTCGCGGAACGGGGAACGGTGAGGGGTCCGGAACGGGAGGCATAAAAACACCCAAATAATGCAATTTTAAGCTCTGTGTGATTGAATAATAGTAGTGTCAGAGTTCTTTGACTCTAATACTCACAAAAACTTGATTTGAAGACCATTCAACCTTACCATGGCCAAGTGTGTCGTATAGACTTGAGAGCTTGAGGGGGAAGGGACGCGGAGGGGAGAGAGAGAGAGAGAGAGAGAGAGAGAGAGAGAGAGAGAGAGCTTAAAAGTTGAGAGAGAGAGAGACTCGAGAGAGAGGGGGAGAGGGAGAGAGCCTTGTCGTCTAGAGTCTAGAGTCTAGACTAACGAGGCTAGAGCTTGAGAGTCAAGACTCGAGACTCGAGAGGGTAGAGCTTGAGCTTTGACCCTTAAAGCTTGTGTGCACTGTGAAGGTAAGGGGTGGGGGGCAGGGCGTTTAATAAGGGGGAGCCTCACAAGATAAAGCTCATAAATCTGAAAATCTGTCATTCCCAGCTGTTCCGGACCATTCCGGGTTGGCTGATCCGGTACCAAATCCCTATCCGAAACGTCTAGCTGTTCCGGACCATGAAAACCTTCCGAAACGCCGTTCCGGCGTTCGCAGCCCACAGGAGGGCGTTCCCCGATAACTATGCTTGATATTCCTTGTCTTCTTAGTTGTCGCAAAACAAGCATTAAATTGATGCAACCAAGAATGAATAACACTAGCATCCATCTTACTGTAATACTTACTAAATGTCAACTTCTCAATGACGGAGTTGTTGGAGTCCGAATCTCTACTTGTGCTACTTGATGAACTACCAACATCTTTGACCGGCTCAGGCTTCGAGGTGAGTACTTGTAGGCAAGGTTGACACGTACGGTCACGTACGACGGGTACACGTACGAAGACGTGCGGTACTAATCGAACTAAAAAAAACTAGACATACGTTGACGTAACATAAGATGCAAAAAAAAAATTCATACGTCTTACACACTACAAGAGAGACTAAACCAAGAAGTTTTCAAACTCAGAAGTTAGAACATGATAGATCATATGAGTCATGACATAGACCTTAGTACTTAGTACTAAATACTTGCAACTTAAGTCTTACAAGTTAGAACATGAAAGATCTATCCATGGACATTGAAAACGGCAATGTCCGAAAAAAGAAGAATCATGATCTCCAAAGTGGTGGCGGCCATAGTAGATCCGCTACCCGAGCCTCGCCGCACATAGGTCATGGTTGTTTGAGCCAATGCAGCCACTGGGCTCTTGGTCAAATGCAATCGAAATTGCAAAACGATCCCACCCCACAAATCACCCCCGAAGAGGACAGCCCTGCCTGTAGGACCAACTCTTGCATGCGTTGGTCTCTCTGCGCCTCACGCTCTAACTCCAAGGCCGCTCGTCTTTCTTCGGCCGCCAAGCACGCTTGCTCACGCTCACGCTCCAAGGCCACCCTTTTGTCTTCGGCCACCAAGCACGCTCACGCTCCAAGGCTAACCGTCTTTCTTCGGCCGCCAAGCGTGCTTGCTCGCACTCGTGATCAAAGGTGGCGCGTTGCGCCTCTTGTTGTAGCATCATGTCCATCATCAACTTGACCAAAGCCTCCATAGGATTTGGTGCAAACCGTGGCGTAGATGAGGAAGGGGGAGGGTCGGAAAAACCTCCTGGTGGGGAAAATTCTTCTTCGCCACCTACATGCTCATCACCTTCACACAAAGTATCCATTCCGCTTCGGGTGATGACCATACACTGAGATCTTGGGTACTTAAGTTCACAAGGAACTTGGGTTCTTGAGGTTCTTGTTCTAGAGATTCTTGAGTTCTTGAGGTTCTTGAGATCTTTCTTTAGCTTGCAATCTGTGTTAGAGAAGGCTTTTCTCTTACGCGAGCTCGACTCTTCCCAGCGGGCGCACCCCTTGGCAGCCTTGCGCTCACACCAAGGTTGCTTTTTCCCACCTCACATCGATTGGCCGACTGCTAAGTGCACGGTCCGCTTTCAATGAGTGAAAAGAGGGACAAGGGGAGGCCGGACAAGCCCTTCTTTCTTGGGTTACCTGTCAAAAACACGATTAGGAATCGACACGCCCAAGTGGACTTGGGTTACGTGCGACCGCAACAAGCAAAAAATTTCTTGTGGTTCTTTCCTTGAGTGATACAGAACACTGCCAAAGCTTTGATACCAATGTAAGGTACAGTGAATGTGAATGTTGAACTTTGCTCAAGATGAGTGCTCTGAACTGTGCTCAAGGGTTCCTTTTACTTACGGAAGGGAGAGCCTTCCGTTCCCTTAGTGAGAGAGTGCGGATGATCACAAACAAAGTGAATGACACTGTGAATGAAGGTGCAGAGACTGAGAGAGAGAGAGAGAGAGAGAGAGAGAGAAGAATACGACACCAGACGGTTGTCAAACCCTCCTCCAAGGGCCCCCCCCTCTCTATGGCGAGAGAGGTCTATGCTATTGATTGCACAAATCTGGTACAATAGTCTAGATGCAATGGACTTGCCGACGATGTCGATGACAACGATGACAACGACGAGACAGCTGAAATCTGCAAATCTGCTAACTGCTGAATTCTGACACTATGATGGCGAGACGGCAATGGCAACGACGCGACGATGATGCGCTGAAATTTGAAAACGCAGATGCTGAAATCTGCGAACAGCAAGCTGAATCTGAGAACGCTGGCTGATCTGACCGTGCGATGAGGATCTGTTGCGGGTAGGTGAGATCTGCGAAGTTTGGGGCTGATCTTGCGGAGTCTAAGTGCTGAAAACTGAAAACGCTAATGATTGGGGCTGATCTGTCGCAAGAAATCTGCAAAACGCTGATGCTATCTGCCAAAACGCTAGGCCTGATCTCTGCAAAACACTAGGGCTGATCTGCTATTGTTGAAAATACTAGGCTGAATCTGAGCCAAAACGCTGGTCTTGATCTGCTATTGGCTAGAAACGCTAGGTCACCTGTCAGTCTTGCTGAGAAGGTGTACTGTAAGTTGGCGAACTTCTACTGCCTATTCTGCCAGAAAGTGCTAGCGCTAGGTTTCTTTTATAGAGCTTAGCAAATTTGCCCTACCTAGTTTCCCAACAAAGTCACTTATTAATAATAAGTAAAAAATGAATAAAATAGGGAAAATGGGTTCTGTGCACTGTAAAATGCTCATGATGGTTACTGACTATCATGCTAATGATCATGTTGTGTGCAACCAGAGGATATGCAACTACTCTAAGTGCCTGGACATGCACGGCCTGTGCACAGGCTCACAAAGGTGCCAAAATACTTCCTAAGCTGACCTGAACCCTGGACCTGAAGTAGCTTGTCCACATGCATATAGGGTTAGATGTGCACGTGACATTCTCCTTGCAAAAACCGGTCTTCCCTCTAGGAGAGGGCGTATGATGCTTTTATAGCTCCCCGGCCACGGCAAAGACAGCTCAACGCTGGCTGCCCGTGTAAAGATCGCGGCATTTTATTATTATTATTATTTTTTGGTCTCTTGCCAGAGAGAGAGAGAGAGAGAGAGAGAGAGAGAGAGAAATCGCTGGCTGGTTTTTGTTGCTTTATTTTCTAGGTGGCTACCCACTTATTAGGTGGACGGTCGACGTATTTTAAAAATAGTCTAAATCTGTCCAAAAACTCAATAAACCCTTATAAGTTAAAAACAATGCTTTCACAGCACTTCCTAGGCGTCCCTGGATGCAATCACATGCACAGTTGCAATGCAGACATAGACTTCCTCGCCGGAAAGCATCAGCTTTCCTGAAAAGCAACCCGCTTTCTCAGAAAGCATCTATTTTTTCCTTGAAGTTTCCTCTGAACCCATCTTCATTCAAGTGCTTGCTTTTCCTTATGCACAATTCTAACACAGTTTGGAATTTCCCCTGACTATGGATATTCCCTTTCCGATGCACCCGTCACCCACCTTGTGACGCATCAGGAATACCCATCACCTAGTCCTTTCCTACCGAACTTACGGTACAATCTCTTTTGCGATGCTCTATGTCACCCATCCTATGACGCATCAGAGATGTGCATTCCCAGATGGTCGGATACTTCTTCCCAATACTCTCTGTCACCCATCCGATATGACGCATCAGAAGTTCCCGTTCCTGGTGGCCTTACAGATATTCCCGTTCACAGTGCTCCTGTCATTTCTCTGAATGACGCACTAGAAATACTCTGTACTCGGATGTCTCCAAAGAGAAAAACCCTCTCACTTAAAATTCCAATAATTCATTTAGAATTATTTTTCTTTGGTGTTTCCAAGCGAGAAAATGCTCACTAATAAATCCAAAAATTCATTTAGAATTATTTTTCTATCAGATAAAACCAATTTAGCAATAGGGCGCCAGTCTTTGGGACCTCTAGGCCGGAACTCCGTCATGCCGTGTCATCTCTCTCTCAGTTTTGTTCAATTCTTTCTGGTTTTTCTCGAGTGTGTTGCACTAGATCTTTGGCTTGGAGTGTCCAAGTCTATTACAGGTGCCCAAACTTCTGTATAACCTCCTCAAGGCTTCCTTGAAGCTTCCCAGTTGTTATCTTGTAGTTTAGGTGCAAACCCTAAACCTGCAAATAAACGCAACAAGTTAAAATTCAAGAGCTCCTGCATGCAATGGAACACTTCCCCTTTGACTTGGACAAGTTTTCACGCGAGAAAACTCACGTTTCGTAACCTGTCGTCGCAATGAGACTATGCGTACCTATGGGGGATTAGCAATTAGCTAATTTGGTTCGTGTTCAAAAGGCTCTTGCCTTGGCAAACGCACATAAAACCCACAAGACTATACACAGTCATCTAAGGAGGCCAAGTAGAGAGGCATTACCATATGTGTAAGGGAGAGAGATGCATGAGAGCAGAATCATCGCGCTACATGAGACACGGGAGAAGGCAAGCTTTCCATTAAGGTTGTGAACCTAAAAATCCACTCACAAAAGCCAAACAGTCCCCCTCTCTCAATTTGGACGTCCCCAAGCTGGGCATGTGCTCCCTGGGGTGTGAGTTGTCTAGCACGTTGCTCTCTTGCTGACAAGTGTGTCCACTTTGCCTCTTATGGTTTAGTTTCCTAATTCCTCCAACTTATAAATCAATGACTTGCCGTGTGGCCAAAATTCCATTTAGGCGTGCACATGCTTGCATACTCATCAAAATTCAGTGCTAACTGACCAACCTAGACTCCCAATGTGGGAAACCCGTTTGGCTGCAATCATTTCACACTGGCCATGCAATGTGGACTTGCATCTTTTCAAAGATTCCAAAGGAAAAGAGCGAAAATAAAATAAATAAAAATATAAAATGCATATTTAAAGAAGGCAACAAGAAAAATACACCTCCTCATGATAGTCTCAGTGTGGATAATATTTTCTACAATGCAATAATAGAAACATTTCAACTTTTTTTCTTTTCCAAAAAAGAAAATCTTTCCATTAAAAAATCACCTCAAGGGAACAGACCCTAAGGTAAAATTACATCAAAGTAATACAACAGAGAATCAACCATAAATGGTATCACCAAAAGATAAAGTCCTAGGGCAATCTATAAAGTACAAGATTGCCTCAAATCAAGACTAAGAATGGGGACTAAGCCTAAACGACCTCCTAGACTTAAAGGTCTTTAAAGCCTTTTCCTCAGCAAACTTCTTAGCAACTCCTGCCAAAGAAGGGAAATACTGCTTGTAAGCTGAATTTAATTATGCCTTCAAAACTGTTGTTGATGTCCAAATCAGTGCCTTGAGGATCAGGTGGTGGATCATGCAGAGGTGTCAAAGAAATATCTAAAGAGAAAAAAGAAACAGGGGCTTTGCGTCTATGCACAAGCTTTGGAGCATCTATCATTCGAGCTAACGTCTTCCTTTTCTTCATCCTGGCCCTTCCTACTTCGCTTCTTTTCCTGACACTTACACCTGCCCAAGCCCCCATTTGCATGAAGTGCCTCTTGTTCTGATGTGTGCTGCCTTTGGTCAAAAGATATCCTCCCACGGGTACAAACTACAGCAACATGGCCCTGCCTGCCACAAATAAAGCAGTGGCTAGGAAAGAATGCTCCCTGCAAGATTTCTCCCCATGGATGTTGAGAGAGAAATGAATTGCAGAGGATTCTTCGTTAACACTGGGTAAAGAGCCATCCTAATGGAGATTGTGTAATCCTCATCTTTGGGACTCACAACATCGCCAATCACAAAGCCCACACGTCTCCCAATTTCATTTACGTGTGGAGCATATTTTGGAAGAAGACATGGAAATCTAGTTGTAACTAAGATTCCACCATCAAGACATGGAAATCTAGTTGTAACTAAGATTCCACAATCTCCATTAGGATGGCTCTTTACCCAGTGTTAACGAAGAATCCTCTGCAATTCATTTCTCTCTCAACATCCATGGGGAGAAATCTTGCAGGGAGCATTCTTTGGGACTCACAACATCGCCAATCACAAAGCCCACACGTCTCCCAATTTCATTTACGTGTGGAGCATATTTTGGAAGAAGACATGGAAATCTAGTTGTAACTAAGATTCCACCATCAAGTCCACTAAGATCCATTCCCAGTGTCCATCAAACCAGAAAACCCATAGCAAAATGAAATTCCACAAGGCTCTGTGCTAACACCTCCATGGCTTGATCTGTAGACTCAACCTGCACTCTGAAGAATCCTCCCCGAGAGGGAAGACATTCACAACTTACAAAGAGAAGGTGGCTAAGTCACAACAACATCAACATATGTAAATAGTATGAATCTTGATGGGTAAAGGTCCACTTACTTCTTCACGAGCTTTTGAAACCATGTTGGATGAGATGTTGCTGCACCCACTCTGACTATCTTTTGTCACCTTTATCAAGGATCACAAATACTTCCAAATTATTTGATGCCAATTAATGATACTCAACCAATCTTTATGACTGCATGAGCCAATTTAAACTTAATCGCACAATACATATGCCTTGCTAAAACACATGTCTAAAGGCTTGCACAAATAAATTCATTTGACACCAGGATGTCACCTAATAAAAAGAATTACAGAAATCAATTGTGCAACGTCTTTGTGAAACATTGGATACGGGGATTCCCATATAAAGTTTGGCATAAATCTTCCAAATTTGCAAGGACTTGCGACCTTGAATATAGAGTTGCTCCAGCATGATCCAAATACACATCACCTACATCACCCTTAAGGTTGTCAAAAGATAACTTTCCCAGGAAATTCTAGACTTCAGAAAACTTATTTGCTGATTATGTGAGTGATCTAAGGCCCTCCATGAAAGCACGGCGTACCTTTGAGCTGAGGAAACTCATAAGAGCGAAGTTCATCAATGGTGGACTCTCCGTTGGGGTAGCCATATTGTTCCTTGTAAAGAGAGAGGAACTCCTGTTTGCGAGGGTCTTCGTGCTGGGCTGCATCGTTTACATGGTCTGACGGGAATTCTGTTTCGCGTTCTTCGTCAGCTGCCATGGGCAAGGTACACAGCTAACTGCGGTCGTTAGTGGGCAGCGAGTTACGCAGTCACGTGCAAAAAACTACAAATCAAGGACCCCGACCGACCATCCGCAGGTGTTTTGTGGAAAATAAGAGTTCGTAGAGGGCTTGTGAAAGTTCATCATTTGAACTAGTCGTGCTTTGTTGGCACAATAGGGCACTCACATCATGCTTAGAGCCGAGTCCCACTATGCATTAGTGGCATTAGTGGGTTTTAATAAAATTTGCAATATTGTGGTCACACAATAAAATTATAATATTAGTAAAATGAAGGGGACAACACCCTAGAAAATAGTAGTGGTACTAATACTTAAGATTTCCTTTGCATTAAGAAATTACAAGATGATCGACCAATGAGAATTAAGAACTAAAAGCTCTCCCACATTCTAGGTGTGCTCCCTTTTCTATTTGAAGAAAAGTGAAGGAGCTCACTTTCTACTTTGTTCCACAAAAATGTGGTGGGACTATAATATAAACATCTACCACTTTAATTTCACTAAAATCTTAAGAGCATAGGGGGACTCGGCTCTTAAGGTCATTTTTTAAGCCGTTCAAAGCTTCGCTTTGAATAGTTTTAAGGGATTGCACCCACTAGTCATGCGGGTGTGGATGCTTAAGCGTTTTATTAAATAACACAAGGTTCTCAATTTGAATTGAAACAAATATTAACGAGCTATTTTGTTTGAAATATAGCATGTTTAACAGAGTAAGAGAGGGAAAGCCTTGGCTTTATTTTTCCCTTAGTTTTTGGAAAGGCATGTGTCTCTCCCTCTCTCTCTCTCTCTCTCTCTCTCTCTCTCTCTCTCTCTCTCTCTCTCTCTCTCTCTCCCCGCGGTTGTGTGGTCTTCAACATATGGTTGCTCCTCTGAGAGTGTCGTCCTCGTCACTCAATCACTAATTTTGGTGGTCTTCATGTGTTGAATCCCTACGTACAAGACCAAGTGGCCTTTTCAAAGGCTATAAACTAATACAAGCCTTTATCATTCACAAATAGCATTAAATATTGTCATCACGTGGTGATCGATGAGGCAATGCAGACAATGAAGGTTAGCATATATGTTTTTGAGGTATAACAAATAACAAATGATAAAATTGCTTGACTCTTTCCTTTAAAACAATGACATACCAAAACATAAAATATTATAAATGATTTAATTTGTGACAAGTTCTTCTGAACAAAAGATATATGGGTATAAACTTAAAAGATTCTATGAAACACATTTGTGGTGCTAAATCATACTGTAATTGTTATAGTAAAGTTAATCAAACATGCAGTTTTGTGGAAAGCATGCATGTAATCTCAAGATGGAACACTAATCTTACGAGGAAAGTCTTCACTTGAACAAGTTTGCAACTCAAAAAGAGCGTCTTTGAGGGTCTACAAGGAAAAGCAAAAAAATAAATCTTTGATATTATAAGAAAATTTAAAAATTATTGAAAAAGCATCTAGAGCATAGCCTTAGTGAGTGCCATATAAAAGTGTGGTGGAGAGTTGGCACAGTGTTAGACTGTCTACTAATGAAAACATTATACAACTCTACCCGAGTAATTAGGCCATGCTAGTTAGCCCTTATTTTTTACATGAGAGTTGTCATCATTTCTATGTGGAAACCCACAACAACACTCCATGAGTTGGTTCAAATGAATGACACCTTTCATGTTCGTTAGCCTACTTTTTCACATGAGAGTTGTCATTGTTTCTACGAGAGAACCCACAACAAGACCCCATGAGTTGGTTTAAATGAATGACACCTTTCATAGCCAACACAACCTAATTTTAGTTGATGACAAAGCCTTCCATCATCTTCTTAACTGCAAACCTTCAAAAAGTGCTTCTTACACAGAGCGAAAGCAAAGAAAGTATGTTTTTCCATGGGAGTGCCAAGGATATATGGGACACGATGTTGCACTTTGTGATCAAGGAGTGACAACAACATAGTAAGGAATGACTATGCTCCTTGACTGTTGATCACGTATTTGGCATGTGTTTTTATCCCTTTGGGGTAAGAAATGGTCGCTTGATTTACGACATGCTTTGAAGGGTGATTATACACTTTCAACATCCTTCATAGAGAGAAGTGAAGGAAAAATTTCCTTTTATGCACTACTCAAGTGGCATGATGAATAAAATGGCCCTAAAAATAGAAACATTCCACTTTACAAAGAGAAGGTGGCCTTTGGTCTGCAGATCTTCCGTGAATGTGAGATCATCCATGGACGATGGGCCATGCTTGCTACATTGGGCACCCTAGCCATCGAAGACTTTACTGGTCACATGGCAAGATGCTGGCAAGGTTGAGCTTGTTGAGGCAGCTACCTACTTTGGCTTGCCTCTACCCTTCTCCAATGGCTCCACATTGGTCTGGATCGAGGTCCTAGTCATTGGTTACATTCAGTTTCAAAGGAATGGAGAGCTTGACCCCGAGCAGCGTCTTTACCCATGCGGCAAGTTTTTCGACCCATTGGGCCTTGCATCTGACTCTGAGAAGAAAGAGGTATTGAAGCTTGCCGAGATCAAGCATGACAGGCTCGCCATGGTGGGTGCATTCGGATTTTCCATTCAAGTTGTTGCGACAGGGAAGGGTCCTTTGGACAACTAGGTCACCCATTTGAGTGATCCTCTTCAACCATCATTGACACCTTCACCGAGTGGGTGGGTCGGTTTGTAACTCTGAGTAAATCTTGTGGAATGGCTTCACTTCATGCGACATCAATGTACTATCCAGTGTAATTAGTCCTCTTTTGGAATTATTATGCAATTGGGTTACTTGAAAAGCCTAAAAAAAAGAGGGAGAGAGAGGGGAGGGAGGGAGGGAGGGAGAGAGGGAGGGGAGAGGGTATATATATATATTTACATTTATGTATGTACCTATATATATATATATATATATATATATATATATATATATATATATATATATATATATATATATATATATATATATATATAAATTCACACACACAAACACACATACATATAGATATATTTATATATGCATAGATAGGGGGAGAGATGTAGACGATATAAACACATATATAAATATATCTATATGTATGTGTGTGTGTGTGTGTGAATTTATATATATATATATATATATATATATATATATAGCGCTCACCTATGAGCATGATGGAGAGAGAGAGAGAGAGAGAGAGAGAGAGAGAGAGAGAGAGAGAGAGAGAGAGAGAGAGAGAGAGAGAGAGAGAGGGGGGGGGGGGGGGGGGGGGAGGGGGGGGGAGTGAATATTCTAACCAAGTAAAGATTTCAATCAGTAACTTTGTCTACCTTTGCGAGTTATGACTATCACTTCTTCAACCTTCTTGCAATCATCTTCTTGATCTCTCACATCTATTTAAAACCCATGCAATGTGGAGAGTGAATCGAGAGTGAATCTTATGTAAGTCAACAATGAACGATGGTAGAGAATGAGTGCTACAAATATGCTACCATCTATATCGTGGATAACTGCTCCTTAGAAAGCACTATAGATGTAGCTTCAATCTCAACTCTATCATGCAAAATATGTGTCACATCCTCTTCATTCACAGGTTTTGATTAATTTATGAAAAAAAAATCAGCATCAAAGGATTAAAAACAACCATATAATGATTGAATTTTCTCTCCTTAGCACCAGTTAAATACTTTAGAAATTGAATAAAGGAAAGTGAAACAATGTCAAATTCAATGCAATGGAAACTTCAAAAATAACTTTCATTTAATTGCAAAATTGTTCAAAAGAACTGTTACAATGGCATTGCCAAGGTACAACCAAGGGTAGAGAAGGGCTAAAACAAAGAGCACTACTTTTAATAAACTGCCAAAGATTAAGCCAAACATATTTTAGCCCTTGTGTTGGCAGCACCTTTTTTCTCTATTACATGATTCATCATAGCACGTTTTGCCTCCACACCAACAACAACATCCATCTCTGTCACTAAACTAACATGTGTCTCTTTCAAAGTCGCATCTGATTCCTTGTGGTGGTCTCCCCTTGGTTACCTTACAAGAACATTTAATATATCAAAGATCTCAACATTTATAGTAAACGTTTCAATTACTGACTTTGCCTACTTGATTTCACTTTACATTTCTTCACACTTTTTGCTAATGCAAAATCTTGTGTAAGGCTAGGATGTTTGGGGATTGTGGCTTCTTCTTTCAATGGCTCAAATGTTGTTGATATTAATTCACGAGCTATGACCATGACTTCATCGGTCTTCTTGCAATCATCTTCTTGAAATATCATATCTATTTAAAACCCATGCAGTGGGAGAGTGAATCTTATCAAAGTCAACAATCAGTGATGGTAAAGAACAAGTGCTACAAATATGTTACAATTTGTATCACAGATATCTACCTCCTTAGACAACACCTACTAATGTAGCTTCAATCTCAACTTCAACATGCAAAACATGTGTCACATCCTTTTCATTCACAGATTTTGATAATTCATGGTAAAAAAATCAGCATCAAAAGATTAAAAACAACCATTTTAATGATTGAATTTTGTCTTTTGAGCATGGAAAATCTGGCTAGGTTACCACACACCAATTACACAATCAAAAAATTGAATTCACGGAAGTGAAATGACTTTAAAGTCAATGCAAAGGAAACTTTACTTTGATGCCAAAAATAGCTCCCATTTAATGCAAAATTGTTTAAAAGGACAATTATGATGCCATTGGCAAGGTATATTAAGGGTCAAGAAGGGCTAAAAAAAAGAGTACTTCTATTAACAAGTTGTGAAAGATTAAATTTAATTTTATTTTCACCCTCGTCTTGGAAGCATCTTCTTCTCTTTTGCATCACTTATCATAGCATCTGTCGCATCACCAACAAGGCCATTTGTCTCCTTTGCAATACTTACATGTGTCTCTTTAGCCGTATCCGATTCTTTGTGGTGGTCTTCACTTGGTTCCCTTGCAAAAGTATGAAACATATCAAAGAGGGTGTTTATTATAACCAAGTAAACATTTCAATGACTAGATTTTTCTACCTAAGTTCACTTTACGTTTCTTTGACCTTTTTGCCAATACAAAAGCTTGTGCAAGGCTAGGAATTTTGGGGAGCATGGCTTCTTCACTAAGAGCTCAGATGTTGTTAATATTTTGCGAGATGCGACTACCTAATTCACTTCGTTGGCCTTCTTGCAATCATGTTCTTGATCTCTCACATCTGTTTAAGAGTGGATAGCGAATCCTATTGAAGTCAACAATTGTGATGGTAGAGAATAAGTGCTACAAGTATGTTACCATATGTATCATAGATATAGATTTTCTCAAACAATGTTGTAAATATAGCTTTAATCTCAACTTCATCGTGCAAAAGATGTGTCACATCCTCTTCATTCATAGCTTCTAATTAATTTATGGGGAAAAAACTAAGCATCAGAGGATTAAAACAACCATTTCAATGATTGAGTTTTGTCTCCAAAGATTAGACTTGCCCTCATCACCGTCCAATTTTATAGAGAGGATACGCTTTAAATGGGCGTATTATATGACACCTATCTTTATTCGGCCATATTATACGGTGCCACATCAGCAAAACCATCATATCGTATAACTTCTTATAATTTCAATCGAAATATTATTTTGATCATAATATTATTTAGGTTGAAATAAAGCTCTTTATATATCGTGAAAACGGACTGCTTTGCTCATTCGATTGATCTCTCTTCCCTTATCTCATCTATAGATGAGCTTTACAACATCAAGAAAAATATAAAAAAGTTATTTTAAATTTAGTCATATGTCTTTAGTGAAAATTTAGAGCTTTGGATAAAAGAAAAATTCAGGCTTTGGAGTTTTGAGTTATCTGCTCTGTGTGAAGTATATCTTACACTGGAAGGTCATTTAAGTAAGATAGTTAATGATTACTTGCCTTGTGTAGAGGAAACTCACACTTGGAGGTGATTTAAGGTAGTTAAAGTTAGCAGTTATTTGCTTTGTGTTGAATTATGTTCACACTTAGAAGTAACTTTAGTTAGATAGTTAAAGTTAAGAGTTACTTGTTGTGTGTTGAACTATGCTCACACCTGGAAGTAACATTAGATTTATCTAATGATTGTCTGTCATGTGTAGAGTAATACTCACACTACAGACAATTTAGGTAAATTAAATAATAATCTCTCTTTGTGTAGAGGTCTCACACTTAGAAGAGATTTAGAGAAGTAGTGAATTTTGATTGCTTCCCATGTATAGAGTTATACTCACACTTGGAGGTAATTTAGATAGGTTTTTCAAAGATATCTTGCTTTCTGTAGAGTTACTCACACTTGGAAGTTATTGAGATAGGCTAAACGATTTATTTATCATGATTCAGGTGTAAAGTAAAAGCTCACACTTGAAAAAAATTATTTTTGGTATTGATAATTTAAAGAGGTTGAAAATGTTGATGAATAAAGTAATGCAAATGGTTTTAGAGTTTGATTTTAAATGTGTATTTAGTAATTAGTTATGTTTGAGTTTGCAGACCTTAAGAAGATGGTGAAAGGATACGAGTGGAACTACGTAGATGCATTGGTCAGTGGGAAGACTACATCAAAGTTGAGGTGTAAGACCTGCGGGCATAATTTTAGCAGAAATGCTCACAGGATAAAAGAGCATGTGTTTAAAAGTTATTGAAAATATAGCAGCTTGTAAAACCCCCCCAGGATGTGTTGGAGAAAAATTTTCCAAGTGGGTGCTCAGGGCAAAGAAAGCACATCTTGAGGGCAAAAAAAAGGGAGGTCCCAAATGATGCCTCCATCTATGGCTAGGGACATCGAGATGACACTCGAGAATGATCAAAACCCTCACTTGACCCCTGCTTCATGTCAAGGAGGGTGTCATTCATCCTTTGCTGGAAATTGTAGCTCTAATTCTACCGGAAGCTCTGCTAACATAAGCCGAAGTGAAGCATGGACTGGAGGAGAATTTGCCCTGCTTTGCAACAGGCATTTGGGAAACAATGGCTGCTTGAACTCCATCTTAAGTGGACGCAAGCATTTGTTGCATGTGGAATTCATTTTAATATCATTCGAAATCCTATCTTCAAAGATGCTTTAATGAGCACAACGAAGAAGGGTTTTGTGGTTCCTGATTATAATAAGATGCATACAGAATATTTAGATAAAGTAAAAAGTACATCAGAGAATATTTTAAAGCACACAACTCTTGATTATGTGCCGACGTATGGATGCACAATTGCTCTAGATGGTTGGACAAATTGTCAGAAGAAACCATTGATTAATGTGATGTTGATTTGTCCAAGAGGTTCCATCTTTCTTGAAGGGATGATACATCCCTGAAAAAAAACCAGTGGATATGTTGCTGGTGTATATGAGCGTTCGATCAGAAGTGCACGAGGACCTAAGTATGTGACTGCCATTGTCACGGATAATGCATCTACAAAGCAAATGGAAAAGCAGTTGAAGCAAAGTATCAAGAGATTACATGGGTTCCATGTGCTGCTCACACTTTGAATTTGCTCTTAAAGTACTTTGAAAAAGCTCCTTCTATTAAGCGAACTCTTCTAGATGCAAACCACTTGGTCAAGTTATAAGAGAGCATTCATTTTCTTACGCTTTGTTTAGAACAAAGTCCCCAACCAAAAATTTACAGGTTTTTTGTGTGACCGGTTTTGCGACAGCATATTACGTTCTCTTTACACTGTAGCAGGTAAAAGCAGCCCTTGTTGAAACAATGGCAGATAGAAGATGGGACATTTGGCTTGATAAATATCCCAAGTATGAACCTGTTGCTTCCAAATGCTATCAGCTTGTAAACTCTCCTATTTTTTGGAGAAATGTAGACAAAATTGTTACTGTCACAGAACCCTTCACTCATCTGATATGATTAGTGGACAAAGAAGCCTCTATCTTTGGATGGGTTTACTGGTACATGCATGAAGCCACTCTCAAGTTAAAAGATTGTACATCTTATGCAGGAAAAGAGAAAGCCATGATGATGTCATTTGTCAAAAGACGATGGGAGCAGCTACATACTCCTTTACATGGAGCAGGTTTTGTCTTGGATCCTAAGTTCCAGATGCACAAGCAATCTTCAAACAATGAAGTGATCAGTGATTTCAAGAAAGTTTGTGCTCAACTATTTGGCAATGTGAATGGACAGGTGGCATACACACAGAAGACGACATATAATAGTAGAGAAGTAACATTTGGAGATCCTTGGCATATAGATGCTATCAAGACAATGAGCGCACCAGTTTGGTGGAAAGAGTACGGTGGAGAAAAAGTGAAACTTCAACATGTGGCTGTGAGAGTATTGTCTGTTGCCGCCTCAAGTGGTAGCTGTGAAAGAAATTGGTCTTCATTTTCTTTTGTGCATACTAAAAAACAAAATCGATTAAGTCCTAAACGACTATGGACTTAGCGTATGTCTTTTGTAACATGCAACTTATGCATAAGCCAATGAAGTTAGCCACACGTGCCACCGAAGAAAGCTTCGGGCGTTTTCAAACACAGGAAGCAATTGAAAATGAGCTCAAATTTGATGATGAAATGGAATGGAACCCGAAAGATATTGATCCAAAATGTTTCGATGTTGAAGAAATTGATGACATGGTGTTTGTGATTGAGGAAAAAATGAGCTATAAAGTTTGTACTATATTCTCAATTAATTTTGCAATGCAAAAGTTATGTGGAGTTTAGCTTTACAATGCATACCTTGTCTCTCTCTCACACTCTCTTCCTCTCTCATTGTCTCTCTTTCTCTCCATCTGCTCTCTATCATTGTTAAAAAGAGGGTAGAAGAGAGAACATAACTTACACAATTGCAACAACATCCGTCACGTCCATTTCTTCCAACAAATAGATATTTACATACCAAAAAGAGGTTTTACAAATCTTGAGATTTAAGATACAAAAAGAGCTTAGTATTGTTTGGGAGATTTAATTTAAATCATGGGCTTGTTCTCCAAAGAGATCAGATACACAAAATTTTGAATTGCCAACTGAATCACTTGGACCCGCATTGCCCATCTCTTCTTCGTTAAGAGGCCCATACCTTGCTTCGTACCATGCCAACTTTCTTTCTAGCTCTGCTATACGAGCACGCAGCATGGCGGCTGGGGTCTCTCCTAATTGACTTGCCAAATCCACGCCTTGGGTTGCAAGCTGCTCAATGACTACGTTTTCTTCGGGCAAATATGTGTAACCTCTCTTGCGAGGAGGATCTTCTTGATTGGATTCCCGTGCATGAATCTTCTTGCTGGGTGTCCTTTGCCAACACCTCCTGTAGTGGGACGATCATTCCAATCTACTTTGAGCCGCAATACATAATAACAATAGCATTGTTGCACAAAGTAAATTGCCACTTGAGTATTATTTGGTGGCGATCTGTACACTTGGATAAATCTTTTCTTGCAAGGACAGTGTGTTGCAAATTTGAAACTTTCTAGGGAGCGGAAGCCTTAGCATTTCCATCGACTCAAAATAATGTATTGCGCACAAAGTGATTCGGGCATAGCTGTCTGCATTGCCTGTAATTTAGTGGCTCCCCTTCTTGGGATGCATCCAAAGCATCGGGATCTCCTTGAGCCACCCAAATCTCTTCCTCTTTGTAAATTTGTTGAGCCAATGCATGATTAAGCAATGGATCATTAGTGGGCTGCGGTGCATTCTGGTTGGGACCAATATCTTCCATACCTGAAATGCAAAATAATAAACTTTAATGAGACAGGTCTTAGCACTCAAAAAAGAGACATGATTTAGAGGATTTTAGTGATCCAACTTGAAATACTTTAAAACCTTAATTTGAAGAACTTTAAAGACATAACCGAAAATACGATTAAAAATGTAGTTTGAAATATCACCACACATTGCACACCATTAATGACAAAAAATTTTGTTAATGTTCTAATCATCAACAGGCCTCAAGCCAGATTCGGTTACAATATGATAGCCAACATTATGGGCTCATTCAAACAAAGGCTTAAATCCCATATTTCAGGTCTATCTAAGGGTTTGGAGAATTTTCCACTGGCAAGATGTTTGTTTACATTTCACAAAAATTCGTGCTTGAGAACCTCAGAAGGCTCTTAAATACATGCAACCAAGCGTCAAAGAATATATGAGAGACTATATATATCAGATGCTTTGGTGAAAGGAGAAGGATTGGTGCTAATATTTTCAGAAGTAGTCCATGGATAATCTCACTCAAATTGAGCTCTAGTTTGAGGGTTGAGATTTGGTAGCTTGGGAAATGTTGCCAAAAGTGTTTGCTGGTGTGCTTTGTCCCCAGTCCGCTATGCCAACATACAGTCCTCGCTCACCAAAATGTAGTAGAATATTTATAGAGTGTAAATATTGTGAATGAAGTTGTGACTATGCACAAATTTCATCGTCTGCAGAAGAGCATTGCAAATCGGCAAAATGTTGTCTGTGAACTGTTGTATAGTTCCAGATGTGTGTTGAAACTCTCTGATTGTAGGCTTGCTTCCATCATGACGGCATGCCTGAATCCACTGCTCAAGATGACCTCCCTTCCAAAGCTTGAAGATCTACATAGGCTTTTTGCTATAATGAACAAGAGCACGGGGCAATATCATGCCACAATGATGAACAGTTGTAGCAATTGCCTCCTCTAGCACAATTTGTAATGTTGGCTTGCTTCCTACCTGATCCTTGTAAATCTTTTCCACATAGATAGGATCTTTGAAGAAAGGATGGGCCATTGAAACATGTTTCACATTTGCAAAATGTTTCTCACCTAATTGAGGTGCTTGCAAGTGAAAGATAGAATGCTCCCTAAGTAAGTGTAGGACAGGAGGACATGTAGCATCATCCAGGTGTATAGCTAAGGGGCTCAGCACCTGAAGGGGGAGATACATCCTCTTCTATCCTAGGATGTTTTGAAGAGCCTTTGATCTTATCCTTGCTCTTCAATCCTGCATGTAGCTGTGCGACAAGCTACATTCGGTCTTTGATTCCAGGTTTGGTTTTGATTTCTGGATGAACCATACTCTCAAAGCTTCTTGTGACCCAAAGATCTACTATGAAAAGATGTTAAGATGCTGTGAAATGCTACAGAGGCAAAGGGGTTTTGTCCACTACATGCAATATCATGTAGACGTGGGTGTGTAGATTTCTTGTACCCACAAATATAGGCATTGAACAATAAAGACGAGATTTATAACCCGGTGGTTCTGATCTCCATGCACCTCTAGACCGAGGTGTGCGGGGATTGGACATGACTAGAGAATGTGAGGTAGTTTACAGTGTGAACAAAGAGAGAGAGAGAGAGAGAGAGAGAGAGAGAGAGAGAGAGAGAGAGAGAGAGAGAGAGAGAGAGAGAGAGAGAGAGAGAGATAAGACGAAGAATGTCAATAGAAGATTAAATTTTTTGTCCAGGTTATAAGATTTTTTCCCTCATTATGAGTAGTGACGAGGATGTGGGGCCGTCCAACCGAAACACCTATCTCTCAACGAGGATCTTATGTCCCTGTAACCATTGCAAGCATGCTGTGCGACGGACAAGATGCGTTTCTTTGTAGCACGTTCGCGAATTTGGCGAGTTTGATCCATCTGTTATAGATCGAGTTGTTGCCAATTATAACTCGTCGGACTCTGACGCTGACCAACAGGCAACAATCTTGCAACCCAATAGACGTGTTCGCAGGCGCCTTGGTCAAGCAGCATATGTGAGGCCACAAGATGTAGCCTCTGATAGCTTGGGGGATGATCATGCAGACCACATTCCCAACGAGGCAATGTTTGAGCCCGAAATTGGTGAAATGATCGAGACGATCATGGATTCAGAAAGGCTTGTCTATGATGATATGAAAAGTGAAGCCGATACGCCATTGTATAATGGAGCACGTGTGTCTAGATTGAAAGCGCTCCTGGTTCTTCTCAACATGCAGACAAAGTTTGGATGGAGTGATACTAGTGTCACAACGCTTTTCAGGTGATCTATTACAATAATTAGTTTACTTTAATAAAACTCTAAATGTATAATGATCTGATAGATTTTTACACAATTGTACCATATTTTTATGTTGTGTAGATTGCTCAAAGAGCACATACTACTAGTTGATAATGTGATGCCAGATTCTCGAGAGGAAGCAAGAAAGATTTTGCGAAACTTGGGGATGGATTATAATTCAATCCACGCTTGTCCTAATGACTGCATTCTTTTCAGAGGGGAATACATAGACATGGAGAAGTGTCCGAAATGTGATTCCGAAAGATATCGAGTGGATCTCCACGGAACAAAAATTCCACAAAAGGTTTTGCGACATTTTCCTCTGCTTCCTTGCATCAAGCATTTCTTCGGATGTAAGTCCATGGCCGCCCTAGCATCATGGCATGAGGAGAATAAATCTTCGGATGGTGTGCTACGGCTTCCTGCAGATTGTGCAGCCTGGAAACATATAGATGGAACATGGACGGATTTTGCCAGGGAAGCTCGAAATTTGCGCTTAGGCCTGGCTATGGATGGAGTAAATCCATTTGGTCAAAGATCAATATCTTACAGTGTATGGCCTGTTGTCATCGTCAACTACAACATTCCCCCGTGGTTGACTACGAAGAAGGGGCACCTATGGCTAAGCTTGATTGTGCCGGGGCGATATAAAGTGAAGAATATGGATGTGTATCTTCGTCCACTATTGGAAGAGCTACAACAATTGTGGATTGGCATAGAGGTGGTGGATATGAGCCGACACACAGGTCGACGGAATGCTTTGATCAGAGGCATTCTAATGTGGACCATGCATGGCTATCCCGGACTAACAGAATGCTCAGGTGATCTATTTACACTCCTCACTCAGACACTGTAAATCTTGCTTTTTCTCAAGTTGATCTATTATCATGTGTATACATGCAGGGCTTCAAACAAGCGGATACAGAGCATGTGTCATATGTGGACCTAGACTGAATTCACGTAGGGCGCCCTCACTGAAGAAGCAAATCTACGAAGGTCATCAAGCGTATCTTCCAGAGAATCATGTGTTACGCGACGGATTTTTGGGAAGAGAGCAACCGAGGATGTTTGCACAAGCATGGTTAGAGCAGAAGGAGATGTGTGATGATGGATTGCCCCTAGGGATGAAGAGACTATCTCTATGGTACGAGTTACCATACTGGCCCTGACTCATGATCAATCACTTGCTCGATCCAATGCACATATTCAAGAATGTGGGTAATCTACTATGGGACCATATGACCGGTAAGAAAGATACTTTGGGAGCCATAGTTGACCTTAGAAATGTGGATCATATGGAGCAATATTGGCCGCAAACAGCATCCGATGGATCGATAAAACTCCCTAAAGCACCATGGATTTTCACAGGAGCCCAAGAACGCAAAGTAAAAGAGACCATTCGATCTTTGCGGACCCCCACTGGCGTAATGCACTCGCTCCGAACGTGTTTTACTAAAGAAGGAAAGCTTACCGGTTTGAAGTCACACGACTGGCATAAAATGTGTCAGGTATGTTCATAGTGGAGTATATCATAGTGAGAATTGTGTAACAAATTCGTGTGTGGACGTACTTTAATATCATTGCTGCACGTGTTTTGTAGTTTATTTTATCGGTTTCCATTGAGGGATGTCTGTCTCTTAACATCCGTAACACAATCTACAAACTTGCGAAGTTGGTACAATGGATCTCACAAAAGGAGATCAACGTAGACTCCATACCATTCGCCAAACTAAACGCTGCGGAGGTTGTGTGTATGTTTGAGAAACATTTTCCTACTACCATGCTAACCATTCAGGTGCATCTTCTTGTTCACATAGTTGATGAGGTGGAAATAGCCGTATCAGAGTCCCTAGTGTACATTGGAGAGTGGCTAGACGGATTTGATAAAGCCCGGGACACGCTATGGCAAACCATAGATGATGAGCGCATATCTGGAATTGTCATGTGCAATCTCGGTGTTGAGAAGAAGATGACGAAAGATCTAGGGGCTAAAATCAACCAATTTTGCATGCTTCACAATCCAGTCATGCAGAAGTGGATCTCACAATATGAGGATGCAAAGCAAGAGCGACAAAGGGCAAGAAGACGACCACCGATGCACTATCCGACAGGTTTGGAGAGCCTACCAACATTCATGAGCTTAAGATGGTTGCACAACCAACTGAAAAGCGCACAACAGTGCTGTGAAGAAGTGATTGAGGAAGAGTGGGAGTACTCTAGGGGTTGCGCGACCAAGGTAAGTTTGCAATGTACGACTAGTAACTTTCTAGATGTTTGAACGGCCACTCATAATCTTTGTTAGTTGTAGTATAAGTCATACATAGCAGCATGGTGTAAAGGTCGACATTTTAGGGTGGAACGGATCGACAAAAAACGTTTTACTCAAGATTGTGAAATCATGGCAAAATTTGAACAGTCTAGTCGATGACGGTCCTCTGATGCAGATCTTGTGGTGGCGGAACTCACTTACTTCGGCACGCTACAAGAGATTTTGAGGATCGATTATAGAGGATTTTTTGTCGACTTGTTCGATGTGCAATGGTTCAAGATAATCATGGAGGGTCACAACGCTACTGTGGGTAGAGGAGAGTCTGGTTTTCTTGAGGTGGATTCAACTAAGAAATGGACTGACCTAAGAGACACTTTTGTACTCCCGAGCATTGTGAACAAGTAAGTATGTAAATAGTTAACGTGTGTTTTAGAATTTATGTGCTTGGAAGCTCTCATGTAAGTTATGTGGCTCTGGCAGGTGATATTTCATCCCACAAAGTTTGCATCAAACTGGTGGTACGTCATAGAGGTAGTCCCTCGTAGTGCACGGACGTATGAAGGCTACCATGTGCCAATCACAACGACATCAATGGAGGAGATCGAAGAAGATGCCTAGTCAGAAGCCGTGGAGGTGGTGCCAGACGAACATCAAGCTGCTACTCTCTATGGGGTGCATGCAGAGGATCTACAAAATGAAACAGAGGACATCTGTTTAAACGGAGAGCTCTATATAGATATAGGAAGTTATGCTGAGCTATGCGAGGATGAGAGAGAGATCTCTTAAAGCCATAAATATTGTATTTGAACAAGTGTGCTCCGTTTTGTAAATTCAGAGTTATGCACTTGCCTCTTTCATCACTCAAGTTGAATAGAAGAAGAACGCTTTCTGTTGTTGCTAGCCTTTGAACATTCCAAAGCTACAAGCACTGGAGTGTTCTTGTACGATTCTCCGGCTCTTTAAGTATTTGCGTCCTTGCGTCATTGTATTTATCTCTCTCTCTCTCTCTCTCTCTCTCTCTCTCTCTCTCTCTCTCTATCTACTTGTCCATGTTTTCTACTCCATTCACTCAATATTAAGTTTAAATGTTCGTGTGTTTAATGCAGGTATGGATGATGATGAGTTTCTTTCTTCTTTGTCACCCTAGCAGAGACACTGGTACGTGGAGCGTCATCGCTCAGGCGCACCATCGCGCGTTCCTACTCCATCCGCATCTCCCTCTGTTTAGGAGTCCTCAGCGCGCTCCGAAGCTTCGGTGTCGACGAGACGATCTTCACACTCGTCTAGGCACCGGCGCTCTAGTGGTGGCGGTGGCAGTGGCGGTTGTTGTGGGGGTGGCGCCACCGATGCTTCAACACCGCCTCGTGTTCGACGAGGCTCTTTACCCTCCCCTTCTTTGCCCATCCCAACACCAGCCACGACATCGCCATCGACACCAGGTTTTGCGCAGCTGAGTGCCGTTCCCCACAGCTACACACCACTAGCTACTCCTCCAGGAGTCACTCCAGTGGACACTCCTGGCTTTGGGGCTCAAACTCCAGTGGAGACACCTGGCGTCCGTACCCCCGTTGACACGTCGCTAGAGACCCCTGTCGAGACACCCAGGTTCACGCGTCAGCGGCGAGAGGGCTTGCCTTACTCCGTCGACTTCAGCGGCGGCATCATCTTGGATGATGACGGCAAGAAGGTGATTTCGTGCATGCGCGGTCTTTGCTCTCAGGTGTTTAGACACTACATACTAAACACCTGGAGTGAAATACCGAAAGAATTAAAAGACAGAGTCATCAGCATGCTTCATGACGAGTTTCCCGTTCCATGTTCGATAGTTTAGGGTTTATGGGATTTGAAATTCTAACATAATGGATTCTTCGTATGTTTTGACAGTGGTCGTTTACAGGACGTGATCCCACTCCGTACGAGCGTGAGTATGCAGGCAGGAAGGGCTTAAACGCCCTTATAGACATCTTGACTTCTCGCGGCGGCATGGTTAGTATTAGGGTTTATTCTTTTCTATTTATTGTATTGTTTTATAAACGTCGCTCGCTATATGTTTAATTATACTTACAAAAAGCTATCTTATTGTTTTTTTTTTGCAGAATCCGACAGATACGCCGCTTGGACGCGATGAGATGTCTGATTAGACGCATCAGTTTAGCCATAGCTAGATAGCATTAGTTTCTTTTTGTCCTAGCTTATGTATCATGAGACCATGTAACTATGTATTTTTTAAAACCATGTATATTTTTTAAATAATGACAATGGTTTGTATCTATTACATTTGCAATGATTACAATCAAGTGATTTTGCTGCTGTGTACAACTGTCATTTATTTACTTCCATCAATTCACGCTTGTCATTTTTGTATCTTTATTTTGCAAACAATATGTACTATGGATGATGGAGTTAATGATTATATTGTTTTGTGGCTGACTATTTTGGGTCTATATTTACGTTTGTACTTTTTTCCAAAGGTAAATAGACCAATGAAACATTCAATATGGTTGATGGGTGGCAAGGCATTCAATGCCCTGCCACCAAATTTTTTTAATCTCGGGCATCGCTATGAGCGTCGCTAAATTGTGCACTGCAGCGTCGCTATATGCGTCGCTATGAGACGTTTGTAGCGACTAGTATAGTGACTTTTTCTTATCGACGTTGGTAGCGACGCTTTTAGCGACGCCGGGGATTAAAAAACCCAATGTATTTCCGTCGCTATAAGCGTCACAAGAGGAACCTCTTGTAGTGACGGTGGTCAGCAACAACCAGAGATGAAGAATCCATTAAATCCAATCTCCTTACAGTGCAACGCGATGGTCAACAATAACTAAGAATGATGGATTAAAAAACCCTAATTAAACCTCTACCTAAAGTGCGACACGGTGGCCAACAACAATTAGAGACGAGGAATCTATTAAATCCAATCTTCTTACGGTGCAACACGATGGTAATCAATAGGCAAGAACAAAGGATTTGACAACCCTAAACTCCTCTTTGTAGTGCGACACGATGATCAACAACAAACAAAGATAAAGAATCTATTTTCTAAATCCAATCTTTTAGCAGTGCGACGCAATGGTCAGCAACAACTAGGAAGAAAAGATGTAAGATAGCTAACTCCTCCTTGTAGTGCGACTTGGTGGTTAGCAACAACCAGGGACGGAAATTCTAATTGTACAACCTAAGCTACTCTTTGTAGTGCAACACAAAGATCAACAGCAGCCAAGGACGAGCGTCTAAAGTCTAACCCCCCTTGCAGTGTGTCACGAGGATCAACACAGTCAAGGACGGGTGTCTAAACCTGCAGACTAACATGGTGTGAGCAAAGCTCCACAACAACAGCATTAGCAAAAAACAAGATGTAAACTAGCACTGAGGTGCGAGCAAAGCTCCACAACAACAGTGTTAGCAAAAAAATTTCTCAAAAAAAGAAGAAAAACAGTGTTAGCTCGACTCCGCTACTCTGCTCTCTCTCTCTCTCTCTCTCTCTCTCTCTCTCTCTCTCTCTCTGGCATTGTACTCTCTAGCTCGAGAGTTCGAACGAACTGTCGCGGCGCCTTTTTTTTATAAGGTAAACAGTATTTTGATCGAAATATATTTTGATTGAAATATATTTTGATCAAAATATAGTTCGATCAAAATGAGGTTTATTCAAAAATACGCGTATAATATGGATATATAGCGTATATAACCAAAATATACGTAAATTTTTTGATATACGGGCGTATAAATGCAACTTAGGGCTATATCCATCTCGCAGCAAAGGCACAAGGCTACTGCTAACAAGCACAAAAAGGCCTTCGCTTTCAGGGAAAATGATTGGGTCCTACTTAAATTTCCCAAGGCTCGATTAAGGCAAACTATGGGAAAAAATCCTACGGGCCACCAAAAGTATAATTATGCTAAACTAGCAAAGAGATACTATGGTCCTTTTCAAATCCTAAAAGCAATCAATGAGATGGCCTATCAACTCAAGTTGCCCAACCATTGGCTCATTCACAATGCTTTTCATGTGAGCTTACTCAAGCCTTATAAAGGAGAGCCACCACAAGAACCAATCATTGAGGACTTGCCCGAGATTGAAGATCAAGAAGAGGTGCTTCAACCCAAATCGATTCTTTGACACGAAGACAAGGTACTAAGACATGGTAAGATTATCCAATGGTATCTTATTAAGTTTAAGAACTATCCTTTTGAAGATCGATGCTACGGATGGATGCAAGGAGCACAGCTTTAAGGATAGTATGAATCTTGTCAATGCTTACAACGCTACATTAAAGTAAGCAAATGTAAATACCATTTAAATGAAAATTATTTTTGTCTCATAGACTAGTTCTCTTTTTCTTGTTCAAGACATTTAAGTAGTGTGCATGCTTAGAATCATGTTTGGGATGACCACGTCTCTCAAACACCAAGTAGAATTTATCATTCTACTTTGGGAATATGATATGGAATCAAGAGCAGACATGCTTGCCACAAGTAAGTCTCCCAAGCACCAAATGGATTAGTCATCCATTTTGGAATGATGTCATATGGTAAAAAGGGATCCTCTACCCGCTAAGAAACTTTGATTAATGACTAAGACTTTATCTTCTCTACATCATAGTCGAGGACGATGTGATGGGGGAAGAGGAGACTTACACAACACGTTGAATACTTGCCTCACTATAGCCCATTGTATGTCAAAACACCCCAAACCGCACAGACTCACACACACTATATCACAATCTACAAATCCCTATTGTATCAGCTTGCTCCCGGGCAGCACCGATTACACACACTCAAAACCGATCACTTTTTCCCTTCATACACCTAAACACTGACACTCAACCCCATAGGTACTTTTGCCCTAAACATATGTTAGCTCATACCTGCCATATCTCTCCTATCTCCTCACACAATATATCTCGCTCTTTCTTGGCAGACACACACATGCAACTTGGGGGCAATACATGCACACAACCAAGCCAAGGCACAAGATGTCATCAAGCCGAGATAGAGAAGATGACGGAGAATAAAAAGAACCTTTAGGCTATGACCCACTTCGATTCAATTCAAAAGTATGAGAGCAATGTACAATGATATCGTCTTCACAAAACCCATGGACAACCCTCTCCCTCATGAGCTTGCAGATGGAGGCCTTCTTCTTGTGCAACTTCTCCTGGCCTGCTCACGTTGACTGATCTCATGAAATCCCTGCGGTCTCTCGACTTTTTTTCAATTGGCAACTCTGCAGGCCTTAGCCTCAACTGATTATGGTTGCCCCAGCGTGCTCATGTGTTTGTTGCCTATATGATGGAGTTGCACAAACTACCCGGCTTCCTCCTCATGCAGTAGTTGATTGTGCTCCAATTCTGCACATGCGAGATTGAGTACCACATCTGCTTGTGATGGACCCCTAGAACTCTGTGTGTTGCTTTTCTTTACTTTCGGTATCTGCAGACCTTGTTTGTAACCTCTAATTAAGGTAGCACTACCTTTTTCTTGCTTGGCTCATGGCACCCTCTTCAACCTCAGCGCTCTCAAAGCCCGACCTGCTGCAACTCCTATGTCCCTCTTTTTTGCCACCTCCAGCAGCACTCCCAAGCCCTCCATGTAACTGGCAGTCGTGGCTCTCCTTGCCGGCAGCCCCTCGGCTCCTTTTGTAAAGTTTCCTCTCCTAGCAGGTTGGCGGCCTTTCTCCATGCAGTCCGCGCTCCCCCCCTCATGCCATTGGAGACACCTGCTTTACATGGCCTTGGCAGCTTCGCACATACAAATCCCAATCTTGCAATTCTTTGCCTGTCCGCAACCGGCGGTTCTCATGCAACTCACCACCTCACCCTCCTTTCCTGCAATAGGGTCGCCATCATATGTATATGCGAGCTTTTCCTTTTTAGCTAATTATAACTTCTCTTCAAAAAAAAAACTTCACATTGGTCCTCTTTCATACCTCTTTCATACGCTCGCAGTTGTCTTCGATTGTTGATCAAGAAAAACTCCATCGGGCCATCCCTTTGCATAGTCTTGACTTCCCAGGCCCCATCGTCTCATAAAACACTTTAGTGTGGCACACCACTGCGGGAAGATCACAACCGCTATGAGGACCAACAATGTCTTGCTCACAAAAAAAGAGCACTGCCAGGTTGGATACATTGTCAAGTAGTGTGTCCTACAAACATCTCAAAATCCCATATCATAAACCTCATAGTACCTGTATCTAGCATTCCTTGTCTTGTTCCCAATCTTGTGATAAACATTTTCTCCAGTCACTTGCCCAATGTCCCTGTCATTTGCCTGCAAACGGCCATGCCTGGGCTTCTTGCACTTCCATAGGCCGACCATCTTCAGCTGTACCAACGACTATGATTTCAAGAGAGAGGCAATGTCATAAAATCTAATATCTAACTAACCCAAATGATTTTCTCATATTGAACTGATCATTTAATGTGGGAGAATAAATGGGAAAAAAAGTTAGAATATAGACATGTGCTTATATATCTATCTTAGCATGGGACCAAATTGAATGGGTCCAAATAAAAGATGGTCTATCAAAGACAAATGCTAGCTAATGGAGCTTGAAAGACCTTAGGATTAGCTTCATTAAATACCTCCAAAGGTTAGTGTTAAAAGTCCTTAGACCTAGGACATTAGGTGAAGCTAGTTTCATGTTTTAGGTGTTAAAAAGGTTCTTGACATGCTTGATAGCTAAGGTCCTTGGCCAAGCTGGCCATGTGCTTGAGGTGTCCAAGTCCAAGTCAAATCTGAGCCCTACAAAGAGGGGGGCGAGCCTACAAGATAGGGATATGTGTGTGTGTGTGTGTGTGTGTGTGTGTGAGAGAGAGAGAGAGAGAGAGAGAGGGAGAGAGAGAGAACCCACGCTCATACTAGGCCTATACATGCTTAACTAATGTGCTTGAGAAGCTTCCCCATGCTTGAAATTTAACGGCTTGAGGAGCTAAAGTAAAAAAGAGACCCTACAAAGGAGGGGGCGAGCCCCAAAGCTAGGGACATGCTTGATTTGACCTTCCACTCACTCAAAGGGCACCCCTTCCTCAAGGGGCACAAGGACACATGTCAGGTTCTCCCTATGCTTAGCCACATGGTTTGCTTGAATCCTATTGGCTAGGCTAAAGAGGGTTCCAATGAGAGTTTAGATTAATTAATCAAATATCTCGATATTATCAAGCCCCCTCTCTCAAAGGGGTAAGGAGGACACTTGTCCAAATGCTACCCTTGTTTCTTGATATGCACTAAGCATGTGATTGGCTAGGCTTGCAGGGGTCCAATCAAATTCAATCATGAGCTACAAGGAGGCGTCGACCAAGGCAAGTAATTGGGGGTGTGCTTGGGGGTGTACTCTCTCACACACGCACTCACATGCTCTCATTCTCACTTTGTGAAAGTGCAAGAACTTCATCTCCTTCTCCAAGCTTGAGAAGTTGAGAGACTACACCAACACTCTTGGCTATGGAATGTAAATCCAACCAGGAGCCATGCTTCAATGCTATGCTTGCCATCTTCTTCATCTCCATTACTATGCTACCATGCTATGCTCAGAGCTCTATGAGTAATGGTATGAGAGGAGACTACTTCTTTCTTGTAATAATACTTCTTCTTCATCTTACCTACCCTCATTCTCTGCTAGCTCTCTCCACCTTCAAAGGTGTTTGAGGTCTCGGGAGTGAGGCCGGGGAAAAGTTAATGCTTTCATTAGATTTACGGACATAATTGTGGTGCATGAAGCTCTCTATCTTCTTTGCACCATCAAGGTCTCAAAGAGCAAAAAACTTGTAATATACCAAGTCCCCCTATGCTTTAGGAGCCAAACCAAGACCTTTGCATGCATTCCTAGTAGTCGCCTTAGTTCTTGTCATTTCCTTGCAAGACTCTCTCTCTCTCTCTCTCTCTCTCTCTCTCTCTCTCTCTCTCTCTCTCTCTCTCTCTCTCTAAGGATATGGGAGTATGGCACGTGGACGACTTTTTGAGTCTTTTTTAGACTTCCCCGCCTGCCATTTGGACAATTATTTTTTATGATGCAACTATAGTCTCTGTGTGTGTGTGTGTGTGTGTGCGTGTGTGAATATGGGAGTGTGGCAGGTGGGCAGCTTTTTGACTCCCTTTAAGACTTCCACGTTTGCCATTTGGACAATTGTCAATGATGCAGCTATAGTTTCTCTCTCTCTCTCTCTCTCTCTCTCTCTCTCTCTCTCAAAATCTAAATTTGTTCAAAGAAGTAGAAAGGGGCAAAGAAAAGATCTATAGATTTTATTTGGTCAACAAGAAGTAGAAGAGAGACCACCTCAGTTACTAAGAGGTTCCTCAAAGAGAAATGTGGACTTTGTAGAGCCCACATATATATTTCTTGGCAAGGACATTATAGGGACTAATGAACCTCCCAATGACTCAGAAGCATCGGAAAATGAAGAAATCCCTGTAATCATGAAACTTTAATTGCCTAGCACTATAAGGATGAATATTGATTTTTCTTCTTCTAGTGAGCCAACTACAAAATGCAAGGAGGAAGGGTGAAGAAAAAAGAGACAGTTGTTGTTGAAGACCCTGCAATTGTCGATGAAAGACTGTTTGATTTTGCAGTATTTGCAGGAGCTGGTGATATGTTTAACAAGGTCTCTTCTATCTTTTAATGACCCATTCACTCTTAAAGACCTTATAGCTCGGCACGGTGATTTCCTAAATTCAGAAAGAGAAAGGTTTGATCTTGAGGTCCAAAAGGGTAGGGTGAATCTTGTTGACATGGTGGTGGTGCACTTAAAAGATTGTGATTCCAAATACTTGCTAATTTAGGACCTACCAAATTAAGATGTACTCTAGTAAAATTAAACTTACCCTCAAGAACTTACCCTTGGGATTTGGAGCTTCACCTCCTATGAAAAATCCTTATCATAGTCCTTGATAGGCTCTTAAGGGTTGGTCTCAAAACATGCTAAATTTAGACCTGCTACATTTAGACTTTGTTTGAAAAGTTTAAATTTTATCATGAGGCTTCTAAGACTTTAATTGGAGTCTAATAAGTAAACTTGATTACTTGAAATTTACACATGTAGTTTTTATTTTTAGACTCCTATAATTGCTCTAATTATCCCCCTTGGTCTTGTCTTTTTATCCAGATTACTTGGGATAGTTTTATCCTCCTTAATATTTACCTTTGATCTGAGATAATTAAATAGAAATTATATTTAATCTTTTATAGACTTCTATCCTTTGGTCCCAAGCCTTTGACCTAGCTAAGCCGAAAAAAACTTTAATCAACTTCTCTTGTTTTCTTTTATTTGTTAAGCTTAAGTGAACAAGTTAAGATGAAAATTACTTCTAGAGGGTTAGAGATTAATTTTGATGACATTAACTCTCCCTTGTTATCATAGTCGTCCTTGAATATGAAGTAGGGAAAATAAAGTCATATCTAGTCCTATTACTTTGGATAGAGGATCCCTTATTATCCATCGACATCCTCCACAGTGGTGAATCCACTTGGTTCTTTGAAGACTCGTAAGAATGTCTTTTCTTAGCCCTTACATCCAAGTCTACTTGGTGCTCTAGAGACTACATGTATGTTTCAAGCATGATTCATTTGTACATATACTTTAAGAAACTTATGAACATTAAAACGAGAGTCAAAAAGAGGCAAAATTCTTTGCAAAATATGCTTTTTCATACTTGATTCTTACCTTTGATATTAGTCATTGTGTAAGAGTTTACAAGATTTACATTATCGTTTAGTTGTGTTCCTTGCATCTTCAAAAGGATAATTCTTAATGTGAGTGCGTGAATGCGGTGCGTATGTAGAGAGAGAGAGAGAGAGAGAGAGAGAGAGAGAGAGAGAGAGAGAGAGAGAGAGAGAGAGAGAGAGAGAGAGAGAGAGAGAGAGAGAGAGAGAGAGAGAGTGTACACATGATGTGGGTGGAGCAGCTCAACACTATGTGTGTGAGAGAGCCGACCCTTATTCATCTATCTAGTAAAAAATAAGGTGTGTACAAGTAACGGGTGGCTGGGCATCTCTGACGTGCCCAACCGACCTAAGATAGAAAACACCTTTACTCCAACAATCTCTCACTTAAAGGAAAATGTGCCGATAAGAGGTACTACTATAGGACCTAGTAGCATGTATAGTAGGTAAGGGAGGAAAGCTTCTCAACCTATGTCCACTGGATCTCTCAAAGTTAATGCATGCCACCATGTAGGTTCTAGTGGTGTGTGGAAGTATATATCCCTGCTAGAATCAACATGCATACCCTACAAGTATTATGTAATGACATGTAACTCTCCATGATGCATCATGCTAGTATCAGTCACATTGTACGACTAACAACCCTAACTGCAAACACTCCCACTACATCTGTTTTGTCAGGCCTTGACACTTAGATGTCGTACATGAGAGTCCTGAAGATAGATGACAAATGTGTAATCTCTGTCAGCATATCCATGCCAATTGCATCAACGTCATGTACATTGATATCTGCCAATCTAAACCCTCACTGCATCACCACTAGAACTAGTCACATATGGACGCGTCGATCCTGACTCGAGGTTAGTTGTCACTCCCTCATCATCCATAGGGATTGTATCCTCATGTCTTGGCATCACCATATCAGCCTCTAGCATGAGAATGTCAAAGGAATCCATATCGCTCATCTCCATGGTAGGAGGCATCTCTGTCCTAAGAGGATCAATTTGTTGTGTCTCACTGGAGCATGGCCACTCTAACTCTGCATGTACATACATGTCATGCAAAACACCCTGGAGCTCATCTACAAAAGTACATGTCTGCAAAGTCACTAAAACTACACTATCTCGCACATGTGACTTACTGCTCTACTCTTTGACAAGCAACAAAATTGGACACCATCACCGATGATCTCCTATGAGCATTAGGAGCATACTGAACATCATGGAGCACAACCATAGTCCCACTGGAAAAATGCAAATGAATGTCACCCACACCATGAACATCATCCTATCTTAGAGCAGAAAACGTGCTAAACCACTCCCTGCGAGGAGTAACATGGTGTAAAGAACTATTGTCCACCTGCCAATTGTGAGACAAAGTCCATGCATGTCTAAGTGAAATTGCGGAAGTAGCTGGAGTGTCTACCACACTTGTACTCTCACCAACAACCAACCGCTATCTTCAACGCCTAAAACAATGTCTCCTCATGTGCCCTGGTCTGCCACAATGCTAGCAAACCACATGTCTGTGCCTTTGAGACCTGCCTGATACACCAACCTATGTATCCAATGACAAACTATCACTGTAAGATGCCATAACTGAGCACAAAATGAGTCTAGAGATTAGCCCACACAAAGTGTAGGTGCACTATCCACAAGAGCATAACGTGTCAACACAATGCAAAAGAAAACTAGCTGATCAAACACCTGCCACCAAAACTATGGCAAAAATCACATAAAGTGCATAACCCTCTTCCAAAACAAAGAACCAATCATGCATAAATTGTGACCATATGCAATGAGAGTGCAAGCAAAATGACCATCTGCATAGGCACAAGCTAAAATGTGGCTAAAACAAGTCTCTAGCACGTGTCACAAAACGCATAAAACCTGGAAAAATTTCAGCAGTGTCTCCTTTGTAACTAGAGCAAAATATCAACCATAAAACCGCATCCAAGATGCCAAAGTGGAAGAATTTCTCAACCACTACAATTTGACAAAAATCTATCAAGTAAAAGTATGGCAAAGTGGGAGTAAGCCTCGACCCCTATACTCTCCAAAAGAGGACTCTAAACCATAAACCATAACACTACTCAATGCCAATGAGTAGAAATGCCAAAATGGCTTCACATTTTCACATACAATGGCAATCCGCACTCAACGTACATTAACGGAGTGACCATGCATAAGCAAGCCCCAAAAGAGTTGCAATCTAGAAACTTGATCAATGCAAAAACAATGCTCTCAAGAGAGCTCACCGGCAAGTGCTCACAAAATTCATGTACAATGGGCATCAACCATGTGCCATCACCATATGCAAATCCATTCTCAAAGACCATGAATCCAAGGACAAAATCACTGCCAGAGTATCTTGTGAAAACCTTGTTCCCATATACATGTGGTAGTGATGTGTGTGAACACACTTAGGACCGTCAGGGCATTTTTTCCCTCTTTAGGAGGTTTTTCCGCCCTTGCATTGTATATACACCCATTCATTCTAGGGCTACCCATCTTTTCTATTGCACACCAAGTAATACACTATTTGTTGTGTGCCTTGAGCTTCCTTCATCTTCTCCAAGTTGTGTGCATTTCTGTGCAACCCTAATTCCAACAATTGGTATCAGAGTAGGTTGCATCCTGCCGGGCTTAGTCACCAGCAGCTCCAACACATGCCTGCTCATTTTCTCCAACTTTAGTGAGATTTGGAAAGCATTCACAGGTCGACTTAAATATCGGGGGAACTCGTAAAGCTTGGTCTGCTCATATTACTGATTTGGGCTCATTTCGGCCTCCGTTTCCACTACAGGTAGTACTGTAGTGATTGTGTGCACAATTTCTATTAGTGCCGTTTTCTGTATAACAGGTCCCTTACAATCTTCTATGGTTTGTGCTATATAGCACGTGTTGTTCCCGCTTCGTTTCTCCTCTTTTCAAGCAGTTTTCACATCAAGTACAACATTTACCATGGCTGACAACACAAATGTGTTCAAGATGTTTGCTGCTGAGGACAAATTGGATGGGGACAAATACCCTATGTGGGCTTACATGATGCAACATGTTCTTGGGTAAAAGGGCATCTAGAATATTGTGCAAGGCATTGATGTACGACCTAGTTCTAAGGATGTAGGTGATGTTGAGGATGTTGTAGGTCTTGCTGCAAGGATTGCTACTGCTAGAGTTGTTTTGCCTACGGTGGAACAAGCTCGTTTGGGATGTAAAGGATGCACAGGCTCATGCATTGATTGCGTTGTCTCTGAAGCACATTATTACTCCTCACATTCGTTCAACAAAATCTGCAAAATAGGCTTGGGATTTATATAAATCGAAAGAAAAGTGAATTTTTCTTACAAGAGATTCAATATTTACGTCACATTATCTCTCAAGATGGCATCCAAATGGATCCATCAAAGTTAGAGGTAATAAAAGGATGGCCTAATCCAAGGAATCTGCATGAACTAAGAAGCTTTATAGGTATGTGTGCATACTATAGACGCTTCATAGAAAAGTTCTCATACATCACGGGACCATTACATGACCTAAGAAAGAAAAACATTACGTATATATGGTCCACCAAGGAGAACAATGCTTTTGAAAAGCTTATCTCTCAACCTGTGCTTACAGTGTCTGATCTCTCAAAACCATTTGAGGTCCAATGCGATCCTTGTGGTGATTGCCTTGGAGCTCTTTTTCTCCAAAAAGGGCACGCCATGGCCTATGAAAGTCGAAGGCTTGACCCTGTTGAGCAAGCTCTAGGTATATATGAGAAGGAACTATTAGCAGTTCTACATGCTCTAGACTCGTGGAAACACTATTTATTAGGGACTCCTTTCATTTTGCAAACGGATCACCAAAGCCTTAAGTACTTTATGATGCAGACCAAGCTCTCCGACAAACAAAATTTCCTTTCGCAATTCCATTCTCATATTGCTCAAATTACTGGCAAGCATAATCAAGTAGCTGATGCACTCTCAAGACAACTGAGAATGAATGCAGTATCCATAGCAACTCACAATGATCTATCTTCTATGATAGATGAGTATGTTATCAATCCGGATTTAAAGATGTGATTTCAGTCCTTTCACTAGGGAAGAAGGAAGAACCATTTACTTTACAAGATGGTTATCTTCTCTATGGCAACAGGCTATGTGTTACTAACTCACTTTGTGAGAAAGTAATGTATGAATCTCATGCTCCTCCTTATGCGGGGCATAGAGGGATTCAATCTAACCTAAGAGGGATAGAAACATACTTCTATTGGACTGCCATGAAATCAAACATACAAGAAAATGTTTCAAAATGTATGGTATGACAAAAGACGAAGTTTGATAGAGCGAAGTACCTAGATTGCTTCAACCTTTGCCAATCCCTAATTCACCATGGGAGAGCATATCCATGGATTTTATCTTTGGATTGCCCAAGTCTATCGATGGGAAGACTAAAAAGTCTTTCCACATCCCTAGAAAGGAGGGGGCGAGCCCTAAAGATAGGGGAAGAGAGAGAAACACACGCGCACGCACACACACACACACATGCACACACTCCCCCGGGGGATTCACTCTATATACAAAACGGGATGCCACGTGCGAGTGGACAACTTAAAAAAGCCCCTATGTACGACTCATATGAGGGAATATGACCCCCCTTTCTATGCTTATACGACAACCGATGCAAAAAACTACTATACCCCTATCTTACATATAAATTTTAGGTCTCATACGATCTAACTAAGTAAAACTAGTCAAAGAGCGTGTAGCATAGTGACTGGCAACGTACTAAGGAACCAATTTTGTTGATAACTAGATGTACCCTCAATGTGTCTTAGTGTGACTTTCAAACTATGTGCCCGTTCAGCCTGCACTCTAGGTACTTGTTTAATTTTGACCCATCTAAATATTACTCAAAAGACATGGTTATAAAATTGTGTTAGGTTCTCCATGTAAATTTGCATCTATACAAACTCTTTATAGATTTCATTTCTCAACAAATGAACTATAATCACAAAACAAGAAATTGACACAAAGCAGTGTTAGTTCTTGCATGTATCTTTGTAACTATTGACTCACAAGTTCGAGGGAAGACTCTTTTGGGAAGCCATGATTTTGAAACACAAAAACTTCCTCTCATTTTTCCCTTTTATCACTTCTCTCCCCCCCCCCCTAAATATGATACCCCCTCCCTTATTTTTAAGCTTGGGAGATAAATTATTGAGGGCCTGCCCCTAACTTATACACTTATGTAACTTGTGAAAAACCCCCTCCCTTGCACTTACGTCATGTGGTAAGTTTTCCATGGTGAATCCCCTGGGCACACTCCCAAGCTCTCCCTTTACACAAACAGAATAATGGACACACGGCAAGCTTCTAGCCCAGATGCCCCCAATCTCCCCTCCAATCCTATTGGATGGCCATAGAGGTGGACCAATGAGAATTAGGCTAGAGTAAAATTAGTCTAACCAATTTAAAAATGCTTGATAAAAGAACCAATAGAAATTAAGCTCCCTAGAAGACTATTGGACAGTCTACCAAGGGGTCCAATGAGCATCAAGCAGCCCAATGGCTTGCTTGATTCTATTGGCCAGAAGACAAAAAGGTCCAATGAGAGTTTAAATAAATCATTTTTAGCTCTCACAAAAGGGGAAAGGGGGACACTTGTCCCAAGACTGTCAACTATGGTTCTTAATTGCTATTGGCTAAGCTCTGTAGGAGCCAATGGGAAACCAACAAGAGCAAATGGGAAGAGGGGTCGACCAAGAAGAGAGAGAGTTGGCATTTTCTAGTATAACTCATTGACTACACACACACACACACAACTCATGTGTGAAGCAAGAACTCCAACTCCTTCTCCAAGCATTGAGAAGTAGAGGCCTACACCAACAACTCTTGGCTATGGAATGCAAATCCAACCAAGAGCCAAGCTTCAATGGCATGCTCACTTCCTCTACCATGCTAACTACTAAGCTAAGCTATCCTCTTCACTTCCTCAATTGGTGTCATTTGTTCTATTTCTCTCTTTTTCCAAGTATTGTCTATGCCAAACTAGCTAGGTGTACTTGTTATGTTGCTTTCTCCAACTAAGTACTCTCTCTATGATCATTAGGAACTTGTTCTTAATGAAATGCTCACTTTGTTATCATTTTTTGCCACACACAAGTTACGAGTGCATTAAATGTTACATTGGTATCAGAGCTATCGGTTTCTCTTTTCTTGCTCAAGAAGAGAGGTCCTCAAGCTTGCTACAAATGGTTGGTGTTATTAATTGCAAAACAGTAAGTAGAATAGGGATTTTTTATTTTTGAAGCACGCCTGCTTTATGCAGTTAACGGGGATACCGTCGAGAGCTATGGTCTCAAAAATGGAGACCTACGGGGCTTGCCTACGGCTTAACCATTATTGAGCTATTAGAAGCTTGACAGGAATCAGTGTTGTCTCGGCTTTGTGAAACCCTCTCTTCTATTCCTTGCAATTGATAATATTCGAGCCATGGGTATAGATGCTTGAGTGCTTATCTTTGAAGGTAAAGAGGAGTAGCAACTAGGGCTTGAAGTGCCAAAGTACAAGTAAACAATTACATCTAAAATTTGCTAGTATGGCTGACAAGGGTAAAGAGATTGAAATGAACATTGATAGATTTGATTTTGCTAATCATAGAGCAACTAATGATGCCCCTATGCTTGTAAACTATCTTCTTTCTAGGCTTCAACAAGCCTTGGGCAATCCATCCCTCCAAGGTGAAGTGCTACTGTAATTGCACACCAATGCTATTCTCCAAACTCCCCACCAAGAAGAGAGAGTAACTAGGAAAGCTCCTGGTGAGACTTCCAAAAGAGGACTTTCTCCAATAAGGAAAGAAGAGGAGGATCCGAAGGGCTCAAAATCTTACTACTCAATGAGGCATCTCCCTCTCAAAGGAGAGCCCAAGTTTCAATGGTAGAGCCCCCACCGAAAGAACGAGAAAGAAGCGAGTCTCCTGCCACCTAGGCGGAGATGGCTCCATGAAGACGGCGGGAAAAATGCTCTTCAACACCCCCTAAACGGAGAAGACCATTGCATACTCATCCTGACCATAATTCAAAGAGGGAAGGGAGGAAATAAGGGAAGAAAAAGACGAGAAAGAGGTCACCCTCTTCTCCATCTTCCTCATCCTCTTCCTCTTCTAAAGAAAGTAATGGTGCAGTAAGAGGAGGAACAAGGGAAGAAAAAGGCGAGAAAGAGGTCACCCTCTTCTCCATCCTCCTCATCCTCTTCCTCTTCTGAAGAAAGTGATGGTGCACCTCTTGAACAGCCCAAGAGAAGAGGCCATATGAAATCTATGCCGCCTAGAAAAGGTCTTCCAAGCTCAAAAAGTTCAAAGAGAGAGGAAAGAGCATCTCTTTTTCTTACCTACAATGGCACCTTTGGTGCTACGGACAAAGTCTTGGCCTTTATCCAACAATTCGATGCAGCATTTGGAGATGAGGGCTTCATGGAGTCCTCTAAGCTACGCCATGTAGCTATATGCACTTTCAAAAGTCCACCAGGTAATGGTGGTCTAGCCTACGAGCAAACGGTGAAGCTCCACAAACATGGAAAGCTTTAAGAGCTTGCATCATAAAGCAGTTTTTGGCTAGCGACGCCAAAGACAAAGTACTCATCGAATGGCAAAACTTGAAGCTCTCTCCCTATGAATCTATTCACAAATATATTAGAAAACTTTTGGGATTTACATCTCAAAGCCATAGTCTATAAAAATATGGATTTTGGAGATAAAAAACAACAATTTTGTGTGGGTTTATCTGAGGATATGGCGGAGTATGATAACTCTCAAAGGCCTCGCACCATATCCGCGGTCATACACCATACCATGGTGGCTTCAACAATCAATTTCCAACAAGGGACTAAGAGAAATCTTAAGCCCATGGAAAGCAAGGACCATAGTGAGCCTAAGGGGAAGGACAATGTCCAAAAGTCTCCCAAAGGTGACTGCAACAACAACAAAGCCAAGGAGAAGGGAGTTTATAAAGGTAAAAATAATCTCTCTCCCAGAGAGGTAGAGCGTTATAAAAAAGATAACCGTTGTTACAAGTGCGGGGAGCAAGGGCATGCCTAGCGTGCTTGCCCCCACAAGAATACACGTAATGATCCTCCTAGAGATTCCATAGTCGAAGTTCAAGAAGAAGACGCTCATTACAAAGGATCTCCTCTATGTCATGCTTGGAGAAAGGTAAGAGAACATGATGCTTTCATTCTCTTTGACCTTGGTTCTACTCACAATTTCATTCCATGGAGTTGGCCACCAAGCTAGGCATCCAAGCCTATGAGATGGGAGAGTCCTACCTGTCGATGGTGCTTTCAAGGGACAAGAAGTCTCAGTCACTCTCTAAATTTGGAAATTGAGGCTCCATGTTCAAAGCTATGTGGACAAGGAGCATTTCTTCATCTCTCCTCTCAATTATGAGGATGTAATCCTAGGGGCACCATGGTTTGATCGCATGGTTGCCAATGTTAAATTCCCTGAAAGACAAATCTACTTTAGGTACATGGAAAAAGATATGTACATAGATACTAAGGAGTCGGGGAACGCCATACCCATTGTACATAAGCAAGCTTCTAATAATTCAATAAAGAGCTCTATTTTTGTGTACATGATTTTTGTTAAAGAATTTCAAAATGAACCTAATATTTTAGCAAAAGAAGATATAGGGAATCAAAAGGAATTAGAGTTATCTAATTTCCTAAATGGATCAAAGTTAGAGGTAATAAAAGAATGGCCTAATCCAAGGAATCTGCATGAATCAAGAAGCTTTATAGGCATGTGTGCATACTATAGACGCTTCATAGAAAAGTTCTCACAAATCGCGGGACCATTACATGACCTAACAAAGAAAAACACTAGGTATATATGGTCTACCAAGGAGAACAATGCTTTCGAAAAGCTTAAAGAGAAGCTTATCTCTCAACTTGTGCTTACACTGTCGGATCTCTCAAAACCATTTGAGGTCCAATGCGACACCTGTGGTGATTGCCTTGGAGCTCTTTTTCTCCAAGAAGGGCACACCATAGCCTATGAAAGTCAAAGGCTTGACCTTGTTGAGCAAGGTATAGGTATATATGAGAAGGAACTCTTAACAATTCTACATGCTCTAGACTTGTGGAAACACTATTTATTGGGGACTCCTTTCATTCTGTGAACGGATCACCATAGCCTTAAGTACTTCATGACCAGACCAAGCTCTCTGACAAACAAATGAGGTGGGAAAATTTCCTTTCGCAATTCCATTTGCATTTTGCTCACATTGTTGGCAAGCATAATCAAGTAGCCAATGCACTCTCAAGACGACTAAGATTGAATGCGGTATCCATAGCAACTCACAATGATCTATCTTCTATGATAGATGAGTATGCTATCGATCCCGATTTTAAAAGATGTAATTTCAATCCTTGCACTAGGGAAGAAGGAAAGAACCATTTACTTTACAAGATCGTTATCTTGTCTATGGCAATAGGCTATGTGTTACTAACTCACTACGTGAGAAAGTAATGTATGAATCTCATGCTCCTCCTTATTTGGGGCATAGAGGGATTCAATCTACCCTAAGAGGGATAGAAACATACTTCGATTGGACTGCCATGCATGAAATCAAACATACAAGAAAATGTTTCAAAATGTGTGGTATGCCAAAAGACGAAATTTGATAGAGCGAAGCACCCGGGATTGCTTCAACCTTTGCCAATCCCTAGTTCACCATGGGAGAGCATATCCATGGATCTTATCTTTGTAATACCCAAATCTATCCATGGGAAGACTAAAAAGTCTTCCCACATCCCTAGGAAGGAGGGGGCGAGCCCTAAAGGTAGGGGAAGAGAGAAAACACACACACACACACACACACACACACACACACACACACACACACACACACACACACACACACACACACACACACACTCAAGCTCTCCCTTTACACAAAGGGAATAATAGACACATGGCAAGCTCCTAGCCCAGAGGCCCCCAATCTCCCCTCAAATCCTATATTTGGATGGCCATAGAGGTGGACCAATGAGAATTAGGCTGGAGTAAAATTATTCTAATCAATTAAAAAATGCTTGATAAAAGAACCAATAGAACTTAAGCTCCCTAGAAGACTATTGGTCAGTCTACGAAGGGGTCCAATGAGCATCAAGCAGCCCAATGGCTTGCTTGATTCCTATTGGCCAGAAGATAAAAAGGTCCAATGAGAGTTTAAATAAATCAATTTAAGTTCTCACAAAAGGGTAAAGGGGGACACTTGTCACAAGACTATCAACTATGCTTCTTAGTTGCTATTGGCTAAGCTCTGTAGGAGCCAATGGGAAGCCAGCAAGAGCAAATGGGAAGAGGGGTCGACCAAGAAGAGAGAGAGAGTTGGCATTTTCTAGTATAACTCATTGTCTACACACACACACAACTCATGTATGAAGCAAGAACTCCATCTCCTTCTCCAAGCATTGAGAAGTAGAGGCCTACACCAACAACTCTTGGCTATGGAATGCAAATCCAACCAAGAGCCAAGCTTCAATGGCATGCTCATCTCCTCTACCATGCTAATCACTAAGCTAAGATATGCTATAGGAGTGATTATGTGAGGAGAATACTTCTTTCTCATAAGATACATCTTCTTCCTCTTCGTCTTTCCTCAACTGGTGTCAATTGTTCTATAATTTCTCTCCCTTTTCAAGTATTGTCTATGCCATTAAACTAGCTAGGTGTAATTACTATGTTGCTTTCTCCAACTAAGTACTCTCTCTATGCTCATTAGGAACTTGTTCTTAATGAAATGCTCACTATGTTATCATTTTCCGATACACACAAGCTACTAGTGCATTAAATGTTACACTTTTTGACTCAAGCTCCTCAAGCACCTTACCCGGCCCCCAAGCATGGGAAGCTTCTCAAGTACCTCAGTGAACAAGTACAAGATTAGCAAGAGTATGGGCTCTCTCTCACTCATGCCCCTAACTTCAAGGGGTCGCCCCCTCCTTGTAGGGATTGATTTGACTTTTCAAGCTCATGCCTAGCTTAAGCATGCACCTTAGCTATTAAGCATCTCATGCATTTTAATCACCAAGCACCTCAAGCATAGGCATAGATTTAACCTAAGGTCTATGGACTTTTACGCTAACCATTGGAGGTATTTAATGAAGCTAACCCTAAGGTCTTTAATCTCCATTAGCTAGCCTTGCCTTTGACAAACCATCTCTCATTTGGACCCCTTTAATATTGGCCCCGTGTTGAGATAGATCCATAAGCACATGTCTATATTCTAACCCTTGTTCCCGTTTATTCTCCCACATTAAATGATCAGTTTAATATAAGAAAATAATTTGGGTTGGTTAGATATTAGATTTTATGACACTTTGACTATTGTTATGGTACAAGCACAAGCATTCAAGGTACGATGTAGATGTAATTCAATCAACTCATTTGGAATGAAACCTCACTATTGGCCAAAGAAAAAAAGTCTTTCTCATCTAATTGGACTTCAAAGGGACAACATTGTGAGAAGGAAGATTCTCCAATATCTTGAGTGCCATCACATATTTACCACACGAGAGATACATATCCACATTAGCATTGCCTAAAGCAATATTATTTTTTAGCAACCCCAACTTCAAAATATCATGATGAATTGTTTTTCCCTTGTCAAGGATTCCAGGTGATCAGGGACAAGATTTTAAGACACCAATATATGTCACAACACTTTAAAGAATTTGCTCGCTTTGCATGCATTAAGGTAGTTTTGAGGACCCTTTTCATATCCTAGCAGTTTTAAATCTTCATTGGGAAGGAGAGCAAGGTGCCCTGGTGAATCTCAAAGTCTATGCAACTCGTCACCGTTAAGTCGAGATGCAACAACCTGTATGCAAGCTTTTACAGATTACATATGCTGTATTGGTTGCTTTATCAAGACCGATAATGAAACACTAAGATGTCAGTGAAGAAAGGGAAATCATAATCGTAGGTGTGAGTGAGCTTGTTTCAAGACTTAGCCATTCTTGGGGCATGCTATTTATTTTGTTAAGGAATATACTTCTAAGTGCTTGCGATAAGTATTGTTGGACGTACCTTCTACTCTAGTTGGAGCATTAAGGTCAGGTCGGCCAAACAAACAAGTAGATCTGCAAAGGCTAAATGAGGCTTAAGTGGATATAAAGGGATGCAGTTCAATCCTTTACACAAGAGACTTCTTATTGATTTTCTTATCGAGATTGTAGGCAGTACTCCCCTTTCAGTGGACACTCATTCAGTACTCTAAGAGAATCACAAAGCTTTATAAGCTCCTCTCTCCAGATGCAATCACTTACGCATGTATCTTGAAGGCATGTGGCTCTAAACAAGATGCTGGTAGGGGCACAATTACGTTCTTAGTCTGAGGTTTGAAAACAGCTGTTGTGCTTGGCATTGCATTGGTCAATAATATGTATGCTAGATGTGGAGCGCTTCAGAAAGCACACAAATTTCTTGAGGAGGCACAATTATATTGCCAAGTTAATAATAAATGCATTTTCTGAGCAAATGTTCTAAATCTTTGGGATCTCACTTGGCCAATGGTTTAAAGATCTCTAAAGACATGTAGGTAGATGACAATTATCTAAGAGAGCACATGATCATTTGGTCCAATTAAGTACAATGGGATGCTTAGTTTATGTGTTTTTGGCACTAAGGTGCTATATGTAATTTTGGTCATGGAGGACGTTAAAAGGTCATAGGTTCCCATCGAAGATATAATTGGAGTTCACAACAATGAGCTTACAAAAATAAGGAGTTTAAACTAGTAAAAACATGAGTCATGTAGCTTAGGGAGTTCTTAAAGTGAGAACTCCCAAAGGAAAGAAAGAAGGAAAAGAGTTCTAAGTTGAACTTAGTGAAGAAGAGGTTTTAACCTTAATGTTTTCTCTCCTTATGGGTCCCAAGATGTTTACATCCTAATTGTCCATGCATCCAGAGGAGTCCCATGCTTATATAATAATGTCCTGGCCGTTCACACTCGGACATGACCCAAGCCTATGGTAAGCTAGGCTACACACCTCTATGCCAATCTAAGCCTCCTCAAATCCTTTGTGGACTCCACCACAAGCTTGACGTAGCTGTGGTGTGCTCTACACTCCCTGGTCATGATGTTATAGCTGACAAGACAGAAATCAGTGTGTCCTTTCAATATTTGGTTAGAAAGATTGTTGTGGCAAGTCTTCATTTGAGTTTTCCGAAGAGTAAAGGAGGGCACATGTTTTTGTGATTATACTAGTAGAGGCTCTCATCATGAGACATCGTCAATCCTAACTGTAACTTCTTTATGCGCCCATGCATATTGCCATTGAAGTTGCTAATAAGAAATTACATGGAAAGATTTGGTATGTTGAATTCAAGACAAATTAGCATTCGAAGGACATATAACCATGTCAGTTTTAAAGTAAAATTAGATTTGTTTATGGAGGCTAATGGTGCAGCTCTCAAGGGCAATACTTTAAAGAAAAGACCTTGATGCCAAAGACCATGCACTAGAAACAGGCTGCGTGCTAATTAATATTTGCATACATGACTCAAATGGAAAACATTGGGCTAGACATGATTTTGAGCACTCTGACTTTCATAATGGGGAGAAAAGGGCAAAAAGTGGACTATATAATTTCATTAAATGGTGTCAAAAACTGATCCACGCATGGTTTAAAAGATCAAGTGGTGCATTTAAACATTTTGCAACTAGAGCATTCCATCATTCATGCACACAGAAACACCATTTATCACATCAATACTGATCTGTTTCTCTTAAGCAGGCTGGCCCACTGCCATCATTTCATATTACACGAGCGGTTGGCGAATTTAACATTGGCGACGCATGCAGCTGTCGACGATTAGCGAGCCGCTCAAGCTCTGAAGCTGAAAAAATATGAGCATCGACAAGCGGAGCATGCAGATGGGTATCTTCTTCTTCCTACAATATATGCTCGGTCTCGTCTTCGTGATCTGAACGTTCCAAGGGGAGCAAGAAGGAGAGGATCGTTGACTCGGCCTCCTGCTGGCGCTGATCACGTACTTGAGCGAACAACATATTCTCGGCATCTTCTTCGTCTTCCACGGGGAAGAAGATTAATGCGAGGAACTCCTGCTGCTGCTGCGCTTGAACCAACGTACTCTCATCTGCTACGTCTACAATATCGACGTCGGCCTCGTGTTCAGGAGGTAAGAGGAAATTTAGAGTCCTCATCTGCATGTGATGCTGGGCAACTAGTACAAGGGCCTCCTCCTCTGGCTGATGAATTTCCGGTGCCACGTGGTTGCGGCGCGCGCACGGCCGTGGGGCGATGGTGCTGTTCATGTCTGTGTCGGAAACATGGCACTTATGTGGATCATGATCTGGAGTAGCTCCACCATTAACTTCGTCGTCGTCCTCAGCTTCAGGAACATAGAGAGGAATGAAGTCAGACTCGCGGGTGAGGAAGCCCTTGCAGAGGGGGCAAGTGCCATGGGTGCTAGCCCAGAGAAAAATGCAGGCCCAGCAGAAGAGATGCCCGCAACACGTGACCACGGGCTCCTTGATCGACTCGCCCAGGCAGATGCAGCAACTGAAGGCGGCCATAGCTAGTTATCTTCGTGGAGATCACGCTAATATAGGTGAGGTTGTGGGTTATCATTTGTTTCATGGTCGACCTTCTATATATTAAATTTCCCAAAAGCAAATCCCCGTTGAACGCGTAGCGAAAATGTACGCGCCATATACTTATTGAGTTTTCGAAGCAGTGCCTTTTTTCCAAAAACTTGTCAAACCTGCATATGAGAAACAATAGAGGTAAACTGATTAAATCTGAAGGTTTTTACACCAATCTACACTTTTTTTTTTCCAAATTTTGTAGGTTTTCTCACCTTCAACTATGCAATTCAGAGGTAAATCTCAAAATTTGTAGGTGGGGTTACACTTAACCTAGGTTTAGGTGAGCTGAGACACACTATTCAGCTCTTGTTTACTTCGTTAGCTCGTTCCTCCATGTGTCGTGGCCTTTTCAACGGCACGCACAAGCTCTTTTATCGACGACGCAAATGCTAACATGGGCACAAAAATTCACAATTATTGTTAGTCAGATTCTCTTGAAAAGAGATGTCGCTTGGCACTGTCTTGGTGGATTATATGTATGCGAAACAAGGGCCTTTGGCCAACTGCAATCACCTACGCATGCACCTTGAAGGCTTATGGCTCTGTGCAAGATGCTTATATGGGCTCAAAAATTCACAATTACATTGTTTGTCAGAGGCTGTTGAAAAAAGATGTCGTGCTTGGCATTGTCTTGTTCAATATGTATGCCAAATGTGGTGCGCTTGAGAAAGCACAAAAAGTGCTTGATGAGCCTCCTGTCTGTCACTGATTTGCGGGATGTGCGCAATAAGAGGAGCTCCAGAGGAGGCTGTTGAAAGAAGATGTCCTGCTTGGCACTATGTTGGAATGTGATGCGCTTGAGAACGCACAAAAAGTGCTTGAGAAGCTATTGAGCACCAAATTAGCAAGCTTGTGACTCAGATTCAGATAAGACAGTACCAAGGGATGTAGTGTCTTTGGCATTGCAAACCATGTTGAAGTCCCCGCCAAAAATATAAGCATCCAATTTGATGTCAGACAACCAATGCCAAAGCTCTTGCCTAAGAGTGCAAGATTGTTATTAACATAGATATTTACAATCATTTTTTTCCCCATTCACTATCAATTCCAAAGAGAGAGCATCTCCCAATAGAGTGATCAAGCAATCATTGGGGGTTCAAGGAAGCCTTTATGTAGATGAGGAACCCTAAGTATCCAGACTAAGCACTCCCATAGAAGCATTGAAAGCCCCTATAATGCAGCAGCATTCAAGCCCGATCATGTCTTTTATGCTCTTGAACAAGACAGATGTCAAGATCATATGCCAACATCCATTTATTAAATGTAAACAGCCTAGTAGGGTCATTTAACCCCTTAACATTAAAGGTAGAGACCTTTATTGGGGAATGCGTTGAGCTATCTAAGTATCCCCATCACTATCAGATTCCTGTATATATATGGACCTCAATCTGAATACCTTTATTTCCTCCTTCCTTTTCTTGCAACCGAGATTTTTTTTGAGTCATGAGTTTCAACTATATTGTCAATAGTATCCAGAGTCTCAAGAGATGTCATATCTTCCATGAGCACTTCATAGAATTTTTGAGAGGAGTATCGAGAAGAAAAGCCCTTTGCTTTAAATGGAGTATCTAGAAGAAAATCTCACGAAAATCCCTTTGCTTTAAATGTTCTTTTGGAAGCAATGAAACCCTCTGAATCAACTACCCTCTTTTCTTTATCTAGGGGTTTTGTTGCATTTGAGGTGGAGGCACCATAAGTAGGTACAATATGTTCTTGAAGTAGGGCTCTTGGATTGGAGGAAGCTCAGGCACCAGGTTTTCTAGCATATGTGGGATTGGGTGGGTCACCCTTAGGTTGGGCATTACCCCCGTTCTCCCCTTTTCCAGGAGACTTTCCATGGATCTGTTCTCTAGGAACAAGGGTCACAGTCCTTGACGTTGAACAAGGGACAAGTCTTAGAGAAGTGCCCCAAATCCCACAATGAAAACAGGCTCCAGCTAACTTGTCCCATTTCAAATATATAACCAATTTACCTACAATATCAAGTTCAATCTCGAGCGTCTCTAAGAGGAATTTCTTATCAGCTTGCCAGAGCACACAAGCTTAATTCCTATTGGGACAATGTATAGTGCGACAAAACAACACTTTTCCCAGTGAAGTGGCCAGCTCATCAATACAAGGCCAGACACTACAAGAGGTTATGTGCACTTGTGACGCTTTTAGCGACAGAAATACATTGGGTTTTTATACTCCCCGGTGTTGCTAAGACTGTCGCTAATAGCATCGCTACGGGAACGTCGCTATAATCGTTGCTATAACAGTCGCTAACAACGTCACTATATAGCAATGCATATAGCGACGGTTTAGTGACGATTGCAATCCTTTTGTAGCGATGCTTATAGCGACGTTGCAGAACCTTATATAGAGACGCTTATAGCGATGCCCAAGAGTAAAGAATTTTGGGTGGTAGGGCATTGAATGCCTTGCCACCCATCAACCATATTGAATGTTTCCATAATAAAGTGTACCTAAATGAATCCAAGATAATCACAGATTCACCTTTGAAAGAAAGTGGAAGGTATAGACCAAAAGCAATCACCCACAAGACAATATAACCATTAACTCCATCATGCATGTATTGTTTGCAGAAAACTGACAAAAGTAATTGGACGAAAGTAAATTGACAATAGTAAATCGATGACAATTATCACATCATAGGAAAAATCACTTGAACGTTAAGCTTTGTAAATGTAATAGTTACAACACAATCGTCATTATTGAGAAAATACATGGTTTTCCAATAGTTACAAAAAAATGTATACACGTCATCTCATTATACATGCTATGACAAAAGAAAACTAATGCTATCTGGCTATGGCTAGACTGACGTCGTCTAATCAGACGTCTCATCACGTGTAAGCGGTGTATCTGTCGACTTCTGCAGAAAAAAACAATAAGACTTTCTGTAAGTATAAGTATATTATCATAAAACAATCTATTTTCTTAGCTTATCATTAAAATACAACAAATGTAAAAGAGTAAAGTGAAATACTAACCATGCCATCGCGAGAACTCAGAATGTCCATCAGGACGTTTACGCCATTTCTGCCTGCGTACTCGCGCTTGTACGTTGTGGGGTCACGTCCTGTCATCGACCATTGTTCAAAACATACAAAGAATCCATTATGTTAGAATTTAAAAGTACAAATACACGTATGTAACTACCAAACCTAAAGAGCAATGCAAAAACACTTACAAAATCGGCCTCAAATAATTCCCACCTGCCGCTCCCCAAGTGTGTGTGTGTGTATGTGAGATTGAGAGGAAGAGAGAGAAAGAGAGGAAGAAAACATGAGAGGGAGGAGAGAGAAGGAGCACCTGTAGTGGAAGCAATGACATTAAACACAATTTAAATTTCTCAAGTATAGCATATAGACAGGAATGGACAAAAAGCCATGTGAATACAATGTATATTATAAAACGGAGCAAAATTGTTCAAATACAATTTTTATGGCTTTAAGAGGTCTCTCTCTCATCCTCGTATAGCTCAGCATAACTCCCTATGTCTATATAGAGTTCTCTGTTTAGGCAGATGTCCTCTGTTTCATTTTGTAGATCCTCTGCATGCACCCCATAGAGAGTAGTAGTTTGATGCTCGTCTGGCACCACCTCAGGGGCTTCTGATTGAGAATATTCTTCTCCGATCTCCTCCATTGATGCCTCTATGATTGGCAGATGGTAGCTCTCATACATTCGTGCACTACGAGGGGCTACCTCTATGACGTACCACCAGTTTGATGTAGACTTTGTAGTATGAAATATCACCTGCCAGAGCCACATAACTTACATGAGAGCTTCCGCACATAACTTCTAAAATTGGATGTTAAATATGTATAGACTTACTTGTTCACAATGCTCGGGTAGTACAAAAGTGTCTCTTAGGCTGGTCCATTTTTAGTTGAATCCACCTCAAGGAAACCAGACTCTCCTTTGCGCAGAGTAGCGTTGCGACCCTCCATGTTTATCTTGAACCATTTCACGACAAACAAGTCGATAAAAAATTCTCCCTAATCGATCCTCAAAATCTCTTGTAGCGTGCCGAAGTAAGTGAGTTCCGCCACCACATGATCTGCATCAGAGGACTGTCGTCGACTAGACTGTTCAAATTTTGCCATGATTCCACAATCTTGTGTAAAACGCTTTTTGTCGATCCGTTCAATCCTAAAATGTCGACCTTTACACGATGCTGATGTGTATGACTTATACTACAACCACAAAGATTATGAGTAGCCGTTCAAACATCTAGAAAGTCACTAGTTGTAGATTGCAAACTTACCTTGGTCGCGCAACCCCAAGAGTATTCCCACTCCTCCTCAGTCACTTCTTCACCGCACTGTTGTGGGCTTTTCAATTGGTTGTGCAACCATCTTAAGCTCATGAATGTTGGTAGGCTCTCTAGACCCGACGGATAATGCATCGGTGGTCATCTTCCCCATCTTCACTCGATTCGTGCCCTTTGTCGCTGTTGCTTTGCATCCTCGTATTGTGAAATCCACTTTTGTATCACTGGATTGTGAAGCATGCAAAATTGGTTGATTGTAGCAGATCTTCCATCATTTTCATTTCAACACCGAGATTGCACATGACAATCCAAGATATGCGCTCATCATCTATGGTTCACCATAGCGTGTCTTGGGCTTTATCAAATCCGTCTAGCCACTCTCCAATGTAAACTAGGGACTCTGATATCAGCCAACCTTCTGCCATGCTACCCTTCGGGCGTGCCTTTTGACGCACATATCCCTTGAGCGTTTTCATGAAAGGTTCTAAAAAGAACATCCATCTGGATGTGCTGTGCCAGCTATTTCCACCTCATCAATTGTGTGAACAAGAAGATGCACCTGAATGGTTAGCATGGTAGTAGGAAAGTGTTTCTCAAGCATGCACCCAACCTCCGCAACATTTAGTTTGGTGAATGGTATGGAGTCTATATTGATCTCCTTTTGTGAGATCCATTACACCAACTTCGCAAGTTTGTAGATTGTTTTACAGACGCCAGGAGACAAACATTTCTCAATGGCCACCGGTAAATAAACTGTAAAACACATCTAGTAATGATATTAAATTCCACACACAAATTTGTTACACAATTTCCACTATGATATATTCCACTTTAAACATACTTGACACATTTTATGCCAGTCGTGTGACTTCAAGTTGGTAAGCTTCCCTTCTTTAGTGAAACACATTCGGAGCGAGTGCATTACACTAGTGGGGGCCGCACATATCGAATGGTCTCTTTTACTTTGCGTTCTTGGGCTCCAGTCATAATCCATGGCGCTTTAGGGAGTTTTATCGATCCATTGGGTGCTGACTGCGGCCAATAAAATATTGCTCCATACGATCCACATTTCTAAGGTCAATCCTAGCTCCCAAAGTATCTTTCTTGGCGGTGAGATGGTCCCACAACAAATTACCCACATTCTTGAATATGTGCATTGGATCGAGCAAGTGATTGATCATGAGTCTGGGCCAATATGGTAACTCGTACCATAGAGAGAGTCTCTTCATCCCTCGGGGCAGACAATCATCACGCATCTCCTTCTTCTCTAACCATGCTTGTGTAGACATCCTCGGTGGCTCTCTTTTCAAAAAACTGTCGCGTAACTCATGATTCTCTGGAAGATACGCTTGATGACCTCCGTAGATTTGCTTCTTTAGTGATTGCATCCGACGTGCATTAAGTTTAGGTCCACATGTGACACATGATCTGTATCCGCTTGTTTGAAGCATTGCATGTATACACATGACAATAGATAAGCTTGAGGAAAGCCAAGATTTATAGTGTTTGAGTTTGAGTGTAAATCACCTGAGCGTTTTGTTAGTCCGGGATAGTCATGCATGGTCCACATTAGAATGCCTCTCATCAAAGCATTCCGTAGACCTGTGTGTTGGCTCATATCCACCACTTCTATGCCAATCCACAATTGTTGTAGCTCTTCCAATTGTGGACGAAGATGCACTTCACTTTATACCGCCCCGGCGCGATCAAGCTTAGAAACAGGTGCACCTTCTTGGTAGTCAACCACGGGGGAATGTTGTAGTTGACGATGACAATGGGCCATACATTGTAAGATATTGATCTCTGACCAAATGGATTTACGCCATCCATAGCCAGGCCTATGCACAAATTTTGAGCTTCCTTGGCAAAATCCGGCCATGTATCGTCTATATGTTTCCAGGCTGTGTAATCTGTAGGAATTCGTAGCACACCATTAGAAGATCTATTTTCCTCGTGCCATGATGCTAGGGCGGCCATGGACTTACATTCGAAGAAATGCTTGATGTGAGGAAGTAGAGGAAAATGTCGCAAAACCATTTGTGGAATTCTTTGTCCGTGGGTATCTACTTGATATCTCTCGGAATCACATTTCGGACAAATCTCCAAGTCTATTTCCCTGTGAAAAGAATGCAGTCGTTAGGACAAGCGTCAATCGTATTGTAATCCATCCCCAAGTTTTGCAAGATCTTTCTTGCTTCCTTTCTGGAATCTGGCATCACATCATCAGCTGGCAGTTTGTGCTCTTTGAGCAATCTACACAACAAAAAAATGCGGTACACTTGTGAAAGTAATCTATTAGATCATTATACACCTAGAGTTTTTAATTGAAGTAAACACATTGTAATAGATCACCTAAAAAGCGCTATGACTCTAGTGTCACTTCATCCAAACTTTGTTTGCATGTTGAGAAGAACCAGGAGCGCCTTCAACTTAGACACACGTGCTCTATCATACAATGGCGTATCTGCTTCACTTTTCATATCATCATAGATAAGCCTTTCTGAATCCATGATCGTCTCGATCATTTCATCAATCTTGGGCTCAAATATTGCCTCGGGGAATGTGGTCTGCATGATCATCCTCCAAACTGTCAGAGGCTACATCTTGTGGCCTCACGTATGCTGCTTGACCAAAGGACCCGCAGACACGTCTATTGGGTTGCAAGATTGCTGTCTGTTGGCCAACGTCAGAGTCCGACGAGTTATAATTGGCAAAAAATTGACCTATAATAGATGGATCAAACTCGCCAAATTCAGGAATGTGCTGCAAAGAAACGAATCTTGTCCGTCGCACAACATGTTTGTGTTGATTACAAGGACATAAGATCCTTGTTGAGAGATAGGTGTTTCGGTTGGACGGCCCCACATCCTCATCACTACTCATAATGAATGTAAAACCCTTATAACCTGAACATAATTTTAATCTTCTATTGGCATCCTCCCTCTTATCTCTCTCTCTCTCTCTCTCTCTCTCTCTCTCTCTCTCTCTCTCTCTCTCTCTCTCTCTCCCAAGTTGTTCACACTCTAAACTACCTCACATTCTCGAGTCATGTTCGATCCCCGCACACCTCGGTCTAGAGGTGCACGGAGATCAAAACCACCGGGTTATAATCTCGTCTTTATTGGTCAATGCCTATATTTTTGGGTACGAGAAATTTACAGACCCACGTCTACATGACAGTGCATGTAGTGGACAAAACCCCTTTGCCTCTTCTATAGCTGTAGCAATTCACAACATCTTAACATCTCTTCAGAGCATATTCTTGTTCGAGGGATTACTTAGCACATTACATGTTGGCCTCCAATCTGAGTAACATGCCGTTGAAAGCTTTGCAACTTAACATCGCATCTGTAGAAAGGAAGAGACGGATCACCATTCGCCTAACTCTAATTTTTTTCTGTATCTCGAAGGTAGACTTTAATATAATACTAAATCCAAAATCTAATCTTAAATCTAACCTAATTGAACATATAGTGATTGTGAGCTAATTGAACATGGTTAGTGGGCGAGTTATAAGTGTCAGATTCTGATGGGAAGATACATATTGTTGTGTACCTAGTGTTTGCTCTTTGGGCAAAGCCTTCATTGACTTGCCCTAAAATCTAACCTAAATCTAATCTAATCTAATCTTAAATCTAACATAAATTTAGATCTAATCTAATCTTAAACTCAACATAAACCTAAATCTAATTTAACCTTAAATCTAACATAAAGCTAAATGTAATTTAACTTAAATGTAAATCTAATCTAATTTTAACTCTAACCTAGCTAATCTTAAATCTTGCCTTAACCTTAAATCTAACATAAATCTAAATCTAATTTAATCTTAAACTTAACATAAACCTAAATCTAATCTAATCTTAAATCCTAAACCTAAATATAAGCTAACTTAAATCTAAATCCAATCTAATCTTAAATCTAACCTAGCTAATTGTAAATCTTGCCCTAATTTTAAATCTAACGTAAGTGTAAATCTAACCTAATCTTTTTTTAAAAAAAGAAGCAAAACTCACAATTGTGAGTGAATTATATTGAACAACCCAAAAAATTACAAGGTCTTGTCATGCTCTTGTTAAACTCAACATAAATTTAAATCTAACCTAAACCTAAATGTAATCTAACATAATCTTAATATTAATTTAAATCTTAACCTAATCTTAAGTGTAATCTAATTTTAAATTTAGCATAAATTTTAAATATAAGTTAAATGAAATCTAACTTAATCTTAGATTTTAATCTAACCTAATCTTAAATGTAATTTTAAATCTAACCTAACCCTAAATCTTAATATAACATTTTATTTCACATTTTCTCTACTTTCTCTCTCTCTCTCTCTCTCTCTCTCTCTCTCTCTCTCTCTCCCTCTTTCTCTTTCTCTTTCTCTTTGTTTTCTCCTCTAGATCTCTCTCTCTCTCTCTCTCTCTCTCTCTCTCTCTCTCTCTCTCTCTCTCTCTCTATCAATGTGTGTGTGTGTGCGCATTCTTTGTTTGTGCATGTGTGTGCGTATGTGTTTTTTTGTTTATGCATGTGTGTACTCTCTCTCTCTCTCTCTCTCTCTCTCTCTCTCTCTCTCTCTCTCTCTCTCAAAGACACAATGTGTGTGTGTGTGTGTGTGTGTGAGGGAGAGAGGGAGAAATGGGGGAAGGGAACGTGAGAAAGAGGAGAGGGAATGAGCATACCTGGCTCCCCTTCCTCTCCTCGCGCGTGTGTGTGTGTGTGGGGGGGGGGGGGGGGGAGGAGAGAGAGAGAGAGAGAGAGAGAGAGAGAGAGAGAGAGAGAGAGAGAGAGAGAGAGAGGGAGGGAGAGTGCGGGTTTACCTGTTTCGCTAGAGCGCCGAAACTCAGATCTGAGATTTGAATTTTTGGCGCTCTCGGTTTATTTTTTACCTCTGTCGATGTCACTATGAGCGTCGCTATGCAACAAAGAAAATAGCGACGCCGTGGATTTTCACTTTTGAGTGTCACACTGCGAACGTCGCTAATGTGAAGTACCACTTGTAGTGAGAGAAAAGTAGGCAAGTCCATAGATTCTACCCAAACAAGAGATTTAGATAACATTTTATCCTTTTTTAGCTTGATCAGTTGCCGTGGCAGAATGTGAACCACCTTCCCACACAAAACTTCAGTAGGAGCCGACAAGATAGCTAGTTTACCTTTGGCTTTTAAAAACATAACTTCAAACAACCCAAAACCAAAGAAGGATATTTTATCTACCACAGAATGTTTAAAACCATAATCAAGTTCATGGCTCAATGACAGCTAAGTCTGGAAGCTTCCCAGTAAAGAAGAGAACAACAGCCCTTTCTTGAAAGATGGACAGTTGGGACCAAACTTGCTCAGACTTCAAACAAACCTTATGCTCCCCTTTGATTTTGGGTTTAGGAGTAAAGGCATCTTTCAAAATATTTGCCATTACAAATACATCGTATTGCTCAGATCTTTTACCCAACACGGCATGAACAGCCGCGGTGCGTGGATCTAATTGAAAAGCATGTGGAAGAGACATAGTGCCAAGCGCAAGAGCAGATCTTAGTGTAGAATTGGCAAGCTCGATTGGTCGTTGTGGAGCAACATATCAGGTCCTTGCAGGCACCACATAAGGCAAACTCGCACTCGTCATGCCCTAGCTCATCCTCTCTCTCTCTCTCGCACTTGTGTGTGTGTGTGTATCACGATACAAGCTATCTGCTCTTTATCACACAAAAGAAAGTGAGATGTAAGCCAACTACCCACAAAAAAAATTGAATAAATAAACCTCTATGATAATTAAAATAAATTGAGATAAGATTAAAAAGAAGGAAATTTTGAGCACCTCTCTAGCACAAAAGTCTGAAAGTTGACATAAAGAAGGGTATAACTTCTATTAACCACAATAAACGAAACATATGCATACTGCTTAAGTGTGCCAAGACCACACCTTCAGCGCATAGCATTGCTTACACATGAAGCGAAATCTGAATAACCTATAAAGCTCTTTAAGTTTGATGATGAAGCATCCTTTCCTATGGACGACTTTGACAATATTTAACAAGGTCGTCTACAGTAGACGAAGACATTGCCTTTGATTAAAAATTGGAATAGCTAGTTATAAATATTATTGAACTATTATCGATATTCAAAATATCTAAAAGAATATCCCAAACACTAGTTGGATCTTCCTTCAATGTTGTGGATGGATATCTCTAAAGGTTATGGTTCATAGGAAAGACAATGTATACAGTCCTTTAAATTTGGGGCTATATCATAGTATTTTTGGATGTTAAAAGGCCCTAGTGCACTATGGGTGAAGGTCGATCAATTTTCATTGCTCGCCAAATGTCCCTAAGGGGCCTTGAAAGTCTTGTGAATAGAAAGACATGATAGTTTTTAAATGCTATTTTTCAAAGTTTCTTTTCACTTTTTGGATAAAAAAGAGTATTCATAGGAGTTTGATCATCGTCCAAATTGATAGCCATGTCTGAAACAATTGTTTAGCGATGGTTCAACCTCTTGATTATAGTTCGTTGCCTATTATTACAAATGTGCTACAAGATATGTATGAGGAATGTGTTTATATTGTTACTTATTTATGATCTTATCTCTTAATGGCTTCAAAATGAATAAATTTACCATCTTACATAAAGCAAGGAAACTCTACCTACATAGTCCAAGAAAACTTCTAAGAGGAGGATACGCTACTAAAGGAAGGTGAAGGAAGAATAAATGCAATAGACCACCTCTTTGTTTTAGGCGTGAAGTCTTTTCACTTTCCATTTCCATGGGCCTTTTCATTTCTTTAACTCACTCTTCACTTAATCAACATTTAAGGTGTCTTTTTCTACATTCGGAGACCCAATTGAATGAACACCATACAATCTACTTAAGGTCTATAAGTGTATCTCAAGTAGAATGTAAGATCATCAACAAACCAATGTGCAAAAGGGTTGATGTAGCACATCACAGATACAACCAGATGTAAAGAAACCCAGACAAGCGAGTTCCATGTCAACATAGAGGTGATTTTTACGTCTACACACAATAGCAGACTATCTAATTGACTAGCTTGTAGGCATAAACAAATGAGTTTCATTGAAGAAAAAATTGCAATCATCCTCCTCACATTTAGGGGGAGTAAGTATGTCACCTCATAACTCTTGCGTTGACTAGGACATTTCCACATCCCCCTTCAAAGCTATCTACCAAAATACTAAACACGTAGAGAAGCTAATCCTGGACATTTCACTACAAGTACCGACGAAATTTTTTGGGGCTCTATGTTTGCACACACTAATACAGCAAAAGCCAAAAGTCACGACTCGAAGGAAAACAAAAAGAAGCACATATATATAACCTTATACCAATGCCAAATACAGTGAGTAACTAATGCTTACACATTTCGAACAATGATGATACACTCTTCCACAATTTAATCACCGCAATAAGGGGTCCTTAATGACATGTTTTTTGCTCATAATTTACATAAGGGATCTGGCCAGATAGCTTCCACACATAAATGGTGCGCAATCTAGTATGTGGATCAACATAATCTGCCTAGAGCTAAACTGTTGACATGGAGTTGAACAGCCAGCAAACAGTTCCTGACTTCACTTCTTGGCCGCCGCCTTCTCTGGGAAAACACCAGTTTGGTACTCTGGCTCGCAAAAATAACCTCCAAGGTCATCACAAGCCTCTCCAAGAAAGACACTACATCAGAAATCTCTAGCGTACAAATACACATAGAGATGCACCACACACACACACACCCCTCTTATGTCTTGCTTTCCTTGTAATAGAAATACTCCCGATCCGGACCACTCCCATCCCATCCTCATCAGAAAAGCCAAAAAATGAGATGATGGTCCCAAATTGATCACATAGATTTCTTCGCATCTTTGAGGTATACTAGTCCCCTCCCCTTGTTTTCTTCAAGATCTCTGCAACAGAAGAGGCGCCCACTTCTTCGCGCACAGCAACCAGGAATGTAGCACATGCTGGAGTGCGGTGCTGGGCGAAAACACAAAAAAACCACAACCACAACCCAACAAAAATAGAATTTTTCATGCATTTCCTTTACATAAAAAAAAACATTCTCCCACGGCAAGTTTTGATTGGCCAAAGCCGCTATGGTCGTGGGGAAAAATTTCCTCCCCTTAGACTTTGCCTTAATGGAAGTGCCAATAAACAGTTCTTTAGAAAAGCTAAGGAGCGGGTGGCACAAAAAACCCAGGCAAGCACAATAAAAGGAGCCACCAGTGAGAGAGGAGGGGAGCATGCTTCTAAGATGAAGAAAGAAAAAACCTTTGAGCCGATTGCAAGCAACAAAGAGGTATTATTAGTAGTAGATTTCACGGGCGGAAGCTTCCCATCGGAGGCGAGATACCCTTGTTTTTTTAATTGGTGAGTGATTTGTATTAATATCAACAAAAAAAAAAACAACCATGATAATCCAAGCCATGGCTGCCATCATAATTAGCATAACACAAAAAGAACCAAGACTACATCAGAAGGTGCCACAGAGATCACAATCACAAGGATTGCCACTCTCTCGTGAAATTCCCTGCACGATGAGACCACACCAAATCACCAAATCAAACATAAGTAAATTTCTCGTGAAGAAGATAGAGAGATAGAGGAAGTTTTTGGGAAGATAAGAGGTATTTGTGAGAAACAAGAGAGGAGTTGTTTTACGAGCAACAGAAAGAGAAAGTTTTTAACGGGTGTGTTAAAATCTTTCTCTTTTAGGAGGACGATTTTGGAGAGCTTGATAAGGGGAGAGGGCAAATTTTCTTGAGCTTCCTCTCTCTATCTCTCTCTCTCTCTCATGACATTTGTAAGCTTGGCCGTGTTGTTCAAGAACATTTGGAGCAAGGTATGACGGGGTGTGGTGTAAGTGTTGAAGCAAGGGGTAATAGCAAGGACAAGCAAAGAAGATTACGCTTTCACTCTTGCTTTCCATTGTTAGCAATATCTCTTCCCTCACTTCCGCTCTTGGTTATGAAGTAGGAAACAGAAAGACTGTCGTATTCGAATTTATGATTCACTGGAACTTTTTGGGTGTACCTTGAACTACTAGAATTCACTTTTCAAATCAAACTTTGAGAAGACCTTGGCACCATTGATCCTTCTAATCAAATCTTTTTAAAGAGGGATTGGGAATCTCTTTGCCACAAACAATTTTTTAAGAGCTTTATAGTGATAGCCGTTTTTCGGCTCTCCATAATTGCCATACTAGATTACTCCACCCTACCAAATTCACCCAAACGCTATGGCTATCCCTACCATTTCACTGTACATAGGCGTGTGTGAGTTAGGGGGCTTTTCCCATATCTTCTTAAAAACCCTCAGCTAGCTAGTCACTGGGCTAGGTGAGCCAAAAAAAATAAAAAATAAAAATAAAAAATAAAAGTATATTATGGCTTCTTTGTGTGTAAATATTTCATTGTATATATGGCCTAAATATAGGGATTTTTTATAATTATTTTGGTATTTTATTTAAATATTTCTACTTAGGTGTGTGTTTTATTAAACCTATGTACACCTTCTTTCATCCTCTTACACCATAAGTATATTTTTTGCCAATATGTACATATTCTAACCTCATTTTTTTTCTTTATACAAATCACTCCCACATTTTCACCCTCACCCTCGTGAAAACAAAAAATTGATTTCTACTCATTAGTTACGTTTATTATATTATTTACTTGCATACCTTTTCCTCTTTCACCCAAAATAATTCAAGGAGGGACCATATCATATGATTCCAATATCTTTCCATATCCATAACTCCTCCATATTTTTATTATTATTTTTACTCATTATTCTAACACCATGTGCTCATTGAGCTAAAGTCCATGAATAGTCCATACACTAGTCCCACCATGTATATATTTCTTATTTCACCAATAATCCTCCTCCATGCATGGGTCAAGGGCAACTTGAATGCTTTGTATTATAATATGACAAAGGAGGGGCTCACTCTTGGATGCATTGTACAAATTCAACAAAGGAGGGGGCCACTAAAAGACTTTTGCAGGCATAAAAAACAGGCTTTTTGGTGAGAATTTTGGCACCTATCTCCACTTCGAATTTGGAGCGGTGGTCAAAAGAGAAAATGTAGCCCACGCTCTGAATAATCACCTCAAATTTTTTCATGAATTTTGGAGCTACCAGCGGTGAGCTATGATTTTTTGAGTGGACCCCAGTCTGCCCACTTTTCTCACAAGTAACCCTTAGTCTTCCCTCACCCTTCCACACACCTACTCACTCTTACACATCCCTCCCTCTCCTTCCCTCACTCAAACCTGCAATTTCCATGGCTTCTCCCACCCTCTTCACCATTACCCTTCTCTCTCATCCCTATAGTTCTTTTATGAACCTCTACATACATACACCCTCTCCATGTCTCTCTCTATTGCTTCTATGTTACAATTTCATTTACCTCTCCTAAAATATCTAAAATTCAGCATCTTAACCATGATAACTTCTGCAAATTGAGGATTTTTCATCAACAAATCCTCTTTTCATCGTGGTGGTCAACCGTGGCGGCGGCGTAAAGAAGCGAAGAAGAAGAAGAAGACCAACGGTCATTTTTTCCACAATCTACACAAGGGTGAGTTCAAGCTTCTTCAAAGCTTCACCATCTCAATGATTCTCTTTTAATTCACCCCTCTTCCTTCATCAAATCAACTCACTCTACCCATTGTAAATGTAACATTAACTTTCTAGTGATTACTAACGACTAACATACTAACACAAAATAGCATTGACCTAACCATAAAAGACACCTCACCTCAAGACATGTATAGTAACTCTCTCTCTCTCTCTCTCTCTCCCCTTCCTTAAAACTTACTTTCACCTTATCTACCATCAATAATGCTCTCTTTTGAGCCCACACCCATGACTCAAGCAGACAAAGAAGGCCCGCAATGTTTTGATATTCAAAAAAATCATAATCCTGATTTGTTAGCTTGTAAATTAGGATTTCCAATAATCTTAATATGGGGTCTCCAACCTATAAATAGGCCCCTCTCCTTCTTGTAAAACAACCTCCAATATCTCACATAGCACCCCAACACTCTATGCGTGAGGAGAGACTTAGGTGTAGCAACCACTTGTGAGCTTCACTCTTGGTGTGAGAGAAGCCTTCAAGTTACACATTGTAAGTGAGAGAGCGTGAGTTCCACAAATCTAAAAACCACTATTGTATATGCTCCTTCATCATCAATAAATTGATGTTTGGTGCATCAAAGGCGTGATTCGACGTTCAAATCTTCATCCTTCCATTTGTGCAATACGGAAAGTGTTTTAGTGTGTTTTTCATTGCCAGTTTTGTGTCCATTGTAAGAGGGTATTGTGGTGAGAGGTCTCCCACACCCTAAGACAGTGTGTGTGTTTTGGCAATGTTTAGCAATCACTAAGCATTGAGTGAGTTTTATACAAGTTCTACGATAGCATCATAACGAACCATCTTCATTTGCAAGTCACAAATAAGGTATTACCCAAGATCCTTTTCTCTCTCTCTCTTCCCTTTGCTCTAGCTCTCTCTGGTCCAGTTTGTGTGTGTCTTGGTGTGAGGTTGTTTGTGTGTTTTGTGTGGTGCATCTTCTTGGTTGTGCCAAAATTTCTCTTGCGTCCTAGTTCGCATACCATAACTAGGTGGTGCCCCTATCTTGTTTGGGTTTGGCTGTGGGTTTGTTGTTGTGTTGTGCTTGTGGTTGCCCCAGCCCCAATTGAGCAGCACGGGAGCCTTGAGGGGTGTTTAGAGGTCGCCTCTCTTGTTGCCCGCCCCGGACCGCCTCAATTTTGGTGCCCCCACTGAGGAAAGGCTTGTGTATGTTTTGTGTAGGCTCAACCTTTAGCATAATCAAGTAGCTTGCATGAATCACGAGAATTTGTATGATCCCTTCATTCCCATTGCAAGGCAAAAGGTACACATAATTGTTAGTACTAAGTTGCAATTTCAACGTGTAATTCGTAGAATTTTAGGTCCTCTTAGGTTGGCAGAGATAAACGCATCAGTAAATCCTTTTATTTTGCCTCTCATTAGGTACGACCTTAGTTTGGACGTCTATATTTTTGTTTTGTTTTAAGCATAAGGTCATGCATAGACAATGGATAATGGCCCAAGAATAGAGGTTTTCCCCTTTCATTTCACTCCACACATTAGAATAAACATTGCAATTAGTAGAGAAATCCATTTTCAACAACGTATGGTGTTCATGTTTGGTGCCCAAAGAGTAGGAGAAATTCTCGCGTCACCAAACCCTGTCATCCTACCTCTCATTGATTATCATAGGTCATTTGATGTGAATATTTTTATTTTGTTGTAGAATAGATTGCAATTTAGAGAATATTATTGTGTAGATCTTTTAAAGAAAGAAAAAACAAAACGCGTCACTTTGAAATCAATTCAATGGAGAATCAACGCCAAATGTCTGGATATCCTCTTTTCTTTGGAGAGCCTGGAGAGGATGCAGAATTATTTTTGGCAAATTTCAAGATGTCTTGTCGTATCAAGAGGATAGTAACTGATCAAGAACGTGTAGAAATGTTTGAGGTAGTCCTTAGGAAAGATGCTAGCACTTGGTTTGACTCTTTGCCTGAGGAAGTTAAAGAAAATTACATGGAAGTTGTCAATCATTTCAAGAGATACTTCTTTGATCCCCAAAACACTCAAAAGCTATGGCAAGACATTGTTTCTCATAAGCAAAAAGACTTAGATGACTACTACTTGTACAAGCAAGAGTTCCTACGTCTTTGGGCTCTATGGATACGAAATGTTGCTAACCCTGGTGATGGTGCAGAATTTCTAAAGAAGGAGAGGTTCATAGCCGGACTCTTTCCTGACCTTAAGGTAAAAGTTGAGGCGGGTGCACCTGCTACCTTTGATGCAGCTGAAACTAGGGCTGCTGAGAAATATAGGAAACTCAAGTGCCTAAGGGGGGAGGTTCCAATAGAAGGTCTTAGACCCAAAGGTAAGTCACAAGCATCAACATCTAAGGAGCTTCCTGAGGTAACGGTTGAAGTGATTGAGAAGTTAAATGAATCCTTAAGCAGCCTGTCAATTCACCTTGCACAAGCCGTAGGTCCAAAGGGACAAGCAAAGAAGTCTGAAGAGCGAGACCCACGACCTAGGAGAGTCTTGCAATGTTGGAATTGCGGAGAGTCTGGACATGGGATGTATAATTGTCCTTGGCCCCGTGGAGAGCCAGGGAGACCTAACTTGAATTACCCAGTGATGAATGCAGGAGAAGGAGCTGGTCAACAACCAAGGCTTCTACAAAGGCCAAATGGACCAAGACCACCTCCACAAGGGGTAGAAGGAGTTCCACCTTTGCCAGATCCAAATGTGCATGTGGTAGAGGTGACAAATTCAAATGAGGTTGACATGGAAGCCAATGGCATTAAGCGTGGCCGACGAAAAGGTAAAGAGAAAGAAGGAGTCACATCACAGAGTGACCATGGACAAGGCAAGAAGGCAAAGGAAACCAAGGAAACCAAGAGGACTCGACGTCGTATCAACCTCCAAGACTTCCCTCTTGGACATGGTATGGCTCCGTACAACTTGTTGGAAGACATGAGAGGTAAGGGTCCTGATATTTCATGGCCTCAATTTCTTGCATTATGTCCACAAGTTAGGAGGGATTTAACAAGGGCAGTTAGCACTAGGAGAAAGGTAAAAGAGAGTGTGGCTGTTGTAAAAATTGCACAAGCTGAAATGAATGAGGACATTACACCGGTGCTAGACTGTTACATCAAAGGGAGATTGGTTAGGAAAGGTCTAGTGGATGGGGGTGCACAAATTTGCATCATGACAGAGGGACTCATGCAAAGACTAGGCATGCACATCCATGAGACACCTGAAATCAAAGTGAAAATGGCAAACAATAGCAAGGCTAGGTGCATAGGCATTTGTAAAAATGTTTTTGTGGAGGCCTTTGGCATTAAGAAGGCAGTGGATTTCTATGTCATGTCTACCAAAGGAAATGGTTACCCATTTATCCTAGGGAGACCATGGCTAATGAAAATGCGAGCTTTGCAGGATTGGGAGAGTGGAAAGCTAATTTGCAGGAACGACAATCATAAAAAGGTTGTCTTTGACATGAAGGAGCAACGCCAAGAGGAGCTCCATGAAGAATCATCTCAAAGTGAGACGGAGGAAGGTTGGACCGATAGCACTTCAGAAGAAGAAAGTAGTGGCAGCATTACTGAAGAGGAGTCTTCCATCGAAGTCATGGGGGTAAGGTTTAAGCCAACCAACCAAGAGACCTCTTGTCAAGGTTTGGAGGAGGTAGGTTCCCAAGAGAACCAAAAAGTGGAAGATGAAAGAATGCTAGAAGGTATGCTATCTACAACACTTACAAAGGATGAAAGAGAGGAGTTCAAATGTGTGCTAAGGAAATTTCCTAGGCTTTTTGCTAAAGACTACACCGATGTGCGTGGAGTAGATGTTGTTCAACACAAGATTGAGTTGAAGCCAAAGGCCACACCTAAGGCTCAAAAGCTACGAAGGCTAGGAGTCATTAAGGAGCAGGCTCTACTCAAGGAGGTAAGAAAGCTTCTAGCAGCAGGTTTCATTTATCCAGTGGAGAATTCAGAGTGGGTCTCTCCCATTGTTGTCACTCCTAAGAAAAACGGCAAGTGGAGGGTGTGTGTGGATTATCGTCCACTCAATGAGGCAACAAAGAGAGATCACTTTCCCCTCCCATTCCAGGATGAGATACTAAATGAGGTAGCTGGTCATGAGAAGTACACTGTGTGCGATGGTTACTCAGGTTACTTTCAAATAGGGATTGCACTGGAGGATCAATTGAAAACAACCTTTATCACTCCTTGGGGTTGTTATGCTTTTAGAGTCATGCCATTTGGTCTGACAAATGCTCCTGCAACATTCCAACGTTTCATGAATATGGTGTTTCAAGCATTCTTTGGAAAGTCAATTAGGGTGTTCATTGATGATTTCTGTATTTATAGCTCAAAATCATTGCATCTACAAAGGGTAGAAGAAGGTTTAAAGAAGCTCTACGACATGGGAGGTCAACTCAACCCCGACAAGTGCCATATAGGTGAGGATGAAGTAATCTTGCTTGGTCATAAAGTTTCTTACAAAGGCATTGAAGTGGATCCTTCGAAGGCAAAGGCTCTTATTGAGCTACCATCACCCAAGAGTCTTAAGGAGGTTATCTCTTTCACTCAGAAGGTGAAGTATATGTCACGCTTCATTCACTTAGCCTCGGAGTTGCTTCATCCTTTGCAAAAGTTGACACAACAAGTAGAATTTGCATGGTCTGATGAGCTTGAAGAGTATTTTTGTAACATTAAAGTCATTTTGTCAGAGCTACCAACACTCATGCCTCCTTGTTGGGAGTACACATTCTTTGTTAGCTCTAGTGTTGGAAGGGAAACAATTGGTGCTGTGTTGCTACAACAAGATCCCCACAGTACAAGGATGCGACCCATCTACTTTGCTAGTAGGGTCATGAATGCTTTGGAGAGAGACTACACAGAAGCAGAACTCATGATGCTTTCTCTCATGTTTGCGGTGAGAAAGTTTAGATCCTACTTACTACCAAAACCTTTTGTAATTCTCACTGCAGAAAATTTGTTCCCTTGGGTGTCATCTCAAATGAATCTTAGTACTAGGATCTCAAAGTGGATTATGGAGTTGCAAGAGTTCCAATACTCTTTCAAGGTAGAAGATAGTGTGCGTGCACAATTGGCAGGGATTCTCACTTATAGGGTACATGAGAAGGAAATTAAGGTGCCTCAAGTAAAGACCCTACCATTGCCACCACCAAAAAGTATTCCCAATGCTTTTACCTTGTTCTTTGATGGAGCTTTTCGACGAGCCACAGGAAAAGCAGGGGGAGGGCTAGTGTTGCTCAACCCAAGTGGAGAGGTGGTCATGAAAGAGAAGGTCAATCTACCAGGTTCAACTAGCAACAATGAAGCAGAATACGACACACTACTTCATGGTTTGAAGATGTGCATTGGCCAAGGGATAAAACGTCTCATGGTAAAGGGAGATGCACTTCTCATTGTTAAACAGATTTTAGGCATTTGGGCATGCAAGAATGAAAGCTTAAGGACAAAAGTTCATGCCATTCGTAAGATGTTTAATCAGTTTGAAGAAGTGCAACTATATCATATTCCGAGGAAACAAAATGAAGATGCCGATTTACTTGCACAACAAGCAGTTACATGTGTTGAGAGAGAAGTGCAGGTCATCATGGTGGCAGCAGCTGTCAAGCAACCGAGATACCAGGGATTGGAGTCATTGGCTCCCATTATCGGCTACATTTTGGAGGGTGAGTTTCCACAAGACTTCACGAAGGCTCAGAAGAGGAGACTCATGAAGAAGGCAAGTTTCTATCTCTTCCTAGAAGGCTCCCTCTATCAAAAAGGGAAGGATCAAGTGTACAGAAGAGTACCAACTATCGAGGAAATTCCAGCCATTCTAAAAGGTTTGCATGAAGAGGCATGTGGTGGTCATTTTTCTCAAGAATCAACTGTGAAGAAGATTTTGCTTGCGGGGTATGTTTGGCCAAGCTTGCATGTGGATGTTCAACATTGGTGTAAAAGCTGTCACAATTGTCAGATAAATGGAAATAGAAGGTTGGTGCATGGCCCGAGGCAAATAGTGCTTGCAAATGGACCCTTTGAAAAGTGGGGCATTGATGCTATGGGTCCTCTGCCTAGGACAAAAAATGGTAAACTCTACATTCTAGTGGCTGTAGACTATATGACTAGGTGGGTGGAAGCTCAAAGTGTGGCAAGAGTGAATGAGAGGACAGTTAGCAAGTTTGTGTACACTCACATTTGTTGCAGATTTGGCACACCTTTGGAGATTGTTTCTGATAATGGTCCAGGGTTTAGGAAGGGCTTGCTCACAGAAGTTTGTGAAGAGCTTCACATTCTACATCGTCATAGCACACCATACTACCCACAGTCAAATGGTTTGGTGGAGAAGGCTAATGGTGTCATTGCAGGAATCATTAGAAAGATGGTGCAAAACAAGACAAAATTATGGGATGAATTCTTGGATGGTGCCTTGTGGGCATATCGAACCACATATAGGGAAGCCACGGAGTTCACACCATTTCACTTGGTCTATGGTCAAGAGGCTTTGCAGCCTATCGAGCTCAACATTCCAACAATGCGACTTCATGGCAAAGGAGCACAAGATGATCAAGAGGTATGGATGGATCGACTTCTTACGTTAGTGGAGCTTGAGTGGAAAAGAGAAGCAGCATACGAGTGCTACAAGAGGAAAGCCACACAAGCGAAAGAAACGCACGACAAGAAACTGAAGGACAAAGGCATCAAGGAAGGAGAGCTTGTGCTAAGGTATGACAATCGACTTGACAATCGTTTTGATGCCAAGTTTGAAACTAGATGGCAAGGGCCATACATAGTCAAGAAGGCTTTCAATTCTAGTTACTATCAGCTTATGGACTTGAATGGTAAAGAGCACTCTAGGAAGGTAAACGGGTATCGCTTGAAGCCCTATTTGAGTCGCCTTCTACCAAAGGATCTACCAAAGATCTGTCCAAAGGCCGCTGTCTCATGTAAGTATTGTTACATGAAGCATGAGTGTAACTCCAACCAAAATTCTGAGGGGCCAAACAATGAAGATCTCGTCAAGGACTCTGAAGCACTCTCTTTGGAAAAGATGCTCTATGATGGTACATGAATATACCATCATCCTGGGGGAAGGGCTAATGATAGCCGTTTTTCGGCTCTCCATAATTGCCATACTAGATTACTCCACCCTACCAAATTCACCCAAACGCTATGGCTATCCCTACCATTTCACTGTACATAGGCGTGTGTGAGTTAGGGGGCTTTTCCCATACCTTCTTAAAAACCCTCAGCTAGCTAGTCACTGGGCTAGGTGAGCCAAAAAAAATAAAAAAATAAAATAAAAAATAAAAGTATATTATGGCTTCTTTGTGTGTAAATATTTCATTGTATATATGGCCTAAATATAGGGATTTTTTATAATTATTTTGGTATTTTATTTAAATATTTCTACTTAGGTGTGTGTTTTATTAAACCTATGTACACCTTCTTTCATCCTCTTACACCATAAGTATATTTTTTGCCAATATGTACATATTCTAACCTCATTTTTTTCCTTTATACAAATCACTCCCACATTTTCACCCTCATCCTCGTGAAAACAAAAAATTGATTTCTACTCATTAGTTACGTTTATTATATTATTTACTTGCATACCTTTTCCTCTTTCACCCAAAATAATTCAAGGAGGGACCATATCATATGATTCCAATATCTTTCCATATCCATAACTCCTCCATATTTTTATTATTATTTTTACTCATTATTCTAACACCATGTGCTCATTGAGCTAAAGTCCATGAATAGTCCATACACTAGTCCCACCATGTATATATTTCTTATTTCACCAATAATCCTCCTCCATGCATGGGTCAAGGGCAACTTGAATGCTTTGTATTATAATATGACAAAGGAGGGGCTCACTCTTGGATGCATTGTACAAATTCAACAAAGGAGGGGGCCACTAAAAGACTTTTGCAGGCATAAAAAACAGGCTTTTTGGTGAGAATTTTGGCACCTATCTCCACTCCGAATTTGGAGCGGTGGTCAAAAGAGAAAATGTAGCCCACGCTCTGAATAATCACCTCAAATTTTTTCATGAATTTTGGAGCTACCAGCGGTGAGCTATGATTTTTTGAGTGGACCCCAGTCTGCCCACTTTTCTCACAAGTAACCCTTAGTCTTCTCTCACCCTTCCACACACCTACTCACTCTTACACATCCCTCCCTCTCCTTCCCTCACTCAAACCTGCAATTTCCATGGCTTCTCCCACCCTCTTCACCATTACCCTTCTCTCTCATCCCTATAGTTCTTTTATGAACCTCTACATACATACACCCTCTCCATGTCTCTCTCTATTGCTTCTATGTTACAATTTCATTTACCTCTCCTAAAATATCTAAAATTCAGCATCTTAACCATGATAACTTCTGCAAATTGAGGATTTTTCATCAACAAATCCTCTTTTCATCGTGGTGGTCAACCGTGGCGGCGGCGTAAAGAAGCGAAGAAGAAGAAGAAGACCAGCGGTCATTTTTTCCACAATCTACACAAGGGTGAGTTCAAGCTTCTTCAAAGCTTCACCATCTCAATGATTCTCTTTTAATTCACCCCTATTCCTTCATCAAATCAACTCACTCTACCCATTGTAAATGTAACATTAACTTTCTAGTGATTACTAACGACTAACATACTAACACAAAATAGCATTGACCTAACCATAAAAGACACCTCACCTCAAGACATGTATAGTAACTCTCTCTCTCTCTCTCTCTCTCTCTCTCTCTCTCTCTCTCTCTCTCTCTCTCTCCCCTTCCTTAAAACTTACTTTCACCTTATCTACCATCAATAATGCTCTCTTTTGAGCCCACACCCATGACTCAAGCAGACAAAGAAGGCCCGCAATGTTTTGATATTCAAAAAAATCATAATCCTGATTTGTTAGCTTGTAAATTAGGATTTCCAATAATCTTAATATGGGGTCTCCAACCTATAAATAGGCCCCTCTCCTTCTTGTAAAACAACCTCCAATATCTCACATAGCACCCCAACACTCTATGCGTGAGGAGAGACTTAGGTGTAGCAACCACTTGTGAGCTTCACTCTTGGTGTGAGAGAAGCCTTCAAGCTACACATTGTAAGTGAGAGAGCGTGAGTTCCACAAATCTAAAAACCACTATTGTATATGCTCCTTCATCATCAATAAATTGATGTTTGGTGCATCAAAGGCGTGATTCGACGTTCAAATCTTCATCCTTCCATTTGTGCAATACGGTTCGGTGAATTCAAGGTGACTTGTGTATTTTGAGTTTTTATCGGTTGATCTTGATTTAGAAAGTGTTTTAGTGTGTTTTTTCATTGCCATTTTTTGTCCATTGTAAGAGGGTATTGTGGTGAGAGGTCTCCCACACCCTAAGACAGTGTGTGTGTTTTGGCAATGTTTAGCAATCACTAAGCATTGAGTGAGTTTTATACAAGTTCTACGATAGCATCATAACGAACCATCTTCATTTGCAAGTCACAAATAAGGTATTACCCAAGATCCTTTTCTCTCTCTCTTCCCTTTGCTCTAGCTCTCTCTGGTCCAGTTTGTGTGTGTCTTGGTGTGAGGTTGTTTGTGTGTTTTGTGTGGTGCATCTTCTTGGTTGTGCCAAAATCTCTCTTGCGTCCTAGTTCGCATACCATAACTAGGTGGTGCCCCTATCTTGTTTGGGTTTGGCTGTGGGTTTGTTGTTGTGTTGTGCTTGTGGTTGCCCCAACCCCAATTGAGCAGCACGGGAGCCTTGAGGGGTGTTTAGAGGTCGCCTCTGTTGTTGCCCGCCCCGGACCGCCTCAATAGCTGATGACTAACCTCTTTTTTTCTCTTTTATGCTCATGGATTAGCAAGCCATAGGAGCCCACTTTCGATTGGAAAGATCGACAATTCCCTTTTGCAAGAGCTCGTCAATTTCTTTAATACAAAGATTTACTTTATACAATAGACAATATTTGGGGTGAGAAGCTTTACTAGGATTGGCATCAAGTATGTTCGAAATAGTTAATCATGTATGTCTCTTTATCCCAAATGCAAGTAAATTCTTGAAGGTTTGTATTTTTCTTTTTCTTTTTGGGACCATTCTCTATCATTTCTATCACAATAGTTAATAGATACCAAGCAACCTATTGATGGCATAGCTAGCTCCCTTTTGGATAGGGGTATTATTTATCTTACCCATATATAGAAGAAAACAAAGATATTTTCACTAAAAGTACTAGGGTCTAGTTTTAATACCAGGTCAAATCTTATCACTAAATCATAACACAATTAGAACTATGTAAAGATAGTCTAATAGGTAATTTTGCAGATCCTAAATATTTCCACACATATACAAAGTCTTTGATAATTGCTTTGGAGCCAATACCATAGACCATTTGTCTAGCTTCAAGATAGTGCTAGGTCCTTGTTGAGGAAAATAAGTCTTTCTTAGCAAAGCTTCCACCTGCCAACCTATATCCATTAATGTGTCTAATACAAATTGGTGAAACACTTTTTGTTCTAGCAAAAGTCCAATAATAGGATTTGAAACATTATTCATTGAAAATTGTGATTCGTTGGCCATATGTAACTCAGTAGACTCTTCATTGGGTGGTTGAATCTTTTGCTTGTTGAATAGAGTTATTAATTTGTTAAGGCTTTGAATATCTTTTGGTAGCAGCTAGTGACCTATCATAGGTGCAATTTTTGAGCAGTTTTTTATGTTGATGGGAGTATTTCAACCCACCCCCCTCGCCCCCAAGAGAGTGAAGATTCTCCTCTCTAACCTTGAGATCTACTTCCCTTTGAACTAGCACTTCTTGTTTCACAAAAATTTCTTCACATTGTTTTTAAATTATTTCTCCTTTTAAAGGAATTGGTCATAGGAGAAAGTGGGCAGTTGTTGTGCGTAGAGGGAATATCTGCAAGCTATTCACATTCTTCATTGCTAGAAGTATAGGAAGAGGAAGAAGGCTTTCTTCCTGATGGTAGTTCATGAACTGATCTAGCTTTTATTTTTCCACTTACCGGGTTATTGATGAAAATATTATCAAACAGAGGTTTACTATCTTTGATTTGGTTCATCCTCCATATTGTTGGCTAAGAAAGGAATGACCGTTCTTTCTAAAGGAAGTGCTTTAGCTTTACTTACTTCATTTAGAGCAGCTTTTACGAATACTTTAGCTTGGATATTTTAGAGTGGCTTTTAACTGCTTGTAACAAGCAAATACTTTCGCTTGGACCTTTTTATCGGATTTTTCAAATTCAAATGCTGAACTTTCTTCAGAATTTTCACTCCTTTATTTTTATGAAGGATGCTTACCTTGGTAAGACTTTTTCCATTGTTGGGGATTGAAGGGAATTGGCATGGTCTTCTAAGCTCATTGCATTGAGAGCTATGGGGGAAACTTCAATTTCTGAGTTGAAGGTGTCATCTATTGATAACTGAGTAATGCTAAAGTCGAATTTAGAGATTCCATTGGATGATATCTAAGAATAGCTATATCCATTCTCCATAGTAATATTTTTGAAGACAATCAATTTCTTCTTCTTAGGACATTCAGAAGCCTAGTAAGTATGCACGATTTCTAGAGGAAGTAGGAAGAGAAGAGTCCAAGAAGGTTCTTCTCTCTCTCTCTCTCTCCACACACACACACACACACACACACACACACACACACACACACACACACACACACACACACATATGCACAATGATACTCCTTGCACTAGCCATTTCTCTATTTTCTCTCTCTCTCTCTCTGACACACACTCACACACATATGCACGATGATACTCCTTGCACTAGCCATTTCTCTATTTTCGTGGTTTTGTAAGCATCGTGGAGTGTCATGGGCTCCCTCTATCACTCTCTCTCTTACACAGACACACACACACACACACACACACACACACACACACACACACACACACACACACACACACACACACACACACACACACACACACACACACACACACACACACACACACACACACACACACACACACACACACACACACACACACACACACATATGCACGATGATACTCTCTCTCTCACACACACACATACACACACATGCACGATGATACTCCTTGCACTAGCCATTTCTCTATTTTCGTGGTTTTGTAAGCATCGTGGAGTGTCATGTGCTCCCTCTATCACTCTCTCTCTCTTTTACACACACACAGTACTCTTCCCAGTTTTTGTGGTTGATGAATATTACCTGAATATCATGTCTACATCAGCAATTTTGCATCCACAGAGCCATGACTTGAAGGGAAGGCCTTTCTCATACACAATCATCTATGGATTCTGTAGCAAGATGCTGCCATGGGCGAGAGATTCCATGTCGTCTTGACAGTTCTTTGGGTGAGTGGAGGGCCAAAGGCCAGGGTGGAGCTCTCTCTCTCTCTCTCTCTCTCTCTCTCTCTCACACACACACACACACACACACACACACACACACACACACACACACACACACACACACACATACACACACACACACACACACACAAATCTTGAGAGTTCTTATCTCCATTTCCTCCACTAGTCTCCAGTATGATCAACAGCCATTAGGAGAAATATGGACATTGCATGGGCCTTGTAAGAAATCCTTTTTTTAAGGGATTAAGGCTAATGTTGTGTAGGGTTAAGGGGACAAGGCCACTCAAGAAGGTAGTTTTGAGTAGGCTTTTGTACCCTTTTTTTAAGACACATGTAGGATGTGGACATAGGAGGCCACTTTCTCTCTCTAGCTTTCTGAAAGTGAAGGGAGTAAAAGGGTGTGTTCATATCAGCAAAAACGTGGATCACTAAGAGCCAAAATTTAACTTTAAAAATAAAAGTCATTTCTATTTATTTTTGACTTAAACCTCCACCCCAACATATATACATATCAAAAATTCATATTTTAACCTACGAGCACTGAAAGTCCACTTTTTCAAAAAAAAAATCCCCCCCCCAAAAAAAACCTTTGTTCTCCTCTCCTCTCCCTCCCTGCCCTCTTCTCTCCTACTTCTCTCCTCTCTCTCCCTCTCCCCACTATCCCCTTCTCTCCTACCATCTTCCTCCCTCTCCGGCATTCCCCCTCTCTCTTCTCATCATTATGTTCCTCACGCAACAATTGCCATGGTGCTCACGGACATCACAAATTGTGTGCCTCCACCACCATGTAGTCCAAAAACGTACATATTTATTTGTCCACGGCGTTTGCGACGAAGGCCGCACGTGAGGGTGAAAACAGGTTATCCCAAGAAAGTTGTATCGTCGGTGAGAGAATGTTGATGTCCACATTATGAAGCTTACCAATACCATCACATATTTGAAAGAAACACCCCTTTGTGCAAGAAAACAATATACATCTTACTTTTGGTTGTGTTCTTCTTAACATAGACTTTGAAGTCTAAGGTGTTGCTTCTACTTGTTTTGTAGTGCTCGGCACAAAGGTTTCTTTTCTGCTGAAACTTGATGAGTGTAATAGTGAAAGGTCAATGTCACCACTTTTCCTCTAAAACAACCTTCTTTTTTACATCTTGTAGATAGGTGCTTCAAATCCATGCTTATTAGAGGTGGTAATCTCATCCTAATATATATTTTAGGATTGTTTATTCCCAATTGGATGGAAATACTTGCAAATTTATATATCATATACTTAACAAGTGTCTTTATTATACAGCTTGCGAATGTTGAATTCATAATGTTTTTGTTTGAAGAACAGGTCCTTTAACGCGTCATGGTACAAGGTGACCTCTTACTATGCTAGTTGAGTGGTGGTGCTTGCAACAATGACTCAAGGAACTGGCATCTTTTAAGGTGGCACAAAGATCTCCTCAAGCAATGTGGCTCCCACTACACCAAGAATCATTATGATAACATGGAGAGGTTCCTAGTAGGATATACAACAGCTTTCTATCAGCAACACACCCTTTCGTAACATGATGGCACCTCCACCAAAGATATATTTATGTGATAGGTCACCCCATGAGCATACCATGTCATGGAATGGATGCAAGAATTATGACCGCACTACCCCTTAGAAGTTGTTCATGAATGCATGTTTATCAAAGTTAATGAGAAGAAATTTGGACTTTTTGGTTTGTTGATGTGTAAGAGCACTCTAAGTCTATCATATTTCAGATTTTTTTATAAGTTAAATAAAATTTGTAGTCATTTTAGGGGTCCCTATTTGGCCATTTTGCGCGCCCTTATGGATGAGCTTCTTCAAGCAAGACAGGATTTCAAAACTTAAAGTCAATTGCTGACCCAACGGAAACCTCTAAGGAGACACCCAGAAAAGCAAAGATATTTCAGCCAAAGTACTCAAGAAAGCAAAGGAAAGTCAAGCAAATGTTTGTTTCGAGCAATTTAGTCAAAGTCAATGATCCATTTTGGATTGAGGAGAGGAAATCAACACAGAAAGACAAACACATGGGATGGATAGCATCACAATGGAGCTTAAAAGAACAGGAGTACTATGGAGGTAACAGAAAGATATGGGTACCAAAACCGCAGGTTAAAGCATATGAAGTAACTTCAAGTCCCTCCCAAGGAGGAAGGCCCACAAGGTATCAACTTTGACAATATCCTAGGATACCTAAGAAGCAGGTATACAACATAGCAACATTGAAAGATGCTAAAGTCAACCGCAACTCTCAAGAGGATACAGAACAAAGACGGATCTCAAGGAATCTTCCTCTTAGACAAGGATTTTACACAGGTTATACAAAGATTTGGCTACCAGAGAACCAAAAGCCAACTGCAACTACACCAGCTCTTCATGAAGATCTCAAGAACTCAACAAGACCTACAGCGCAACAAAGTCAACAATGGAGATACAAAGTTCATCAAGAGATTTAGATTCTTAAGTCTTTCAATGCTCCTGGTCAAAAGCCAAATGCCGATAGCCAACAGAGGCCTACAACAACATCAAGAACTCCTATAAACATGCCCAATTGGAGAATCATACAGACAATGGAGTCTTCACAGTCAAAGAAGGACAACTGAACCAACACGAATGCAAAATTCAAAGATGATAAAACAGATATGGCAAAAGAAACCTTCAATGCCAATTTGGTCCTTCACTTATCCTCTTTTTGAGGATTCAAGCTTACTTTTATCTAATCCTTGCAATACCCATGCATTATTCACAGCTCCTGTTGTTGTGGTATGCAAGTCATGTAAGCTCATACTTTTGCCACTATTGGGAGTAGAGGTTTCTATGTAGTGTGAATAAATGAAATCAGAAAGAGTAGAATCTTGTTCCATGATGTAATGGAGGTGAGACAAGGGAGAGGAGTTAGCTTGGTGTGAAACTATGTGGTGGGCAAGGGGAAGAGATGGGGGAGGAGCTTGCTTGGTGCTATAATGGAGGTGGGAGAAAGCTAGCAGATAGAAATGATGGACTGTAGGGGGTGCATGTGGTTGTTGCAGCTATGGACAGCTTGGAAAAGGGTTTGTAGAGATAGAAAATCACTTTTTAGCTATAGAATATGTTTGGAAAGACTTTGGAGGGTGGAAAATGATTTTTTGAAAGAAAAATCATTTTTTTGAATTTTTAGTCCACGTTCTTGCCTTTTGGAGATCAAAAACACTTTTTTGACCTTGAAATAGGTTTGGGGACCTTTTAAGGAGGGAAAAGTTGAAATTTGAATTCTTTTTCAAAATTTTAATTTTTTATTGCATTTTTTAATCCGGGCCAAAAAGTGGGGGAAAAAGGTCAAAGTGGTCCCCCCCCACCTTACCTTCTCACTGGGTAAGAGCCCATTAAGAGGTGTAAAGCTACCTTGTCGCCCTACTTTTTGAGGGAATAGATTGTGTCCACCACCCTCTTCCTATTGCTTGGCCTCTAATTAACCTTAATTCCAAAGGGCCCCTAAAGGGTTCATATTTTTCTTAATGGATGATCTCCATTTCTTTGGTTGTGCTAGCTATAGAGGAGAAAAAGGGAAGGGGGAGGGGAGGTGGGGGGGGCGGACTATAAAGTTTGCTAGCATGTAGTACGAGTGTCCTATTTTTCCACAAAGAAAGCATTTGTTATCATTTTTTGAGAAGGTGAATTACGTTTTCAAAAGAATAAGTGTTTGGGTTCTTTTCTAAACTTCTTCTCCTTGGAGCTCTTCTTTTATGTTTGAGCATTTCTTTTTAGAATCATCGCAGCCAAAATCTTTGGTATAGTAGTTCTACTTGGAAAATTTCTTTGAAGGGTTAGAGTTTTTCAACTCCTCCTGTGCATGTTTCCGTATGCAGAGTTCTTGTATTACTACCTACAAAGCTTGGATAATATCTCCTAATGTTGTCGATTGGAGATCCAGGTTTTGATTATCCAATTTTTGTACGAGAAATTTGGTCATGGATTTTGCGAGCTTATGAAAAAATTATCCTTTAATTTCTTCAAAGTGGTATTTACATGATTTATATATTAAATTCCTTAGTAAATATAGAAATCCCAAATAGAAGAGAAGTTGTAGATTTGTGCTTTATGGAATACTTGTAGTACTTGGATTGCTTGACCTTATTGATGTCCTAAAATTTCTTTGTAGATGCTTTTGATCAAGACACAAAGAGGAGACCTATTTTCTTGAGGCCTTGAGATAGAATTCTTCATTTGATTAGGGAGGAGTTTCCTCCAATCCTAAGAATTCATGTAAATCCATTGCATGCAGCTTCAACTATTGTTTGTTGTCTCATTGTACCAAAAATAATTTTTGGTAGATCCAATTGGGCATGTATTTAAGCACCAAGATTATAAGTATTGTAGAGGGTATTGTCACCAACCTTCTTTATACCTCCTTGTACAAATTGAAGAACTAGTGGTGCTTTGGTAGAACTAGCCAATGCTTCTTCAATTGGTTCGTCTTTCTCCATGTGTAAGGGGACCCGAGCTCGACGGATTCACTATCAGTAATGGGGAGATGTCATTTACGTGCATCCAAATTAGAGAAACCCGCCTATGTACGGTATCTTATGTGCTAACCTACCTTCCTACATATGGACAAGATATGGACGTTCTCGCAATGAACCATCCCCCCTCATATGGATTTTGTATGGAATGTAATGACACACTATTTATGTATACTAGTAACATAACAATTTTAGAATCACATGCTTTTCCAAAAATACATGTTGAATTGCAAATGAACAGAAGTGTAGATTGTAGTGTGTTTTCATTTGAGAGAATAAACCACCATGAAAAGCAACAAATGTAATGAATACTAGATTAAAATAAACCAATTGATTCGATGTAACTTGTCAAAAAAAGAACAACATTTACCCAATACAAATCTCAATCTAAGAACAAATGATACTAGCCACCTACTCAGTAGGCCTTCCACATGGGATTTAAGGCACAACACTTTTTAAACCTGGTATACAAGTTAAAATTTAAAGCTTTTGCAGGTATTAAAGGTATTAACTTATAATTTTTTCTCTAAATGTATCTCTTCATATTAAAACCAATCTCTCTCTCTCTCTCTCTCTCACACACACACACACACACACACACACACACACACACACACACACACACACACACACACGCGTGCACAGACGCACACACACACACACACACAGACACACACAGACACACACACACACATATATAATGTACCAAACTCAAACATTTCTATTCCTCTAACTTTTGCAAACAATGTATAAGAGAGTATTATAACCTATAAAATAAAGGCAAACTTAAAAGTCTTGCGGTTTTTCGTTCAAAATTTGAAGCTTTTGCTAGTATTTACACTAAAGTTTGTAAAGCGTTGCTCATTTACTTTAAGGAAAGCTTACAATCAAGCCAGGTTGTTACAATTCAAAGGGTCAAAGCATCAAAGCTCAATCAAGACTTCAATAGTTGGATTGTTACACGCTTAAGCAAAAAATTGTCACATTTAATATATTGAGACTCAACGAGTTAGCTCTTCATTCTTTTGCTAACTGTACACGGACAAAATGTCCATTGATATAACTAAAAGCAATCACCTTAAAGACCAAAGTCCAAGACTTTTGAAGAGAAAATTGAATAAACGATCTAAATAACTTTTGTTTAACAAAAGAACCAGAGTCTAGAGATCAATAGTAAGAAAAGAGCACAACAAAAGCGACTTCATACAAAAGAACCACTAACCAATGAATCACAAAATCAAGTCCAAGTTGACTATGCCAAAATTTGGATTGTATACTTGTCTGGATCGTATGTTCAGGCTTCAAATCCAAGCATTGGTGTGATTGTCATCAACAATTATCTCAAAAATGTGCAAATTTCTACAAATATACAAGTTGTTCATCTCCATAAAGCAATAAAGCATTTGTTATTAAATATGTACAAAATCCATGAACTAATTGTAACCTATAGAATAAGAAATGCTAGAGGGTTCTCAAGCACCTAAGGCCGTCTGGACCTAAAAGCATACAAATTGTTTAAAAAAGAAAAATAGAATATTGTTGTCTTTGCGCTACAGAAGCCGCAGTATTAAGATGGAGCCACCCCTCAAGAACCAAGGTGTTCATAGTTCCCGCCTCTAGAAGTTCCCTCTTGATGCATTCTTGAGCTGTTATGTGCACTTGTTCAGAGCCCCGGGGGATTCACTATGTTTTTTTGTACGGTACCACATGAGTGTACAATAGGGGGGTTTTTAAATTTTGTACATAAGCGTATACAATAGGGGTAGCCCCTCATTATTTCATACTCATACCGTACACATAAGGAGGGGGGGGGGGGGGGGGGGTTGGTTACATTGGAGCTACATTCAACTACCTGAGCCAGCTTAAATACATTAGTAAGCCTCTGTGTGTGTGTGTGTGTGTGTGTGTGCATCGATGAATACTTTCATGGCATGGTGAAAGTAAGGGCAAACTTGAAATTCTCTCGTTTTCTTGGTCAAAATTAGAAGCTTTTGGGTAATTACACTAAAACTTATGTAAATTTCCTCGTAGCCAAGCTCAAACCCCTCTAATTTGTCAAAATTCCCAAAATACCCTTCAAATTTTTTAAATTCCCAAAGTACCCATGTATCTATTTTGATTGGATTGATCAAGCTTTTCTAATTTTTATTCCTTTTTGACAATTAGATGCATTTTTGAGTGGTTAGCATGCAATTTGTCACATATTACCTCACAAAACAAGCAATTATGTCCACAAAGATAACACATAAGTGTAGTCATCAACAAAATGTCAATCATTGAAGAACAAGAATACATCCTAATTCCTCTCTGTCCTGCCACACATTGTCGAGAGAGAGAGAGAGAGAGAGAGAGAGAGAGAGAGAGAGAGAGAGAGAGAGAGAGGAAGAAGAAGAAGAAGAAGAAGAAGAATAAGAGAGTTTTAACATCATAGGAAACTATCCCAAGATACCTTAAATATCTAGCCGACAAGGAGAGTTGAACTCAAGACCTGTTATGAGAGAGAGTGTAGAAATGACACATCATGAGAACATAGATTTTCACTCAATATTTGTTTCACCACCTTTCATGGCAACATGATGGTGTTCAAGCATCGCCTATCTGCACTATTTGAACATAGGGGATGCATGAAATCGATCTTTTCTATCGCTGCCATTTGAATATGGGGGCAACACAAGATTAATCCAAGCATCTCTCAAGTGCAGACAGTGAAGAGGCTTTGTACGAGTAGAGAGCATTATTTACACACACACACACACACACACACACACACACACACACACACACACACACACACACACACACACACACACACACACACACACACACACACACACACACACACACAGACACACACACACGCAGTGTCACAGGCTGCTATTGGACGGTTAGCGAAGTGGGCACTAGAGAGAGTGCAACTTCACACATAGCTTGGACAAGCACTTGCACAGAGACATGATCGCAAGCACTTGCAATAGGAGAGAGAGAGAGAGAGAGAGAGAGAGAGAGAGAGAGAGAGAGAGAGAGAGAGAGAGAGGAGAGAGAGAGAGAGAGAGAGAGAGAGAGAGAGAGAGAGAGAGAGTGGGTTCATGGGCGCCGTGGGGTTTTTTTGGGACCGCGGCCTTGTGTGTGACGCTCTTGGCAAGCGATTGCATCAGTGTTCAAGAAAAAACATTTATCCAAACCTACAGAATTCCTTTTCTTGAATTTTCCAAGAAGAAATTTTAGAGAATTATATTTATTTTTCATGTTGTTAAACTATTTTTCTCTATTTTGGGATGGAATTTCTCCTTTTCACCTTGTTAACAACCGGCAATTTTCAAATTTAAAGCGACACAATATTAAGTTGAGACACATTTTTCCCGATGGATGATTGTATTTGGGTAGACAGAAGTGGCAAAAGGAGAGCCCAATTAATCCTCGCTTGCAGAATCCTAGCATTGTGTCGTGTAGTGCTCAAAATAAACTTTTTTCCAAAAACTTGGCAAACCTACATATGTGAAACAGCAGAGGTAAATTGACAAAATTTGAAGGTTTTTACACCAAATTAGAATGCAATGTTTAATTACAACCAAAGATAATATGTAGTTAACTTTTGCTTAATTGTGATGAGTGAAAGCGCTCTTATGATGCCATCTGTTAGCCGAGAGCAAAAGTAAGAAAAAATTGAGCTCTTTTGCCAAGAGAGCATAAGGAAAACCAAATGTCCTTTAATCTCTCCTTGCTCCCTTGTTTATGCAAGCATTAGTCCACTCTCCTCTAAGTCTTTCCGTGCTATGCCTACGGTATAGAATTTGTTGCTTCCACACAATTTACTTCTGTACTGATTTATGCACATGAATTGCCCTTAAATTCCCTTTGTACATGAACTACCCCTTGCTTTATGGAATGCATCAAACTCTGTTTGTGTGACAAAGCCTTAAATATAAGGGAAATATTCAATATATCATTGACTGTGGAGTCTCGATGAGAGAGAGAGAGAGAGAGAGAGAGAGAGAAGAAGAAGAAGAAGAAGAAGAAGAAGAAGAAGAAGAAGAAGAAGAAGAAGAGTATTTTAACATCGTAGGAAACTATCCCTAGAGACCTCAAAGATCTATTCGACGAGGAGAGTTGAACTCAAGACCTTTTATTCAAGAGGAAAATGGTGTGAGAGAGAGGGAGAGATGCTTGCAGATAAGGCTTTTCCTCTTTGGGTTTTCTCACCTTCAAAAATAAAATTTAGTGGTAAATTTCATAATGGTGGGACTACACTAAAACTAGGTTTTTTTACGAGCACTGTCTGGGCATCAGCGACACAAGGTTTCTTCCTGTCCTTGTATTCTGCCCCGTGAGTCGCAGATGAGGTGTTGGGCCTCTCCCGCCCCCTGGCCGAGCTCTCTGCAAGCTCCCCGCTATAGCCACACCTGCTTGGTGTCTTGTGCACTGCATGCGGTACTGCTGCGCCCTCTCTGTCACGAGTCTTTTGTTGGCTGTACCGGCAGTAGCACCCTGCAAGCGGCATCTCTCCCCTCCCTCAGAGCCTCTGACCTGAAGGTATTTATGGATTTTTTTTCACAGTCAGTAGGGGATGCAATTTTTTGAAAATGTGACTTGCCTTAAAAAATAAAGGTACAAACTGTCTTGCACTGCCAATGGGACTCAATCTCTTTGCATGCAACCTCAATGCAGCTCCTCACACTCTCTCTTGCCGCTCATTTGACACACTCACAGACCTCCCACAATTTGGTAGCATTGATGCAAATGCGAACACAGGGCAAAGAGGGGTGTGTGTGTGGGGGGGCTTTTATAGCCGCTCACTAGCATAGGAAAGTGAAAACGCCATGGAAGATGTGGATCTCTCTCTCTCTCTCTCTCTCTCTCTCTCAAAAAGCATACTCCATCCGAGATCAATGCTATCAAGCTCCCTTCAAATGCGACAAGGTTGTGAGAATTCCACGATCAAATTGCTTGGCGATTCGAAAAATTGTTGAGTGTCTCCTGCTCGAGATGGTTCAAAGAGGAGGCATCAGGGGAGGACGAGTGAGGAACATGAATAGGGAGAGGCGTAGGAGGATAGAAAGAAGATATCTTAAGAGGGTATCTTTTGAGAAATGCAATTCTATGAAAGGAGAGTGAGTAGTCAATAGGTACCCCAATTTCAAAATAATATAGAAGTTTTTAATAAAATGTGATTCTTGATGAAAGATGTGACCTCATAACACAATTGTGGAGAAAAGCCTTTGTTTAGCTTGATGTTTGAAAAGCCTGTAGCCTTCGCATCACGGATGCATGTAGCTAAAAGCGTACTCCAAAGTTGAGCCGGAGCTACCCCCAAAAAACTCCTGCGTGACAGTTGCTCAAAGCATACATGTCTTATGTTACAGTTCTAGCAAGCAAAGGTGCTTCTCAGAGGCTGTCCTACATGCATGATGAGGATGCATTGTTGCCGGATGTATCCTATAAAAACAACCCATTATAGTGATGAGGATGAGATGATTGCAACCAAAAGGCACTAATGGAGCTATCTGGTGCAAGGATCGCATTATGCATAGCCTTCGCTCCTTTAAAAACTTCTTGCTCCTGCGTGTGGCTAGAAGCTCGTTTCGGGTATGTAACCAGCCAAATGCTGTTTTTAGGGTTTTGAAGCGTGCTAGGTCACATATCTAGGCTACAAGTCTTCCAGATCTAGCAAGACAAGGTGCTGTTATCTAGCTCAAAGGCATCCTTACAGGCACGATGGTGCACTTTGTAAGAAGGTAAGGATTGAGAGCTCCGAGAATTAAAGACAGGAGTTGGGGGTTCTATCTAGGTTATCTTGTGGGGAGAGCTTGAGTGCATTTTGAGGTGCATTTCTTCAAAGTGTAGTCATGCAGACTCCAGATCTGGCTACATATGGCAACAATCCCTCATGCAATATCACTTTCGGCTCTTGATAAAGACACAAAACATTGTTGTCTCGCTGACTGCTGCTTAACTTCAAGCAGATGATTTCGCCTTAACTCGGTAATGAGCGCACAATCTTGTGTATTAATACACATGGCATGACTTGGAAAACAGAGGATTCATTGGATTTCCACCAGTACCAACCCCTCATCTCAGGCATGAAAAGATTTTGCAAGGTACTACAAGGCAGCAGAAATCTTTGACAAAAATGATTTGATTAATTCACAAAGTATCTTTTTTACTATAGGCAGATCGCTTACAACGTATCTCTTATTCTTGCATAACTTGAAGATCACTTGGCCTTTAACTTAACCCCTCTCTGCCTAAGTTCATAGCCTCTTGCATGCTCCAGATATCTACACGATGGTCGTAGCTTCCTTGGATGAGCTCAAGTGCACGAAAGGTTGAGGTTCCAACATAGGGGTCATCAAGCCTCTGCCGGGGATGCTCCACCCTCGCATGCCCAAAGTCTGCCAGCAACCCTAAACCCTAAACCGGCTTTTAGATCATAGTTTGAAGCATCTATCGGTAGTTACACTAAATCTTGTCACATTTTGTCAAATTTTTTCAAGGCAAGCTCAAAATCTACCCTAGATTTTGCAAGTTAGTGATAACCTATGAAAATTAGAATGCATTATTTTAGTTTTGAATGTCCATTAAAGAGTTCAACTCTCCACTAAACAATGAGGACTATGTATATATAATGTTTAGTTGTTTTTTTGTTAAATAACAATTCCATCTACCGTAGTAAAGGTGTTCAATAAAAAATACTTGAAAACTTGGAAAATGCCTTGTGTCGGAGCTTGTAAACCTCATGTTTTATATGGTTAAAGTATTTTATATGCTTCAGTCTTAAAGAGTTTAATACGCAGCAATATTTATTGTTTTGGCCATACTCACAATTTTGGGTCGTAGAGTTGTATTAATTCAATAAAGAATGTACTTAATCTCAAACTGGATGTGTGACAACATACCATTAAAGATTTTAAGATCGTTAGTTTCTTTTACATGTAGTTATAAATTCTATAGTCTCAATTTTCCACATGGTCATATGGCTTGACCAGGTGTGTTATCTTGAGCTATAGTTTCTTGCCAAGACACGTCTAGCATACCTTGGATCTATGTGTCACACATACACAATGTCTTCATTTTGTATATAGTTACAAATATAGTCTCAATTTGTCACATGGTCATATGGCTTGACCGGGTGTGCCATCTTGAGCTATCAATTTTTACCTTCAGTTCTTCTAGCTATCCATATGGCTTGACCGGGTCTCTTGAGCTATCCATTCTTACCAAATGTGTAGTTGTGCCTGTTTTTACTGTAAAAAGTGTTAAATATTTTAAGATCGTTAGTTTCTTTTACATGTAGTTACAAATTCTATAGTCTCAATTTCCCACATGGTCATATGGATTGACCGGATGTGTTATCTTGAGCTATAGTTCCTTGCCAAGACGCTTCTAGCATACCTTGGGTCTATGTGTCACACATACACAATGTCTTTATTTTGTATACAGTTACAAATATATCCTCAATCTGTCGCATGGTCAATGGCCAGCTGGGACCAAACCTGCTCAGACTTCAAACAAACCTTATGCTCCCCTTTGATTTTGGGTTTAGGAGTAAAGGCATCTTTCAAAATATTTGCCATTACAAATACATCGTATTTCTCAGATCTTTTACCCAACATGGCATGAACAATCGCGATGCGTGGATCTAATTGAAAAGCATGTGGAAGAGACATAGTGCCAAGCGCAAGAACAGATCTTAGTGTAGAATCGGCAAGCTCGATTGGTCATTGTGGAGCAACATATCAGGTCCTTGCAGGCACCACATAAGGCAAACTCGCACTCGTCATGCCCTAGCTCATCCTCTCTCTCTCTCTCTCTCTCTCTCTCTCTCTCTCTCTCTCTCTCTCTCTATATATATATATATATATATATATATATATATATATATATATTATATATATATATATATATATATATATATATATATATATATATATATATATATATATATATATATATATATAGATGTGTGTGTGTGTGTGTGTACGATACATAAACTATCTGCTCTTTATCACACAAAAGAAAGTGAGATGTAAGCCAACTCTCTCTCTCTCTCTCTCTCTCTCTCTCTCTCTCTCTCTCGTACACACACATATATATATATATATGTGTGTGTGTGTGTGTGTGTGTGTGTGTGTGTGTGTACGATATATAAACTATCTGCTCTTTATCACACAAAAGAAAGTGAGATGTAAGCCAACTACCCACAAAAAAAATTTGAATAAATAAACCTCTATGATAATTAAACAAAATTGAGATAAGATTAACAAGAAGGAAATTTTGAGCACCTCTCTAGCACAAAAGTCTGAAAGTTGACATAAAGAAGGGTATAACTTCTATTAACCACAGTAAACGAAACATATGCGTACTGCTTAAGTGTGCCAAGACCACACCTTCAGCGCATAGCATTGCTTACACATGAAGCGAAATCTGAATAACCTATAAAGCTCTTTAAGTTTGATGATGAAGCATCCTTTCCTATGGACGACTTTGACAATATTTAACAAGGTCGTCTACAGTAGACGAAGACATTGCCTTTGATTAAAAATTGGAATAGCTAGTTATAAATATTATTGAACTATTATCGATATTCAAAACATCTAAAAGAATATCCCAAACACTAGTTGGATCTTCCTTCAATGTTGTGGATGGATATCTCTAAAGATTATGGTTCATAGGAAAGACAATGTATACAGTCCTTTAAATTTGGGGCTATATCATAGTATTTTTGGATGTTAAAAGGCCCTAGTGCACTATGGGTGAAGGTCGATCAATTTTCATTGCTCGCCAAATGTCCCTAAGGGGCCTTGAAAGTCTTGTGAATAGAAAGACATGATAGTTTTTAAATGCTATTTTCCAAAGTTTCTTTTCACTTTTTGGATAAAAAAGAGTATTCATACGAGTTTGATCATCGTCCAAATTGATAGCCATGTCTGAAACAATTGTTTAGGGATGGTTCAACCTCTTGATTATAGTTCGTTGCCTATTATTACAAATGTGCTACAAGATATGTATGAGGAATGTGTTTATATTGTTACTTATTTATGATCTTATCTCTTAATGGCTTCAAAATGAATAAATTTACCATCTTACATAAAGCAAGGAAACTCTACCTACATAGTCCAAGAAAACTTCTAAGAGGAGGATACGCTACTAAAGGAAGGTGAAGGAAGAATAAATGCAATAGACCACCTCTTTGTTTTAGGCGTGAAGTCTTTTCACTTTCCATTTCCATGGGCCTTTTCATTTCTTTCACTCACTCTTCACTTAATCAACATTTAAGGTGTCTTTTTCTACATCCGGGGACCCAATTGAATGAACACCATACAATCTACTTAAGGTCTACAAGTGTATCTCAAGTAGAATGTAAGATCATCAACAAACCAGTGTGCAAAAGGGTTGATGTACCACATCACAGATACAACCAGATGTAAAGGAACCCGGACAAGCAAGTTCCATGTCAACATAGAGGTGATTTTTACATCTACACACAATAGCAGACTAGCTAATTGACTAGCTTGTAGGCATAAACGAACGAGTTTCATTCAAGAAAAAATTGCAATCTTCCTCCTCACATGTAGGGGGAGTAAGTATGTCACCTCACAACTGTTACGTTGACTAGGACATTTCCACATCCCCCTTCAAAGCTATCTACCAAAATACTAAACACGTAGAGAAGCTAATCCTGGACATTTCACTACAAGTACCGACGAAATTTTTTGGGGCTCTATGTTTGCACACACTAATACAACAAAAGCCAAAAGTCACAACTCGAAGGAAAACAAACAGAAGCACATATATATAACCTTATGCCAATGCCAAATACAGTGAGTAACTAATGCTTACACATTTCGAACAATGATGATACACTCTTCCACAATTTAATCACCGCAATAAGGGGGCCTTAATGACATGTTTTTTGCTCATAATTTACATAAGGGATCTGTCCAGATAGCTTCCACACATAAATGGTGCACAATCTAATATGTGGATAAACATAATCTGCCTAGAGCTAAACTGTTGACATGGAGTTGAACATCCAGCAAACAGTTCCTGACTTCACTTCTTGGCCGCCGCCTTCTCCGGGAAAACACCAGTTTGGTACTCCGGCTCGCAAAACTAACCTTCAAGGTCATCACAAGCTTGTCCAGGATAGACACTACATCAAAAATCTCTAGCGTACAAATACACATAGAGATGCACCACACACACACACACCCCACTTACGTCTTGCTTTCCTTGTAATAGAAATACTCCCGATCCGGACCACTCCCATCCCATCCTCATCAGAAAAGCCAAAAAATGAGATGATGGTCCCAAATTGATCACATAGATTTCTTCGCATCTTTGAGGTATACCAGTTCCCTCCCCTTGTTTTCTTCAAGATCTCTGCAACAGAAGCGGCGCCCACTTTTCGTGCATAGCAACCAGGAATGTAGCATAGGCCGGAGCACGGTGCTGGGTGAAAACAATGCAGAAACCACAACACAAAAATGTACTTTCCAATCTTTACGCCCAAAAGACCCAACTAGCATTTTTCATGCATTTCCTTTACATAAAAAAAAACATTCTCCCACGGCAAGTTTTGATTGGCCAAAGCCGCTATGGTTGTGGGAAAAATTTCCTCCCCTTAGACCCTGCCTTAATGGAAGTGCCAATAAACAGTTTTTTAGAAAAGCTAAGGAGCGGGTGGCACAAAAAACCCACACAAGCACGATAAAAGGAGCTGCTAGTGAGAGAGGAGGGGAGCATGCTTATAAGATGAAGAAAGAAAAAACCTTTGAGCCGATTGCAAGCAACAAAGAGGTATTATTAGCAGTAGATTTCACGGGCAGAAGCTGCCCATCGGAGGCGAGATACCCTTGTTGTTTTAATTTATGAGTGATTTGTATTAATATCAACAAAAAAAAACAACAACCATGATCAACCAAGCCATGGCTGCCATCATAATTAGCATAACACAAAAAGAACCAAGACTAAATCAGAAGGTGCCACAGAGATCACAATCACAAGGATTGCCACTCTGTCGTGAAATTCCCTCCATGATGAGACCACACCAAATCACCAAATCAAACATAAGTAAATTTCACGTGAAGACGATAGAGAGATAGAGGAAGTTTTTGGGAAGATAAGAGGTATTTGTGAGAAACAAGAGAGGAGTTGTTTTACGAGCAACACAAAGAGAGTTTTTAACGGGCCCGTTAAAATCTTCCTCTTTTAGGAGGACGATTTTGGAGAGCTTGATAAGGGGAGAGGGAAAATTTTCTTGAGCTTCGTCTCTCTCTCTCTCTCTCTCTCTCTCTCTCATGACATTTGTAAGCTTGGCCGTGTTGTTCAAGAACAATTGGAGCAAGGGATGACGGGGTGTGGTGTAAGTGTTGAAGCAAGGGGTAATAGCAAGGACAAGCAAAGAAGATTACGCTTTCACTCGTGCTTTCCATTGTTAGCAATATCTCTTCCCTCACTTCCGCTCTTGGTTATGAAGTAGGAAATAGAAACACTGTCGTATTCGACTTTATGATTCACTGGAACTTTTTGGGTGTACCTTGAACTACGAGAATTCACTTTTCAAATCAAACTTTGAGAAGATCTTGGCACCATTGATCCTTCTAATCAAATCTTTTTAAAGAGGGATTGGGAATCTCTTTGCCACCAACAATTTTTTAAGAGCTTTATAGCTGATGACTAACCTCTTTTTTTCTCTTTTATGCTCGTGGATTAGCAAGCCATAGGAGCCCACTTTCGATTAGAAAGATCGACAATTCCCTTTTGCAAGAGCTCATCAATTTCTTTAATACAAAGATTTACTATATACAATAGACAATATTTGGGGTGAGAAGCTTTACTAGGATTGGCATCAAGTATGTTCGGAATAGTTAATCATATATCTCTCTTTATCCGAAATGCAAGTAAATTCTTGAGGGTTCTACACAAAATTCCCTCTTTGATGGCCTCAATTTATGTTTTGTATTTTTCTTTTTCTTTTTGGGACCATTCTCTATCATTTCTATCACAATAGTTAATAGATACCAAGCAACCTATTGATGGCATAGCTAGCTCCCTTTTGGATAGCGGTATTATATATCTTACCCATATATAGAAGAAAACAAAGATATTTTCACTAAAAGTACTAGGGTCTAGTTTTAATACCAGGTCAAATCTTATCACTAAATCATAGCACAATTAGAACTATGTAAAGATAGTCTAATAGGTAATTTTGCAGATCCTAAATATTTCCACACATATACAAAGTCTTTGATCATTGCTTTGGAGCCAATACCATAGACCATTTGTCTAGCTTCAAGATAGTGCTAGGTCCTTGTTGAGGAAAATAAGTCTTTCTTAGCAAAGCTTCCACCTGCCAACCTATATCCATTATTGTGTCTAATACAAATTGGTGAAACACTTTTTGTTCTAGCAAAAGTCCAATAATAGGATTTGAAACATTATTCATTGAAAATTGTGATTCGTTGACCATATGTAACTCAACAGACTCTTCATTGGGTGGTTGAATCTTTTGCTTCTTGAATAGAGTTATTAATTTGTTAAGGCTTTGAATATCTTTTGGTAGCAGCTAGTGACCTATCATAGGTGCAATTTTTGAGCAGTTTTTTATGTTGATGGGAGTATTTCAACCCACCCCCCTCGCCCCCAAGAGAGTGAAGATTCTCCTCTCTAACCTTGAGATCTACTTCCCTTTGAACTAGGTTTTCTTGTTTCACAAAAATTTCTTCACATTGTTTTTAAATTCTTTCTCCTTTTAAAGGAATTGGTCATAGGAGAAAGTGGGCAGTTGTTGTGCGTAGAGGGAATATCTGCAAGCTATTCACATTCTTCATTGCTAGAAGTATAGGAAGAGGAAGAAGGCTTTCTTCCTGATGGTAGTTCATGCACTGATCTAGCTTTTATTTTTCCACTTACCCGGTTATTGATGAAAATATTATCAAACAGAGGTTTACTATCTTTGATTTGGTTCATCCTCCATATTGTTGGCTAAGAAAGGAATGACCGTTCTTTCTAAAGCAAGTGCTTTAGCTTTACTTACTTCTTTTAGAGCATCTTTTACGAATACTTTAGCTTGGATATTTTAGAGCGGCTTTTAACTGCTTGTAACAAGCAAATACTTTCGCTTGGACCTTTTTATTGGATTTTTCAAATTCAAATGCTCAACTTTCTTCAGAATTTTCACTCCTTTATTTTTATGAAGGATGCTTACCTTGGTAAGACTTTTTCCATTGTTGGGGATTGAAGGGAATTGGCATGGTCTTCTAAGCTCATTGCATTGAGAGCTATGGGGGAAACTTCAATTTCTGAGTTGAAGGTGTCATCTATTGATAACTGAGTAATGCTAAAGTCGAATTTAGAGATTCCATTGGATGATATCTAAGAATAGCTATATCCATTCTCCATAGTAATATTTTTGAAGACAATCAATTTCTTCTTCTTAGGAAATTCAGAAGCCTAGTAAGTATGCACGATTTCTAGAGGAAGTAGGAAGAGAAGAGTCCAAGAAGGTTCTTCTCTCTCTCTCTCTCTCTCTCTCTCTCACACACACACACACACACACACACACACACACACACACACACACACACACACACACATATGCACGATGATACTCCTTGCACTAGCCATTTCTCTATTTTTTTTCTCTCTCTCTCTCTCTCTCTCTCTCTCACACACACACACACATATGCACGATGATACTCCTTGCACTAGCCATTTCTCTATTTTCGTGGTTTTGTAAGCATCGTGGAGTGTCATGGGCTCCCTCTATCACTCTCTCTCTTACACACACACACACACACACACACATATGCACGATGATACTCTCTCTCTCTCTCTCTCACACACACACACACACATATGCACGATGATACTCCTTGCACTAGCCATTTCTCTATTTTCGTGGTTTTGTAAGCATCGTGGAGTGTCATGTGCTCCCTCTATCACTCTCTCTCTCTTTTACACACACACAGTACTCTTCCCAGTTTTTGTGGTTGATGAATATTACCTGAATATCATGTCTACATCAGCAATTTTGCATCCACAGAGCCATGACTTGAAGGGAAGGCCTTTCTCATACACAATCATCTATGGCTTCTGTAGCAAGATGCTGCCATGGGTGAGAGATTCCATGTCGTCTTGACAGTTCTTTGGGTGAGTGGAGGTGCAAAGGCCAGGGTGGAGCTCTCTCTCTCTCTCTCTCTCTCTCTCTCTCTCTCTCTCTCTCTCACACACACACACACACACACACACACACACACACACACACACACACACACACACAAATCTTGAGAGTTCTTATCTCCATTTCCTCCACTAGTCTCCAGTATGATCAACAGGCATTAGGAGAAATATGGACTTTGCATGGGCCTTGTAAGAAATCCTTTTCTTAAGTGATTAAGGCTAATGTTGTGTAGGGTTAAGGGGACAAGGCCACTCAAGAAGCTAGTTTTGGGTAGGCTTTTCTAGCCTTTTTTTTAGATGCATGTAGGATGTGGACCTCGGAGGCCACTTTCTCTCTCTAGCTTTCTGAAAATGAAGGGAGTAAAGGGGTGTGTCCATATCAGCAAAAACGTGGATCACTAAGAGCCAAAATTTAACTTTTAAAAAAAAAAAGTCATTTCTATTTATTTTTGACTTAAACCTCCACTCCAACATATAATACATATCAAAAATTCATATTTTAACCTACGAGCACTGAAAGTCCACTTTTTCAAAAAAAAAAAATCCCCCCAAAAAAAAACCTTTGTTCTCTCCTCTCCTCTCCCTCCCTGCCCACTTTTGTCCTCCTTCTCTCCTCTCTCTCCCTGCCCCCTTCTCTCCTCCTTCTCTCCTCTCTTTCCCTCTCCCCACTGCCCCCTTCTCTCCTCCCATCTTCCTCCCTCTCCGGCCTTCCCCCTCTCTCTTTTCATCATTATGTTCCTCACGCAACAATTGCCATGGTGCGCACGGACATCACAAATCGTGTGCCTCCACCACCATGTAGTCCAAAAGCGTACATATTTGTTTGTCCACGGCGTTTGCGAGGAAGGCCGCACATGAGGGTGAAAAGAGGTTATCCCAAGAACGTTGTATCGTCGGTGAGAGAATGTTGATGTCCACATTATGAAGCTTACCAATACCATCACATATTTGAAAGAAACACCCCTTTGTGCAAGAAAACAATATACATCTTACTTTTGGTTGTGTTCTTCTTATCATAGCCTTTAAAGTCTAAGGTTTTGCCTTTACTTGTTTTGTAGTGCTCGGCACAAAGGTTTCTTTTCTGCTGAAACTTGATGAGTGTTAAATAGTGAAAGGTCAATGTCACCACTTTTCCTCTAAAACAACCTTCTTTTTTACATCTTGTAGATAGGTGCTTCAAATCCATGCTTATTAGAGGTGGTAATCTCATCCTAATATATATTTTAGGATTGTTTATTCCCAATTGGATGGAAATACTTGCAAATTTATATATCATATACTTAACAAGTGTCTTTATTATACAGCTTGAGAATGTTGAATTCATAATGTTTTTTTTTGAAGAACAGGTCCTCTAACACGTCATGGTACAAGGTGACCTCTTACTATGCTAGTTGAGTGGTGGTGCTTACAACAATGGCTCAAGGAACTGGCATCTTTTAAGGTGGCACCAAGATCTCCTCAAGCAAAGTGGCTCCCACTACACCAAGAATCATTATGATAACATGGAGAGGTTCCTAGTAGGATATACAACAGCTTTCTATCAACAACACACCCTTTCGTAACATGATGGCACCTCCACCAAAGATATATTTATGTGATAGGTCACCCCATGAGCATACCATGTCATGGAATGGATGCAAGAATTATGATCGCACTACCCCTTAGAAGTTGTTCATGAATGTATGTTTATCAAAGTTAATGAGAAGAAATTTGGACTTTTTGGTTTGTTGATGTGTAAGAGCACTCTAAGTCTATCATATTTCAGATTTTTTTATAAGTTAAATAAAATTTGTAGTCATTTTAGGGGTCCCTATTTGGCCATTTTGCGCGCCCTTATGGATGAGCTTCTTCAAGCAAGACAGGATTTCAAAACTTAAAGTCAATTGCTGACCCAACGGAAACCTCTAAGGAGACACCCAGAAAAGCAAAGATATTTCAGCCAAAGTACTCAAGAAAGCAAAGGAAAGTCAAGCACGTGTTTGTTTTGAGAAATTTAGTCAATGTCAATGATCCATTTTGGATTGAGGAGAGGAAATCAACACAGAAATACAAACACATAGGATGGATAGCATCACAATGGAGCTTAAAAGAACAGGAGTACTATGGAGGTAACAGACAGATATTGGTACCAAAACCACAGCAACATAACAACATTGAAAGATGCTAAATTCAACCACAACTCTCAAGAGGATACAGAACAAAGACGGATCTCAAGGAATCTTCCTCTTAGACTAGGATTTTACAGAGGTTACACAAAGATTTGGCTACCAGTGAACAAGAAGCCAACTGCAACTACACGAGATCTGCATGAAGATCTCAAGAACTCAACAAGACCTACAGTTCAACAAAGTCAACAATGGAGATACAAAGTTCATCAAGAGATTTATATTCTTAAGTCTTCCAATGCTCCTGGTCAAAAGCCAAATGCCGATAGCCAACAGAGGCCTACAACAACATCAAGGGCTCCTATAAACAAGCCCAATTGGAGAATCAAACGGACAATGGAGTCTTCACAGTCAAAGAAGGACAACCCAACCAACACGAATGCAAAATTCAAAGATGATAAAACAGATATGGCAAAAGAAACCTTCAATGCCAATTTGGTCCTTCACTAATCCTCTTTTTGAGGATTCAAGCTTGCTTTTATCTAAAGAAATCTTTGTAGTAAGCTCAAGAATGTAAAAAGTCAAGTCGCCAGGGTGCAAAAAACACTCTTTGGCATAGTCAGGGTCGGGCTGCTGAGCCATAAAATGAGCAAAGCATTAGTCCCCAAGCTTCAAGTCATATTAAACTCTCTGCTAAGAGTCGTAGTTATTAGGCTTACGTGCTCAAGCTGAAAGAGTTGAGCATATCTAAAGTCATGTTGCTCATGCTGGATGAGATGAGCATAAGAGTCGAAGTTTATTAACTTACAATTGGTGGAGTGTCGTAGAGTCCAACACTCACGCACAGTGCACAGTAAGATGAGAGCACATATCCTCGTCAATAAAAAACATTCTTAAAGGGGTGCCAGCTTGCAAAGTTATGTCATATGCATTTATAGCTACACCAACTTTTTGAAGAACCCCTCAAAATCTTTCTTGCACAGCATATTGTTTCCCATGCATTTTTGTGTATGCATAAATAGGATGTCCCACCATTGGACATATGCATTAAACACTCTTTTTTGCTTCCACCTATGCACCTTGAGTGGAGTACAACATGCAAACCAATGTTCCATCATGCTACCCTCTCATATTTGCTGCCTTTTTAATTCCATATCTATCAACAAATAATCCCTTTAGTACTTATTAATATTTCTCATGCTAATAAGTACTCTAATAATGCACGTATCCCAAAGGCACTTTTTTCCCACTGGGTTTTTTCCCTTTGATCATTTAGGTATTAGACCCTAATTTAGAACCTCATCATTCTACTTCCCTTTGTCCATACTTTTCATAAATAAACATCAGTCTCATCATTATGCTATTACAATGTACAAATGCAACATCATCTCCCACAACAGACATATTCGGACCAATGAAGATGCTGCAGCAAAGTGAACCTCATCAAAAAATTCAATGACCAATGGAGACAATCAACCCATCAACCACCAATCAAAAACCTTCCACAGCCTCCACGGACACTTTTCAATAGTGCCTGAGGACGGGCACTAAAATAGGAAGGGGGGAATGTTAACTAAGTCAACGTCAGTTAACAGAAACTGATAAAGACTGAAGACGTACGAATGCACATCAAGGATGAATACAAAGAAGCAATAAAGATTGGAATTACACATTTTCCACGTTTTCCCAAAATGGTCACGTATTGTAAACTTCCCAAATTATTTCAAGCCATTGTAATATATTAATGTATTACGGGCTCAATGGGAGTTCCAAGTTGTAAAGAATAGGTCACTTATTGTGCCTAGGTTGCAGATTCAGTAAGTGGTGAGCCCTAAAGGAATTGGGCGGTCGGACATTTCATATTTTTACCCTAGGTATATAAGGCAGTGTGTAAAAGAAATTAGGGTTCTCAAGCTCATTTGTTGAGAGCACTCTTTGGTGAGAGCTCTTGAGGTGTGTGGCTATGGAGTCTTGAGCTTCTCCTTGCTCATGGGACTTGATTAACATTAATCAATGATTCATTCTCTCTCACTATGCCTCTCTCTTACTTCTTATGATTGCCTATGATGCTTAGATTAGCTAAATCTTAACTAATTAGTGGTTAATCCCTCTCTAATCTTGTGTGATTGCCCTCTTTTACTTGTGTGTGCATGTAGGTTTGATTGGAGTGTGGTGCTCGACAGATCTATGTGTGTGTGCTTGCGATTAGTGTGTTGCATGATAGGATTAGTGTTGTGTGCGTCTTGCAATCATAGTGTGTGTGATTGGGTTGATTAGAGGTGAAGAGAAGTGGATATGGAGATTGCCCTTCATTGCGGCTTAGCTCCTCCATAGGCCGGGAAGCTCACCTCGTACAGTTAACCATTTCTGTTGCCACGATTAGCTCACTAACTGTGTGAGTGTTTCCATGCCCTAGTTGGGTAGCTCATCCCTCCGGATTGACAATTTTGTTGGTCATTGGATCTATTGCAACGATGGAACCCCCAACACAAGTGGTACATATTTTCTATGTTAACAATGCATGTATCTATAATTTATGTTTACACTTTCTTTGTCCAAATGAGCTACATAGTAAAATTCAAATCCGCAATTCAACGGTTAAGTTCGCAAGGTGATAGCTATTGGTATCATCTTTAGCAATACCAAAGAAATAGCTACCAATAGCTATTGAATAGGGATATTTAAGAAGATTTAATACCAAACACTTTTCAACACAACTCAAAAAGGTGAAAACTCAAAGGCTTTACAATATTTGTATGTTGAAACACGAATCAATAATAAGTTAATCGTTTACCTATCAATCACTATTATACATCGACACTTCCATCTCAAGTTGTTCTTCCTCTAGGTCAAGCTTGGCATAGGCATAGTATGGAAACAATACTAACATGTTGGAAAGCAAGAACTTAGGTTTCTCAAGGTGTGAAACATTGTTAATGATATATATTCAACATCCCCAAATAAGGACATCTTGACAAAGGTTATGATCCACTTTAACAAGAATAACCATTAATGATTAAACTGAAATCAAAATATTGCTTTGCTTCATGATGGAGTGATTAAGACTTGAGACTTGAAACATCTTAGAGTCAAATCAAAATATCCATAAAGGTCAACAATGTTTCTCAAATCTGTATGAATCTAAATTAAATACTGTCACTCAATGCGATACTATTTAACAAAAAAACATAATTATATTGCACTAAAATGAGTATAAATACAAAACCATAGAAGAATCCAACCTCATGACAATGTTGTTGTTGTCAGGCTTCTCTTACAAGTACTTTGTCTTCCTCATCTAGAGATTCATATACACTTGAGTATTTGTGTGTATATGACACTAAGGAAGATAGTAGTACTTTATGGATGGTTTTTCTAAGAGTTTCTAGAGAGTACCTATTGGTTCAAGATTCTACACAAATCCTACTATTCTTATCAAGATATTTTAACATGGTAGTGAAAGGTTCCTCACGGACAAAAAAGAGAGTGATTTCCGTCTCTTCACATGGTTGCTTGCTCATGTCCTCTCAAAACAAGTTGACTCTATAAGTAAACAACTTAAAATGATACCATTCTAATAATCTAGTGACAATGATACAAAGAAGAAATTAGAAGGAGAATCTCAGATGACTCTCCATAGATAACACAACTTACTTGCATTGGGAGACTCTATCACATGCTACACAACTATAGATGGCACACCAAAGCCATCAACAAAATAGCACACCCCAATGTTATGAGGTGTGAAGCCTAAACATTGAAATCCATAAAGAGGTTAATTCTCTCCAACATGATAAACTTAAAGATGGAGAAGATTGTAATCTTTGAATGTAAGCTATAAGGGTAGTTTTCTTACCATTCTATCTTTATGTTGGAGGTGAATCCTTGCAATACCCATGCATTATTCACAATTCCTGTTGTTGTGGTATGCAAGTCATGTAAGCTCATACTTTTGCCACTATTGGGAGTAGAGGTTTCTATGTAGTGTGAGTAAATGAAAGCAGAAAGAGTAGAATCTTGTTCCATGATGTAATGGAGGTGAGACAAGGGCGAGGAGTTAGCTTGGTGTGAAACTATGTGGTGGGCAAGGGGAAGAGATGGGGGAGGAGCTTGCTTGGTGCTACAATGGAGGTGGGAGAAAGCTAGCAGATAGATAATGATGGACTGTAGGGGGTGCATGTGGTTGTTGCAGCAATAAACAACTTGGAAAAGGGTTTGTAGAGAGAGAAAATCACTTTTTAGCTATAGAATATGTTTGGAAAGACTTTGGAGGGTGGAAAATGATTTTTTTGAAAAAAAATCATTTTTATGAATTTTCCGTCCACGTTCTTTCCTTTTGGAGATCAAAAACGCTTTTTTGACCTTGAAATAGGTTTGGGGACCTTTTAAGGAGGGAAAAGTTGAAATTTGAATTCTTTTTCAAAATTTTAATTTTTTATTGCATTTTTTAATCCGGGCCAAAAAGTGGGGGGAAAAGGTCAAAGTGGTCCCCCCCCCTACCTTCTCACTAGGTAAGAGCCCATTAAGAGGTGTAAAACTACCTTGTCCCCTACTTTTTGAGGGAATAGATTGTGTCCACCACCCTCTTCCTATTGGTTGGCCTCTAATTAACCTTAATTTTAAAGGGCCCCTAGAGGGTTCATATTTTTCTCAATGGATGATCTCCATTTCTTTGGTTGTGCTAGCTACAGAGGAGAAAAAGGGAAGGGGGAGGGAGGGGGGGACTAAAAAATTTGCTAGCATGTAGTACGAGTGCTCTATTTTTCCACAAAGAAAGCATTTGTTATCATTTTTTGAGAAGGTGAATTACGTTTTCAAAAGAATCAGTGTTTGGGTTCTTTTCTAAACTTCTTCTCCTTGGAGCTCTTCTTTTATGTTTGAGCATTTCTTTTTAGAATCATCACAGCCAAAATCTTTGGTATAGTAGTTCTACTTGGAAAATTTCTTTGAAGGGTTAGAGTTTTTCAACTCCTCCTGTGCATGTTTTTCTATGCAGAGTTCTTGTATTACTACCTACAAAGCTTGGATAATATCTCCTAATGTTGTCGATTGGAGATCCAGGTTTTGATTATCCAATTTTTGTACGAGAAATTTGGTCATGGATTTTGTGAGCTTATGAAAAAATTCTCCTTTAATTTCTTCAAAGTGGTATTTACATTCTTTATATATTAAATTCCTTAGTAAATATAGAAATCCCAAATAGAAGAGAAGTTGTAGATTTGCGCTTTATGGAATACTTCTAGTACTTGGATTGCTTGACCTTATTGATGTCCTAAAATTTATTTGTAGATGCTCTTGATCAAGACACAAAGAGGAGACCTATTTTCTTGAGGCCTTGAGATTGAATTCTTCATTTGATTAGGGAGGAGTTTCCTCCAATCCTAAGAATTCATGTAAATCCATTGCATGCAGCTTCAACTATTGTTTGTTGTCTCATTGTACCAAAAATAATTTTTGGTAGATCCAATTGGGCATGTATTTAAGCACCAAGATTATAAGTATTGTAGAGGGTATTGTCACCAACCTTCTTTATACCTCCTTGTACAAATTGAAGAACTAGTGGTGCTTTGGTAGAACTAGCCGATGCTTCTTCAATTGGTTCGTCTTTCTCCATGTGTAAGGGGACCTGAGCTCGAGGGATTCACTATCAGTAATGGGGAGATGTCACTTACGTGCATCCAAATTAGAGAAACCCGCCTATGTACGGTATCTTACGTGCTAACCTACCTTCCGACATATGGACAAGATATGGACGTTCTCGCAATGAACCATCCCCCCTCATATGGATTTTGTATGGAATGTAATGACACACTATTTTATGTATACTAGTAACATAACAATTTTAGAATCACATGCTTTTGCAAAAATACATGTTGAATTGAAAATGAACAGAAGTGTAGATTGTAGTGTGTTTTCATTTGAGAGAATAAACCACCATGAAAAGAAACAAATGTAATGAATACTAGATTAAAATAAACCAATTGATTCGATGTAACTTGTCAAAAAAAGGACAACATTTACCCAATACAAATCTCAATCTAAGAACAAATGATACTAGCCACCTACTCAGTAGGCTTTCCACATGGGATTTAAGGCACACATATGAAATGTATTGTTCTCTAAATAACAAATAATGGCATGCTCATAAACAACCATGTAAAACTTCACTTATCAAATCAAAACACATTACAAAACAACCCATTAAAAGATTAAACTTTTTGAAGAAAAACATTACACTTGAGAACACTTTTTAAACCTGGTATACAAGTTAAAATTTAAAGCTTTTGTAGGTATTTAAAGGTATTAACTTATAATTTTTTCTCTAAATGTATCTCTTCATATTAAAACCAATCTCTCTCTCTCTCTCTCTCTCTCTCTCTCTCTCACTCACACACACACACACACACACACACACACACACACACACACACACACACACACACACACACACACACATGCCCGGGTGGCATGCACCATCACATTAGCAGAACTCCTAAGGTTACGGCCAAACATGTGGACCACAGTAGGTAAATGCCTAGAAAAATTTGGAATGAAAGACCCCACCTTGAAGCTACAGGAAGGGATTTTGGACAGGCCTCAACTAAACACTAGGCCAGTACCATTAAACAAGGTTGGAGAGTATTGCGAGGGAGAAGATGGAAACACTACGCTACCAGTAGAATTCCAAGGAGTAGTTTCCAAAGCTATTCTTGACAGCAGAGCGGGAGTTGCTATCGCCACCAAGGAAATCTGGAAAAAATGGAGAAAACCAGCTTTGAGGGCTACCAGAATGAAATTGCAATTGGCAGATGGATTCATGGAGAAGCCTCTAGGACTCTTAGAAAAAGTGATTGTCACTTCGTGCGGAATCGAGTATGAGCATACATTTGCAATAGTCGATTTTGACAAAAAGAACAATTATGAGATCATTTTGGGACGACCATTCATGCGACAATTGAAGATGGTACAAGATTGGGGTTATGACCATATATACCTCAGACATGGCGAGACAACAACTAAAATACACCTGAAAGACCATAGTTACAAAGATGTGAACCAAACACCTGTGGAAGAGTTTGATTCAGCTACAGTAGCAGGATCAGAACTCCCGGCATGGTTAGGACAACAAAAAGAGCTATGGATGTGCGGAGCTTCACATTGTGGAAGCCTAAGAAGAGAGGAATGCGTCTTAGAAAGAGCGATAGAAGACAAGGAGTATATTCCGGAACCTTTCCCTGAAGATGCCTTGGAACCTCTAGATTGGGAATACATACTAGCAACATTGGATGTCTGTACCATTACAGATAGTCCAACAACAAAATTTTGTGATAAGGATGGCTATGATGTGCTACCCTACTACATGGTAAACATTATACCAGGAGAAGATGAGACGGTAGAACCACCAGAACAAAAAGAGTTTTATAACTCCTCTGAATATCTGGAAGTAAAGGATGATGCAGATAATGAGTGTTCAGACAACACAAGCGAGCGTGGAAGGGGAACCGAGAATATCAAGTTTTATGATTTTTCTAGTCAACACCCTAGACGCCAGGAACGCTATAGGAGGAAACAAGCAGGAAACAAAGCAAGAGAGAACCTGATGCCCAGGATAAAAGGTAAAACTCACTATTTGATGCTTGTAAAAGCAGAGGATTGTGTAAAAGATCACATATCAGGAAGATTCTCAAAAGATCGAAAAGAAAGAACGCGAGAGGAAATAAAACAGGAACGAAAAGCTAAAACAGAAACAAAATCACAAAAATCTCAAAAATAAAAAAAAGAAACAACAAAAGACCAAGAGTGGACCAAATTGGAGCGTAAACAAAAATACTAAGAACTGAAACGGTCGTTACGCGAGATATGGGCTACTGAAGAAGATAGTGATGGTAAAGGGGAGTCAGAAAAGGGGAACATGAATGTACCATCACACTATCGTAAATTTACTATCCAGGACAGAAAAATCATCATGACACCGCTAGTCAGGGAAAGAACCAACCAAGAATCTTACGATGGGCCAGAAAATGCAAAAAGGATAGACCTTGCAGAACCAGGTGAAAAGCCTCAGCTGGTCTATAAAGCAAACGATTTAGAGCCTCCTGAAGAAGAAGAACGATTGACACAACTTCTCAAGAAGTATAAAGATGTGTTTGCATGGTCCTATAAAGACCTCAAAGGAGTTGATCCATCGATATGCCAACATACAATTCCTTTGAAATCAGATGCAAAACCTAGCAAACAACGTCCTTATACATATAATGACACATTTGCTAAACGAATCAAAGAAAAGATTGATAAATTGATGGAAGTTGAATTCATCTATGAAATCGAACATACAAATTGGGTGTCACCCATTGTGGTAGTTCTCAAACAGAATGGAAAACTGCGAGTGTGTGTAAACCTCAAAAAGATAAATGCAGCCACCATAAGGGATAATTATCCCTTGCCAACTGAACATGTACTCGAGCGGGTGGCCGGGAAACGGGCTTATTCCTTTCTGGATGGGTTTTCAGGATACAACCAACTGGCAATAGTAAGGGAGGATCAACACAAAACAGCATTTGCCACATAATGGTGAATTTATGCGTATCGAGTTATGCCTTTTGGCTTAACTAATGCCCCAGCTACCTTCCAAAGGTTAATGACGCACGCATTCCAGGAATACCTAAGAATATTCTTAGAAATTTACATGGATGATCTGTGTGTACACTCTCTTCTACGAGAGGAACATATTGACCATTTGCAAAAGGTCTTTGAAAAATGCAGGACATATTGAATCTGTCTTAACCCAGAAAAGTGTGTATTCAGTGGTTAAGCAAGGCCTTGGCATAACAACTGACCTAGACAAAGTCAAAGTCATTGTAGACCTACCCAGGCCTACTAATGCGAAACAAGTGCAATCCTTCATGGGACACTGCGGATATTATTGAAGATTCATATACATGTATGCGGTTATCGCACAACCTCTAGTCAAAGTCATTGTAGACCTACCCAGGCCTACTAATGCAAAACAAGTGCATTCCTTCATGGGAAACTGCGGATATTATCGAAGATTCATATACATGTATGCGGTTATCGCACAACCTTTGTATCGTTTGCTAGTCAATTTCAATTGGACTGAGGAGTGTGAAAATTCATTCCAAAAGCTAAAGGAAAACCTTATATCAGCACCTGTACTGAAGGCACCAGATTGGGAAAAGATATTCCATGTTCATATTGATGCTTCTGCATATGACATTGGAAGTATTCTGGCTCAACCTGGAGATGGAACAATGGATTTTCCAATTTGTTATGCGAGCCGACAGCTAAACAATGCGGAAAAGAACTACACAACCACCGAGCGGGAAGGGTTAGGAATGATTTATGCTGTAAAGAAATTTCGGCATTATTTACTCGCAAACAAATCTGTGTTCTTCACAGATAATCAAGCTCTTCTGTATGTGGTAAATAAACCATGCAATACAGGGAGAATTGTATGCTAGTTTATTATACTGCTAGAGTTTGACTTCACAGCGGTGGTCAAAAAGGGTAAAACCCATCTACGAGCGGATCATCTTTCAAGGATACACAACAGGGAAGCCCCTGAAGGAGTAGATGATGACATACCAGATGCTTATCTTTTCAATATTGAAACGGTATCCAAATGGTCTCAGGAAATTGTTAGCATTCTTTCCTTTGGAAGTTGGTTTAATAATACGGAATACAGATCCAAACAACAAACAATTCGACGAACAAAAAACTTCCAGTTCATAGCAGGACGGCTGTATCATCTTGGATCGGACCAAATCCTATGATTATGTATAAGTCCGGAAGAATTCGAGTGTTACCTTGAAGAAGCACATGTTCAGGATTGTGCATTTCATTGTTCAACGGTGAAAACATACCAGGGACTGAAACAATTAGGGGTTTATTGGCCTACTATGTATGCGGACACACATTCTTATGTTACCAATTGTACAATATGTAGTGCCAAACGACCAGTGGATCATGCGACATTGTTTCAGGTAAACATTGCACCTGCATGGAGTCAATATATCATTGATTTCTTAACCACCAGGACGTTCCCTGAGAACATCACAAGAGCACGAAAAAAAGCTATAGAGCTGGAAGCTCGTGACTTTCAGTTGATTGGGAACCAACTCTATAAGCGAGGAAAGGACAATCAACTTAGAATCTGTGCAAGTGAAAGCGAATACCTGATGATTCTAGAACATGCACATAGCGGAATAAGTGGAGGCCATTTTTCGGGTGATAAGACGGCAAAAATAGTCTTAACCGCAGGTATATGGTGGCCTACATTGCACATGGATGCTGATGAGTTTGTAAAGCGTTGTGACGCATGTCAACGCACCAAGGTGTCAATAAAAAGAGATGAGATGCCACTACGGCCAATGATGGGAGCAAGAGCATTTGCAAAATGGGGCATTGATTTTGTGGGACCTATCTCACCCCCTGCATATCGCACCCATACCCAATATATCATTGTGGCTACGGACTATCTCACAAAATGGGTGGAATCCAAGGCAACGTAAAAAGCAGATGCACGCACCACTGCACAATTTTTGTATGAGAATGTTTTTGTACGATACGGGTTGCCAATAGAAATTGTCAGTGATCGTGGAACACATTTTCTTAATGAAGTCATTGAATATCTGCTAGAGGAATTCATGGTCATACATAGGAAATTTGCTCCATACCATCCACAGGCCAATGGACAAGCTGAAGCCACAAATAAAACACTATGCACGGTTCTCACTAAAATAGTGTCAGAATCAAGAACAGATTGGGAACATCAGCTACACTCAACACTATGGGCATACAGGGTAGCTTACAAAACATCGATAGGAACAACACCGTACAACATGGTGTTTGGCCTAAATGCTATACTACCCATAGAGTTTTTAATTCCAACTCTACGAGTAGCAAAACGCTTAGAATGGACAGGGCATGAGCTCTCTTCAAGAATAGATGATCTTGAAAAGCTAGATGCACTCCGCTTGAGAGCTGTAGCTTCAATCTATGCTAAAAAGAGAAGACAAAAAGAGTTTTTTGACAAACATGTGCGCACCAAAGAGTTCAAAACAGGTGATTACGTACTTGTTTATACTTTGAAGCAACATGCCAAGAAAATTAAAAAGCGATGGATGGGACCCTTTGTGATTAGTGATCTATCACAAAGTGGAGCTGCCAAGCTTGCTACATTAGCGGGTGAAGAAATGCCGAACTGGATTAGTGGATGTCGGGACAGAAGAAATATCATCTACCACTCACATAGGAGATGCTCCAATAAATTCATGAAGGAAAACAACGAATGAATGGTGGGTATGGCAGGGCCTAAAAGTAAGTGGTCAAACTTGTACTCTTTATAAAATACAAAGAGAAAATCTCTTATAAATTCAAAAAATTGAACTTTTCTCTAAATAGTTGAGTAAAAAACCAATACTTTCTCTCTCTAGTGGCTGTCAGTTTCTCCCCCCCTCTCTCCTGAAAAGGGGTCCCTCCAAAAACGTGTTGATCATTCCCTCCCTCTCTCTCTACTTTACCATCTCTCACTTCTCTTCACTTCACCTTGCAAGAGTTGCTTCTCTTTCCTTCCTTTCAATTTTTCCTCTCAAAAGCCCTGCAACAGAAGTTTGAACCTCCTTTCCCTCCTCAAGCTTACTGCATTCTCCTCAAGCTTGTTGGATTCTCCTCAAGCTAAAGTTCTCCATTTCTCCATGAGCCTCACTAAACACCTCTACCTAAAGCTGAAGATCTGCAGCATATCCTTCTGCTAGATCATCCCTCTTTCTTTCCTCAACAAGTTTCCTGCTCCTTTTCCATTGTGCTCTCTAGAGAGGATCTATTTGCCTCTCAAGCTTTGCAACATTGTCTTCCCTATTAAGCCCACAAGCAGTTGGAGCAGTATAGCAGTAAGTGGCATCCTTCGTCTTGATGTACCATCAAGAATCTTGCTCTATACAACTGAGAATATGGATGTGCAATCTCTAATCATAAGTGTTTATCTGCAGGTTGTGCCACTATTCCCCATGGCATCATTAGGTACTCGACGACCTAGGAGTGTCATTGACTCCATTTCATGAAGCAATGTACAAGACAATAGTGGATGTTGGGGTGACAATGGAGTTCAAATGATTGATGTGGGTGACAATGCAGCCCAGCTCAAGAGGTGCACACAAGGTCTCAAGGAGACACATGGCTTCTCGAGCACACCATTAGAAGGGAATGATCATGGAGTTCAAGCAAACCCATGACAACAAGCGTCTTGCAAAGGGGCAACATGTGTATGTTGCTTCACAACTGAAGCTAGAGACAATCGTGGCTCCATTGAGGTTTCCTGCAAACTGTAATTTCACTCCTCTGTCAAGTTTTTAGATTGTATATTTTTTATTTCTGTTGTATATATTGCTTTGATGTCTATAAGGCTTTCATTTCTTGTTCTTGTTTGCATATGTATTCCCATCCGATTTTGTAGAGTGGGAGACAATAGAGTCCTTCACAGGAACTTTTGAGGCCATCCACGTTGACCTTGGCAAGCTTCTCTATGCTGGTTGTCCATTCGTGAAGCTTGTCTCACGGGACTTTTTTCTTTTATAACCATACTTATGTAACGCCTAGGCAAAGTGGGTATTGTAATCTTTCTCCATTTCATCCACCAACCTCGCAGAGTATGGAATGGCCTAAGCATGGTAGTGCCTTGATCACAGAAACCAAAATGAGAATCGAGGCGGATGTGCATTCAACAATGAAGTGCACCTATGGTTCCCATAAAGCTTCCCTAACTTAGTTTATGTCCCTTCATGTGTTCGTGTTTATCTTTTCGACTGCAGAGTGTTCACAAGACACCAACAATGTGGACTTGCAGAGAGGGAAGTGCGATCAACAGTTTCCTTGCAGTTGGATGGGAGAATAAGGTGGTCAACCACGAGGGAGATACAATCAAGTTCTCTGTAGTTGCTGAGAATGTGGTGTGCAGATACCATATTGCGAAGCAAATCTTGTCAATTGTATTTCCCTACAGAAGATGGAAGCTAAACAAGGGAGAATGGGAGGCACTAGACTCTGATGTTGCTCCTAGAGAATCAATTAATCTACAACTATGCCTCCACGACAATGCAGTGCACGACATCTTGGTGAATAACGATTGGAATCTCAATCAGCTACGCGAGTATCTTAATCTTAGATGTTCCTTGCCCAATCAATATGTTTTTGTAATCAATGAAAAGGTTGTTCGTTCCAAAAAAGAGAAGAGCTTTCTGTGTGAAAACATTGGTTTTGCGCGATGTATAAATGTAAAAGCTTGTAACTAAAGCGATTTTGCTCCCATTAGTACATATGGCGTTTTGAATCTCTTTTTCATTTTTAATTTGTAACTCAAGATTTTGTTTGAAATATGCAAGTTTTTTAGTTTGGAGCGTGAATAATTTCAATGTTGGTGTCTTTCAATGCTTGTCGCGTGATTTTGTTTATAATTATAGTCTTAAGTGAATTGGATGTTTTTTAAGTGCTTTTAAAAAGTTACATTGAGTATAAAAGTGACTTTGTAGGTTTTAACTTCATTTCTCACATTCACAAAACACAAGCTTTCAGCTCTCTTCCCATCTTCTTCGCGAACAGATCCATGGCAAAATCTTCTGATGCACTTCTCACACAATTAGAGAAGACAGGACTTGCGGATCGTACACATGAACTAGTCAGTGTGTTTGAGGGGATGATCGACATGCATGCCATTGCTAAACTTCATGTAGAGGGATTCCAAAGATTTCTTGACTACATGATTGAGCACATGGAAGAATATGCAATAGTCTTCGAGGGATCCAACATGGCGTGGTTGCCAGTGGATTTTCTCAAACAGCTCTATGCGGCCGACAGAAACTTTCATTATTACTTGTTGAGGTTTTTAAAAGGGATTACTGAGCGGGACTATAGGACAGAGGATGAGGATGACCTCATAGACTTGGGCATAGGGTGCATAGGCACCCAATTCATCTCTTGGGACATGGTTCTGGTATTGCTTGTGCTTGAGGATGGAGAAGGGAAAATCAAAGGAAAAGGCTGACCAGAAACCTCCTATAACCATTGTGGAGGAATCAAATGAATTTATTGAAGAGGTTGATGAGCATGCTGAAGCATCTATGGCACTCATCCTCCTGCAAGATCCAAGCTCCACTAGGGAGGAAGATGGGATGATAGAGGGAGACGAGGTGCTGGAGGAAGTTCCTGACCTCCATATTCTCACTTTGCATGCAGTGGTGGTGGATGGCCATCACTTCTTGTTCCTTGATGACATTGCAAAGACACTAGGACTTAGAGAAGATGAGTCGCTCTCAGTGCTCGCTATGTATGCGGGCATGAAAGATCCCAGTGGAAAGCAAGAGAAGGTCAACTTTCAAATTGACTTTGAAGACTAAGGTCTCCCACCAAGCCTCTCATTCCTCCCTAGTGAAAACGAACAAAAATTGGTACAAATCATGGCAAATACACTTATGGAAATCAAATCATGTGCCTCATTCTATGAAAGCATCCCGGAAAGTGCTTTTCTTCCACACAAACCGCTGATCATTATGGGTGGAGAAGATTGCTCTAGCATCGAGCTTACAAGGAAAACTCTTGAAGAAATGGATGAGGAAATTGAGATAACCACTTTTTAACTTTATCGATAGTAAATTGTATCATATAGAAAGTGTTGAAGTTGTTTAAAATGTTTTGCAGGCCGCATACCATGTTGATAAGTTTGCAATGCGTACCGAAGGCCCGGGGCGGTCACTTTTTAGAATGTGTATGCTATCACGTGAGTTAACCGGAGAGGATTATTAAAAGATCAAAATGTATCAAAATGTATACATACAAAGGGGGGTGGGGGTTTTTTAAATAGGCACGTAGTGTAAATATAGTATGTATATTGAGGTATTATTAATAACTTCTTGAACGCACGTGATATAGGAAGCTTTTGATAAGTGACCGCCCCGGGACCGCGCCCCGGGACCGATGTTTGCACAACAATCCTATGGGTAGAGATAGCTCCCTGTGGCACTACCTTGGCCATCTCGGGCCATCTGCTCTTTGAGTTACACACACAGAGTTCTCCAAGCATGGCTCTGCGGAGCTGCTCAAGTGCAAGGCATTAAGTGTAATCCTTGCTTAAGATTCCCTTACAAGTTAATGCTCACAAGTGTACCTTGGTGGACCGAGAGGCGGCATTCTATGCCTTTACAAGAAAGCACCCTGGGTCAGTCCTCTCCCATTGTGCCTTAAGCTTAGGTCAAGGGGTGACAAACCCAGAGGATATTGTCAAAACCTTTGGTGTCAAGTCGGCCATTCGCCCTATATCAAAAGATGTAATTTAAAAAAAACCAACTAGCCATGATGTAATATCCTGAGCAATATACAATAATTTTTTCTTTTGTATTTTGTTTGTCACTTCATGTACTTTTTCTTTCTATTGCACATATTGACCAATAAATCTTTTTCTTCAACGCGTTCACACCTCCTTGACCATCCAAGCACTTGTCTAACGTGGGACGCCTTCCGGTGAATATTTTGCAAAACGGAGCCATTTTGGGTGCGTACGGAGGCCGTGGGACGATGAAAAGCCACACCGATGACCAGCGACGCAGAATGGGCCAAAAAAATTCCCTGTGCGCCATGACGCGCATGGGGTAGTTTTGACCATGTCAAAACTGTCCCATGCACATCGTGGCGCACATGGCATTTTTTTGGCATGGTCAAAACTACCCCATGCTCGCCGTGGCGCACATGGCATTTTTTTAGCCCATTCCGCATCGCTGGTCATCGACGTGGCTTTTCGTCCCATGGCCTCCGTACGCACCCGAAACGGCTCCATTTTGCAAAATATTCACTGGTAGGCGTCCCACGTCAAACGGGTGCTTGGATGGTCGAGGAGGTGAAATCTAACTACTTGATTAATTCAAATACTTCAACAACAAAAAGTACAAAATTAACTATTAGAGTTACACCGAATCATAGAAAATCGAGTCGTTTATATTATATCGAAAGATTACAAATCTCATAAACAGAGGTTACATGGGGAAACTAATTCTTATAGAGACACCCTTCAATCCTCAGATTGAGCGCTAGAGCTAGGTCTGTATTTTTTAGAGTAACTCGCTTTGCATGCACCATACAAGATATGCCATCTTGAAACAACTACACCAAAATGTCCTCGGCGGCATCCTGTAAAGCCAAAAGAGCCTCACGCTGGATACGTGTCACAGAATTTGAATATTTGTCCATGATTTCTCTTACCACCCGAGAGAAAGCTGCCTTTGGTATTATTGGCTCCGTGCTTTTTTGATATTTTCAGATCTCACGTAGAGCAACTGTGCCAGGCTTCCATCATCGTTTCTTCTGTGATCTTGGCGGTGATGGAGGAGCCGCTTGTTTGGCCCATTGAGGAGGGCCATTTTTTTACTTTTTCCTCCTCTCTTATTGGGCTTGTTGCTCTACAGGTGTGACCTTCTCCTTTTCCTTTTTCGCACATTGTTTTTCTCTCTAAGGAATTTTTGAAGGTCTGAAGCTCCCAGCCTTGGCTTGTTGCGCGGCCTGAGCTCTATCCTCTTCCGCTCTCCTCTCGGCCTCTGCTTGTGCTTGTAAATTAGCCAAGTGGGCTCTCTCAGTCTCCGCTCTCTGCCATTCTTCATGCTGTCTCTGCCTTCTTTGTTCTTCATGCAGTTTTTGTGCTTTTCTATCTGTTGTCTCTTTCTTTTCTAACTCTCTCATTCTCTTCCTCCTCTTGGCATCTCGTGCTATTGAAATAGGATCACCGAGTATTACTTTGATCACCCTTTGTTTGACTCGCAGAGGGAATTCTCGCGGTGTAGTTGCGGTTGCTTGATCTCCAGTTGCTGCCATTGCTTGAGCTCCAGGTCCTGTTTCTTGTGTTGGTCTATTAAGAGCTGCAAATGGTTTGAGCTCCGACAGAGGTGTGGGATTCGCATGCTTTCGTGGCTGGAGATCACCAAAAATCAGCCACATGGTGTTTTGATCCTCTGTAGTTGAAGGTTGGGGGAGCGGTTGGTGTTTAGAGCTGGTTCTTGTGGTTGAGGCTGTGGATTCTGTATGAGGTGCTGGTTGTGGATTTTCAGTGTTGTAGTGGTAGTGGTGTCATCGTTGTGTATAGTGGTGTGCTCTTGTGTATCGTCCATGTTGTGCAGGATATGAGTGCATGTATGTTTGGGCTTGAGAGGATCTTCTAAAATGTGCAAACAAGAAATGAACTTTAAGTTGTGAATTTTGACTTATATAGTACTTAAACTTTTTAAAGATTTAAAAAACTCAATAAAATCGCTCAAAATTAAAAAAAAGTCTCCAAAATAGATAAAACTTGAGCCATGGGACTAATAATTGTCGCCTTTACAAATCACTTTGCATGACAATGCATGTTTACAATAGAAATGGTTAATGTCAAAAGGAAATTAAATTTTCACCCAACCCCTGCCATCACACCACCTTGTCTCCAACCAGCATCGGAATCGATCTTTTGCACTCGAAGCATGATATGATTGTGATCGCCTCAAGCTAACCACTTTTTCTATTCTACATTTTAAACTTCTTTATTCTTTTTGTCTTCTTTCTCTCTCTCCCTACTAAAACTTTGCAGAACCAATTGAACATCTCTTGAAGGGCGTTGCTCTTTTTTCTTCCACCTCCATGTTGTATATTTTTAAAATACACTTCTTTTGCTTGATAGTGTGAGCGCTCCATTCCTTGGTTTCTCCAAATGCCTAATGAACCATAAGTGTTGAGAAACAATGCACTATGTGCAAAAATAATGTCCTGAAAAGAAAACAAACTTTAGTTTCACATCCAGATGTATTTCGATTGAAAATATCAAATGTTCAACACACCATGTAATGTTATATGTGTGTCTCCCCCCAAGAATCCACCATTTGTGATGTAAAACTTTTGATTACAAACTTTAGGGTGAATATCTCATCATCGGTTAGCTTTGCTTTTTCGAGAAGACGAAAAATATCATCAGTAGACTGCCACACACGAGCACTCTTAATTCCTAGGGCTGCTTCATTACCTTTGTAGGTGGTAATGCCACACACCTTTTTCCACAATTGAAACTCATTGGGACTTTGGGAGTCTGAATAGTTTGAAAGCAAATGTCTAGCTTTACTACCACCCATACATACTTTATTAGGGAGATCTTATGTACTTCCAGACGTCTTCTTATCCTTTGATAGCTCAACTGCACCCCCATGTAGACCAACACTCGATAGAATAGATTCGGTTCTCGTATACACTCTTCTCTTCTTTCTGCCGGCTCCATATTCCAAGCGTAATTAATATGGAGCATAAAAAACTTGTCAAGAATTCGTAGACGGGCATGAAGGGTGCACACATCCACATTTATCAGTGGTATTGGAAGAATAGGATCCCAATTTGGATCATCCATGTTTCGATTAGGGGGTATTTGATGGTTACAACTGAGGATACCTTGAAACCATTGTTGTAGTGCTTTATCCACTGTTGGTGTAGTGGGTACACCTCTTGCAAAGTTGATTGTAGCTTTGCCTCCCTTACCCTTACCACCTTTTGACTTGCTAGCCTTTGCACCCTTGCCATCAGTTCCCATTGAGACTTTACTGTGGCATCAATAAACGCATGGAAAGAGCGTCATTGCACCTTGCTTGCACCCTAATATACATTTGAGTGTTTTCAAGTCTCCAGCCAAATGCCACTCAACTTGGAACATTCCAAGATCTGAAACATGCAATCTTTGTCCTTCTTGTTGTTGTTGAATGACATGAACGACTGCTGTGTGATTGAAATACCATTTTAGAGTCTCACGTGGGAGATGAAAAATGGCCAGCCACCAAATATTTTTCTGTAACTGAACACCTAAACAAGTGTTTTCCTTCTGATTGGAATTTATCTCCACATTGACACCCACCAAGGCCCTGCTCATTCAACGTAACACTTACCCTTTCGAGCCATCGACCTTTAACAACTTGGCACTCATCAAGCTTCATAACAATTATCACTTTCCCATCACACTCTTGTTGTGTCAACCCATGAAATCTTATCATTGACTCTTGGAGCTTCAACAAGTCAACATACACATTGTTGAACTCATTGTAGCAGAATAATTTGTTGTCTCCTAATGGCATGTCATCCTCCACATACTGAAATCCACCCAACAAGCTTGCAACATCATTATTGGCGCACTGTTTTGCAACACTGACACTATAAGGCGTTGGCAGAAACCGAAAAAAACCTTTTGTCCAGTGACCCAGTGTGACACTTCTATACAAAGCTTCATAGGCCTTAAAACTTATTCCTGCTTTGTCACACACCTCCATCATCTCTTGAGGCAACACAATGCTGTGTAGCTCATTGAAATACTTCTATTGCCAAACATTAGCAATGCCAGCGTTGGATGGATCATCTAGTAGCTCAACCAACTCCTTTGGCTTGATGATATGCTGCAGCAGAGCACATTCGGTTGTTTGAGCATTGGGATCAAATTCCCATCATTATTCGAGCCAAGTTTTTTCATATTGAATTACCGTTACACCAACCTGCAAAACATGTAGGAAATCAGAATCTTCCATCATTATTCTTACCGAGTTTGAGGGTCACGTTTCTTTTGAGCTCCACCACTTGAGGATAGCAAGGACATCGCTTATCTCTTGCGCTTACGAATGTGGTAGCCGAGAGGAATGTGTGTGAGATGATCAATTTGCCGACGCATATTTTGTGAAGCGTGTTGTAGTTGAACATAATTGTCTAGTCAATGCTCCTGCTCTTTTTTTTTTGTTGTACTTTTTCATTGAGATTCACCATCTCATCATTCAATTGCTTCATCTTCTTGTTGGCTTCCTCTCTAACTTGCTGTTGATCTTTCACAGAATTCTCTTGCAGTGATGAATAGGCAACCAAGAGATGTTTACTTGCTTCCCTTTCATTGACAAAAGCTGAATACAATCTCCAGCAGTAGCCAAACAGTCCGTCTCTTCCATCTCCAATAAAACGCAAAAGCTCAGTGACATTATGAAAGGGTAGTGGTGCATTAGTCATTAAATCACCTGGGTAAATGTGGCCATCAACCTATAAGTTGATTGCCTTGCACCCAATGCTTCATAGATAATCTGCAGCATTGGGATTCAATGTGCCAAGTCGCACACTAGCGTACTCCTGCTCCAAATCAGCGTTTAATCAATATCGTTTTGGCCTATTAGTAATGTCTTGCAATGGAGGGCGATTGAATGACATGTTTGTTAGCTAATCAAGAAAAATAGTAAGAGAATGTGTAATGGTGACTGTTGCAAGCAGGAAAAGCTGGCTATGGAGGTAAAAAGTGCAAGGTACTCAGAGATAGTAGAAAAGGATTATGTTGTGGAGGGAAGAAAGAGAGGGAGTGTAGCTCAATCTCCTTTGAATTCAAAATATTGATCATGAGAGCTTTAGAGAGAGAAATGCAGCTGCACACATAGGTAATGGAGTTCTTCATTTCTCTCACCTGAAACTGGAGAGAGAGAGAGAGAAAGAGAGAGAGAGAGAGAGAGAGAGAGAGAGAGAGAGAGAGAGAGAGAGAGAGAGAGAGAGAGAGAGAGAGAGAGAGAGAGAGAGATAAAGGAAGAGAGTGGGAGAGAGAGTATATCTGGAGTCTTGGAGGATCTGCACTTTCTGCCAGATGTAGGCAGCATAGAATGTCCTCTTGATGATTGGGAGGTGGAAGTGACAAGAGAGAAAAGGGGGGGAAAGAGAAAGAGTTGGCTCACATTTTAGAGAGCGAATGCAGTGAGAGAATATGCAAAATCTGCTTTTTTGGCAGGGGAGACTGAAAATTGCTTCTTTTAATGAGAACTAAGTGAGAGAGAGTGTTTTATATGTTAGAGAGAGTGGAGAGAGATGGGAAAATAAATTTTAAAATTTAGTTACGCACCTCTCTTTTGTGTTAATATAGCCTATTTTCAAAATACAAAATATACAAATGGTATTTTTAAAAATCTCAGCATAGACCTTTTTGCCCTTTCTTTTAGGCTTGGTCAAACTTGGCCTAAGCTTTAAGCATTTTCTTAAACTGCCAAATAAAGAGGCCCTTCTATACCCCATTCCCTTCCTAATGCCGTTTTCTTTTTCAAAATGGGTAGCAGCTACTCAATTGATTAAAGAATGGGAAGAAGATTTGGATGAGCCTAGATGGGACATGACGAGTGAAATTTTCAAAGTAAAAACAATTCAACTACTTTTATGAAGAGTTAGTCTAGAATGATCTCCAAGTAGAATGCACTCTCAACGACATCTCCCTTTGATTATGAAGTTGATGGTGAAAATGAGGGCCATGTGAATCATAAAATATCTGAGAACATCAGGTCTTCGGGGGTTTCACTGTGTTTTTCTATACGGTACCACATGAGTCTACAAGAAGGGGTTTTGGATTTTGTTCATAAGCGTATACAATAGGGGTAGCCCCTCATTCTTTCATACTCATACCATATACATGGGGGGGGGGGCTACATACAACTACTTGGGCCACCTTAAATACAACTCAAAGCCGCTTTTGATTAGCCAAAATAGCTAAATCTTAGCATGCACATTGTCTTATGATGAGAATTCTCAAGTCAACTTCCAAGTTCCAAGGCCATGGTGTGTGAAGAAGATAAAGTCTAATTTGCTCCTAGGGAAATACACAACACTAATTGTTTAACCTGATAAGAAATGAGCATCCTCACTTGCACCGCAAAGGCTCTTGGATCAACACTTGGAAGGCTCTTGGCTCAACACTTGGAAGGGTTGACGATTGAAATTCCCTTCATTAAGCAAGTTTAGGTTCCAATGAAATTTTGATCCTGAACAGAGAATGCAAGAAAATTTGTTGATGGCCGCAACCCACCATGACAAATTGGCCACTAGGCCCTAGGCTTGGGTAATGGCCAAGGGATTTTTTATGTGTGAACAAGAGGCAACCTCATTTGTTTCTAGGGCAATTAGCAAGGCCATGTTTTAACTTGGTTGTGATTTGGGACTTGAGACCTGGTGACAATGTTTAAATTTGAAGCCCAAATTTGGCATCAATGGCCACCTTGGGCATCATTTGATGCCCTGAGGAATCCAAAAGGTGTCAAGGGTGATGCCCAATCAACCTGCTAAGGTGTCACTATATATATACATACATACATACATAAATATATATATATATATATATATGTGTGTGTGTGTGTGTGTGTGTGTGTGTGTGTGTGTGTGTGTATATATATATATATATGAAAGAGAAGAATAAGAACCGGGGTGTGGCAAATTATTGTGAAGCTGTGCCATAAGGAACCATCCCAATCTTTTTAACAAGTTTTGAGCTCAAGATCGGGGGGGGTGGAAAGGGGGGAGATTAAAGTTTGAACTTTGAATAAGTTGGATTGGAATTCCAGACAAAAGCTAATCCAATGCCCATGGGCCATTTCCCAAATACGTGAGAAACCTTCTTTTCCTACAATATCGTTCGAGCACTTTGCCTACAACCTGCACAGTACATATTGTTGCCCTCATGGACCTCATGCTCTGAACCCGGGGGATTCACTATTAGTAATGGGGGGATGTCATCTGCGTGCATTAAAATTAGAGAAACCCCCCTATATACGGTATCTTGCTTGCTAACCTATCCCCCTACATATGGACAAGATACGGACATTCTCGTAATGAGCCATCCCCCCTCATACAGATTTCGTACGGAATGTAATGACCCACTATTTTATGTATACTATTAACATAACAATTTTAGAAGCAAATGCTTTTGCAAAAATACATGTTGAACTTCAAATGAACAAAAGTGTACATTGTAGTGTGTTTTCATTTGCAATAGATGTTAAAAGAACAAACCATGAAAAGCAACAAATATAATGAATATTAAATTAAAATAAACCAATCGTTTCAATGTAATTTGTCAGAAAACAAAATAGCATTTACCTTGTAAACTGATACAAATTTCAATTTCAAAACATATGATACTAGCCACCTACTTATTAGGCTTCTCACATGGGATTTAAGGCACACATATAAAATGGATTGCTCTCTAAATAACAAATAATGCATACTTTTAAACAACTATGAAAAACTTCACTCATCAAATCAAAACACATTACAAAACAACCCATTCAAAGATTAATCTTTTTGAACAGAAACAATTATATGTGATATGAATGCACGTCTATGCTTAAGCAAAATGAAACTTTTAAAAAAGCACCATCTGTATTTAATTTTGAGTTTGTACATAAAATATAAATTTTAAAAATTTTGCCAGAGTCTCCTTTGAACGGAGACCTCTTTGTCAAAAAAAATCAGTATACTCTTTTCTTGGGCTCCCACATGGGATTTTCATCACATAATTTCTTTTTCCAAAAATATTGTCCACCTGATCTTGGGCTCCCACTTGGGATTTAAGGATTATCTTACACATTAAAATCAAACACATTTTCAATAGAGTCAAAGTAATCTAACTTTTTAGTGGTTATATACCCTGCATATCATAGTACATAGGAAACCTCCAATCACATAGTCTAATCACACGATTACCAAAAGGCCATGTCCACATCGATAGGCGATCATGTCAAAACAAACACAAAATGAAAACATAAAAATAGCCTACCAAATCAACTTAAGAACCCTCAAAACCAAACTACATTCCAAGTGCTAGTATGTCATGCTTCTCATACTACAGAATCAACAAAATGGCATGTCCATGTCATATGGCTGCCGTGTACACAAAATACAAAAATCAAAACATTAAAATGAAATGTCTGAAGAAAGTTTCATAAACCAAACGCGCACTCCTTAATCAACATTTCACTAGTCCACCTACCATGTTGGACAAACATCTTTCATAGGTTACATCGTCTTCTTATGCAAGTACTCCTATCTAGGTACTGAGCACAATTCTAAGTCAATATTTTCAAGCGTAGTCATCCATCATCTTTGCCACTTGCATCCAACATAAGTATCAACTTGTAAGATTCAAAATAGTTACGCTTAGAATTAGCAAATAAATGTAGCTCTTTATTGTACAAACCAGTCCCATGAACTTTTCTCTTGCACATGCTTGAACCTAATTTACAAATGAAGTCAATTTACCTTTCACATACTCATTGAAGACCTTGTAGTCCTTAAAATCAAGCTGGTATTTCTTAGTCTCCAAATCATACGTCAAGTTTGGAAGTGAAATTATAGACTCCAAGGATACACATTGATTGTCCACAAGATCGTATGTATAGCTCCTTGTACCCTTAGCTTTTTGATACCATGCAAGATGTATCTCTACATTTGCAGGTCGATCAAGAAGATCAATAGGACCCCTGGCCTCTTTCATAGCATCTCTACATTTGCAGGTCGATCAAGAAGATCAATAGGACCCCTGGCCTCTTTCATAGCAGCTCCCACTTTTCTTCTCATACACACAACTCTTCGAAGATACCATGTACCTTTATCTGCACCTCTGCTAGTGCTATTTCCTTTCCTCTTGCACCTTGTGTCATCTTTGGAAGACAAACCCTCAAATAAAACGACAAATATGAGCCTACTACAAGAGAAGTTCCTGTTTGAAACCTGATCTTTTTATCCATTGAAGAATAAATCCCACTTTTCACCCTTGTTAGTCTGTCCTTAGATAGAGTTAGATTTCCATTTAGCTGACTCACAAGAGTACTCTTACACATTTTCTTGCCATCTATCTCTACAAAAGAACAAAACTGGCTCTGAACTTTCTCCTCTTCATCAACTATCTCATCAAACACATGGCGTAACTCACATTCTGCGACTATCACGTCATCTTTGTCACATGTGCTGAACTCATTTGCACCTTCCTCTATCTCAAGAGGAAGGTCATTAGCAACTCCATAATACAAAATTTGGTCATCTACATTGGCAACCATTATATCTTCAAGATCTCTCTCTTTCCATGTGTCATGGCACCAAGAGATATCGTGAATGCCTAGTATTTTGCACACATCCTTCGCTTCACAAAAGCCCTCTCTTAAAGCTCGTACTATGTCCCCATCACAAGATACGGACATGTAGTCACCAAGATTGGCAAATGGAACGCAAGGTACATGATTCATTACAGTCCATGTTCTTTCTTGCTTAGAGTGTGCTGCTGGAAAAACAAGCATGGAGCTTGATTGAATCTCGAATAGAACGCCAGGTACATGATTCATTACAGTCCATATGCTTTCTTGCTTAGAGCGTGCTGCTGGAAAAACAAGCATGGACATTGATTGGATCTCGGCGATCCTGTTTAGCACACCAGCACTGCTTAACAAATCAACTCCATCATAACTCCTCTCATTTCTAACCATACCGCCAACTTTGCTAAAAAAGAATTCACAAGTGTCTAACCCCGTTGCAAACAAAGGAACTTCTGGATGTGTATACTTTTCTCTAAATAGCTTGATTAGAAGAACTATAAAGTGGCAAGAGAGCTGAATATCAAGGAATGTTTCTTTGCTTATGAAATTCTCCTTGAGAGTGTATATCGCTTGTTTCATGATCCAAGTGCGCCACATCCTGAGAAAACAACGTTAGATATTTCTTACAAAATGAATAACTATTTTAATGGAAAAAATAAAGAATGACACCTTGTCTAAACTCTGAGTACCTGAAAAAGAAGGAAACCTTGCCGGAAGCTTTCACTCTCTCAAATAATGAGAGAGTTGGAAACAAAAAATTATCAATATATGAAGCTACTATTGAAAGATACATTTCTGCTCCAAGTGTTCTTTCTTGCTGAAATTGACTTCCAATGTGCAAATCCTTCAGACGCACTTGCACCTTACGTCCTGCTAATATTTGGGCCGATCTCCAGTTTTGCCTGTCCTTTCTCTCCACATCACCCTCTTGCAATCCATGCTCATCAACCTTAAAATGTTGATATACAAGAGCAACATGATTCAATGTAGCGATATCCTTGCCAAGGACAAGTCTTCTAGAAGCATTATCTAAAGGGTTAACCAGCTTTTTCCCATTATGAATGAAGTCTGAGTCATGCAATCCCAAGATACTTCCATCATAATCTATGCTCGCTGTTAATGGCCACCCCTTCCAAGGAATAGAGAATCAAATCCCCACTTGAGAAGTGTAGTCATCTCTCATGAGTTTCCTTCTTCAAGCATCCCCATCAGAAGCATGACCAATCAAAGGACCTACAATTTTTTTAAGATGCCAATTCCAAAGCAATGCTACTGCATCCCATTGCGCTTTGATAAAATTTGAATTAAATCGATCACATGTCAACTAGACCACCAGGACAAGCTTTGGTAGACAATGAATAAGTGGATTTGCAATAAGAAACCGTGCATAGTGAGCAATAATATTAGCATGGAATGCCTCAACAACGTTGTTGTACTCGGCTTCACTAGAACCAATGACCACCACAAAATCTGGTACACAATTGTGTTCTTGTTTCCTTCCACAAAAGCCGAAAAGTTCATCATCCCTTGCATTCCACCTGACCATCCTCTTTATAACGGTCTCATCTTCGGCAATAATAACAGGAACACTGCCCATCGGGATGTTGTTTCTACCCATTTGATGCTTGTAAACCTCAGCCACATGTTGAAATACATCCTCCCTGACCGCTGTTTTATAACATATGGACTTCCTTGTTTCCCTCATAGTGGTTGAAATATGAGGTCCCCCAAGGTTCAAAGAGAGGAAGTTGTGCATTCTTGTACCTCCCCACAATTTAACAGCTTCAAAGAGACTCTTTGTTGTGTCAGACTATCTCTTGTCTTGGGGATCTCTTCCAATGTTTTGCGAGATATCCATGAGAAATCTCCACAATGCTTAATTTCCCTCAAACAAAGCAAGATTGTGTGCATTGATTATATCCATGCAAAACTTTTTCACATTTCCTCTTCCTAAAGCTTCGGAGACTGTTGGACGGATATGCCGCAACGGACGTCAGCACAGCGAGAACTCACCTAACATATAATGTCAGCTAAGGACGAAGCTCGACCCGCAGGTGCATGGAAGCAAGCATAAGGTGTCAACCTACACTCGACCAACTCCTAACTAATTCCTACAGAGGTCTCTACCAATTGTCTAAGTCACAACCTTCAAGAGTGCATAGGAGGAAACTTCCTATGATGCTTTCTAGAGCCGAACACCCATCAAACAATCTCGAAACACCATAGAACTTGAAGGAGACCCTACTAACACCAATAGGTCACTCTCCCTAAGGTCTATGATCCAAAACCCCAACCCAAAACACCCGGTGCAAAATCATGTAGGATGTCTGGCCGAAATCTGCAGGTCTTCGTTTCCAAAATCTAAAGTGCCTAATGTGTATCTCTACTCAATGTAAACGTGTGGATATGCTGCAATGAAAAATCGGACAACGTATGCTCACCCAAACACCAGATGAAGCTCGTAGAAGGAGCTCACGAAACCGGACCATACGCACGCAATGTTGGTATCGGCGCGTAGCTCTCGTCGGGGGCAACACGATGCACTTCTCCGCACTTGATTCCGACCACCGATGCACATGTAGCGTCAAGATGAAGCTCACACTCTCTCTCGTACACAGTATGCTCACTCACAGACTTCAAAACTTGTTATTAAAATGACAAAAGGTTTTTCATTAAGGTCAAAAAGTGGTATATATACCTTACAATTCTCAAACCCTAAAGTTCCAAAATCAACCATCTACTCAATCTAACTATCAAAACTGGGATACAATCTGGAAACTTCTGTAAGTCCCAATATTTACAAGGTGAAAAATCAGGTTTTTCTCAATGAATGAATAATTACAAAAATAATAATCTTCTGAGTAGTTAGTTGTCGTGGGGTGTGTCCAGCTTCTAACACTCCCCCCTCCTTGCTCATGTCGTCCCCGACATGGCCGCTGATCCGCTTCTTCATCGTATGGTCTCACACATCTTGATTAGTGATTCGTATCTTGCATGCAGGCTCATCATTGTTGGGCCAAAAATATCTGTGTTTATTGTGAAGAAGCCTGTGTAGAACGCTTCTTCAAAGGCCTGGAGGTGATAGGATGGTAGAAACATTATCCTCTGATACATTGCATGTATCACCTCCTTGGAAGGCTGACCAGACAGATCATAAGCGCATCTGTAAGTATCTTGGAAGAAAACGATATTGTCTATCACCTTGCCTGGCTTGAAAGTCTCAAATACTGCTAAGAGGTTTTTGTAGATTTTCTTCATCATGATGCAAGTAAGGTCAGGTGAGCCAGTGAACAATTTGATGGCACCCGTAAGGGTTTTCACCATGTATATATATTGGACACTTATTCTCTCACCTGCCTTCAAGCCCGGCAGCTTAGGGTAATTCAGCCAAGTGGGTTGGCTCCTTTGCAAGATCTCATGCGCTTTCCACGTCCTGATCCTTGGTAGAGGACAAAAGCTGAGGTTGTCTCTGATATTTTTAGGTGCCTCTACCAAGTGGATTAGGTATTGTGGGTACTTTGTGAGCCAGGCCTTCCTCCATTTTGGCTGAGAATCAACAATTAGCCTGACCCCTTCTGGTTGTGAGGTATCTGCATTGTAAAGTGGTATGGTCGGCTCTTCTCTTATCCGCTTGTTGATGGTGGCTGCTTCATATTTCAGCAATGGATATGGGAGAGAGGGTTGAAGCCATTCGCGCCCGAGGTTGCTGGCATCAATCTTCTGAATGGTCATAGACTTGAAAACCCTCTGCTCCCATTCCAGGGCTTCCTTTGATGTCTCTCTGATCTCCACCTCTATTGCTTTACGCAACTTTTCTTCCTCTTCCTGTGTTAGGTCTTGTGGCTCTTGAGAGGATCCTTCTAGGATTTCCTCTTGCATAGGCGTGTCCAACGGATCTGCCACATTTTCTAAATCAATGCCCTCATTGGCTGCTGGCCATGTGCCTTCTTACTCTCCTGCTTGCTATCCTTTCAACTCCTCTATCTGCCTTAGGAGTTTCTATTTTTCCGTTTCCGCTTCTTCGCCCATATTCACAAGGAGGTCATTTAATTCGGCGTTTATTCTTTCCGCCTCCTTGATCTTTCTTTTCATACTTTCTACTTCCTCTTGCAGGGCTTTTTGGCCTTCTTCCATTCTTGTTTGCATGACGATAGACCCTTCTGCCATCATCAATCTCTGCTTTTTCTCTAGAGTCAGCTCCTTTTGAAGTTCTTGCATCTGTTCTTCATAGAGTTGACTCTCCGTAGTGATGTGAGTCGAGCTAGTAGCTCTGACTCTGGCAGGTGATGCTCGCAGCCTCTGGATGGTCTGATCGTTTACCTTGAGTTGGTCCTTGAGCTCAAGGACCTCATCCTGGCTTGCTTCTTGATCTATCTCCACCTTCTCTTTGGCGTTTCTCATGGCTTCTACTTCTTTAGATTCTTCCGCCAGCTGTAGGGTCAGGTTATCTCTTTCCCTCTCAGCATCTAACAGTGATTTGCTAAGCTGATGACATTCTTCTTCAACTCCTTGCATTCTTTTTGCTGCTGCTTGATTTTCTTCCTCCATTGCCTTGCATCTTTGCAGTTCCCTTGCTAGGCTGGCCTACAGCTCAGCTTCCCTCTCCTTTTGCCTTTGGCTTTGTCCTTGTAGAGTGTCTACTTCCATCTTAATCTTCACTTCAGTGGCCTTGAGAGCTGCCATCTCGCTTTCCGAAGCCATGGACTGCGCTCTCAAACCGGTTAGCTTCTTCATCACCACATCCCAGTCATTGGAGGGTGGGTGTAGATCCACTGTATCTGTGGAAATTTCTTTTAATTCCACTAGCCTGATGCCTTGCATTTGTTCTTTCGGCCCTATGCTTGCCAAGTTGAATGCGACTGTGGCGGCTTCTTCCTTCGTGTATCCTGCAGCTAGTAGGTCCAAAAATGTGTGATAAGAATCATCTGACTCTCATTGCTCACTTCGAGGCTTAGCCTCTTCTTTTGGCTCTGGCTCATGGCTTTGCTCTTGCTTGGCCTCTTCTCGTTCTTCTGGCTTGTCTTCAGCCTCTTTCTCTTCTTGTGGAGGGCTGCTAGGAGGTGGTGAGGGTTGTGGGCTGGGTTTAGGGCTGGGTGGTAGAGATGTAGGCTTGCCCTTTAAATCTCTGTGTCCTTTAGTTTTTTTTTCTCTCTCTTGGCTCTGTTGCTCATCTTGCACTTTCTGCCGTATTTTCTTCACTTCCTCCTCTGTGAAAGGGACATGCGGTATATTCTCTGACACGGCATCAAGAATCTCAAAATTCTTGATATAATCCTCGAATCTGTCCCTTTGCACTCTTCAAGATGATCCCGACATTGACTCTAGAGATGGCTTCCAGAGTTCACTTAAATCACCCTTAAGGGCTCTCTCTGCTTTGAAGCTCTCCATCAGCCTCTCTGATCTTGCCGCTTTTTGTGACCTCGTTTCTTTTGCAGGCACTTGGGCAAATTCCTTCTTTCCTTTCTTTTGCTCTGGATGCTTCTCTTGAACAGGCTCTAACCGTCTTTTCAATCTTGTAGCAACCCTTGGTGCTCTTTGTGGCTTGTCCTCTTTGTCTTCTTTTAGCCTCAGCCAGTCATTCTGGGACAGGGGATCATGCCATCTTTGTTTTGCGTGCAGTGCCCCATAAATCACCTTTGTGATTAGTTCTCCTGGCACAATATATGTTGGCTTCTTGTTACCCATCTTTACAAGGTTGTCATGTATATACGCTGCATAATTGATTATCTTTGGGGTGCCTTTCGTCATTGCCCAAGTGAATGTAGTGGCAATTGCACCCGGCGGCATTCTATACTTCTATGGCCTCTTTGTACACATGTGGAAGTATTGGTTGTACAACTGGCTCATGATTGCCACTCTTGGGTTGGAAATATCTTCAAAGGTGTAGTTTCCTTTCTTCTCATTGTACACCTTAACCTCATCCCTTCTTTTCGTTACACTATCCCCCTTGTTGGAGAGGTCTAGTGCATCTGCTACAACCTGCTCATTGTTAATTATTTCTGTTTCTGGCCTGCATTGTAGATCTGTTACTTTGGCCACTCCATCTTCTTTGATGGTTGTCACAAACTCCCAGACTCTCTTTATGTCCACCCCTGCCGGTATTGCTTGAAAGTAGTTGTGGAGATCAATCTTCTCCAAGTACCCGGCCATCTTGCTTCTTACAAACTCATTGAGTTCTCGCGGAAGCATTGGTAGCTCGATCACATTGCCTTCAGTGTCTTTGAATACTCCTTGGTAGATCTTTAGGTTGTTGGACTCTAACAAATCTTCTTGGATCCATGTGCTGGTGGGCTTCAATGTTCCTTCTGGTATGACGAAGGGCTCCACTTCTTCTAGGTAGTCCTTAATGGTCATTCTTTTCTTCTTTGCCGGTGACTTCGCGGCTGCCATAGATCCTGTTGCACTCAGTAGTCCGAAGTTAGCGTTTTTTCCATATTAGCTGAGAAACTGAGTTTTAACTATCCAAATGACTTGAAAATTGAAAATAAAGCTTAAAAGGAACTTGTGAAGCTGTGCATGTGCTCACAGTGCAAATCTGGCCAAAATTTTTCATTTAGACATCCTACGCGTAGGATGTCTTTTTCATAAGAATTGGTTCATACTTGCCATGCTGGTAGTGCATGGCTCATGGAACATGGCTATATGCTTGGATTTGGATTTGGATATTAAAAAGTGGATTTTTGGGTTGATTCAGGCTTTAGGTCATAAATTGGGTAGAAAGTCCATCATAGATAGCAATTGATGTCCAAATGGGCTGAAAATTGGTATATGGGCTCATTGCACCATGGTCTTGGCTCCCATGATGTCAGTCTTTGCACAGAAGACCTAAATTATGCTGGAGACATCCTACGCGTAGGATGTCTATTTCATCAAAATGACATGAAATTTGTTCTGTGGATAGTCCTTGGCCTATGGAACATGGCTATACTCTTGGATTTGGATTTGGACAAGGATTGATGCTTGTAAGAGCCTGGTTGGTGTTTTTGGGCTCCAAAAGTGTATCTTGAAGGTGTTGGGGGTCAAAAATGATGAGAATGGCTTCAAAATTGATATATGAGCTCCTGATGATGAGGTGATTGGATCTAAAATGAGCAAACATCCTCTGCGGGCCAAAAAAGTCAAATAGACATCCTATGCGTAGGATGTCTACTTCACCAATTTTTGCTCCTGACCACACAGATTGGTTGTTGATGTGTTGGTGAATGTGTTGTGCAAGTTTCACGTGATTTGGACAAGATTTGGTAGGTCTATGGCCCATTATTGCCTCTATGCCCTAACTTTGCGTTTTTTTATGCATATGAGGTCAATTTTGGTCCAAATTGTGATGAGAGTTGGTGGATAGCATGTAAAGGTCATTCAGAAAATGTGTATGATGAAAAATGTTGCAGTTTGTGCCCAGAAGTGCCCTTGAGACATCCTACACATAGGATGTCTCTTGATGATTTTTTCATGGATGGTGATCCTAGTGCCTGCCCTTGGTCCCCCTGAGTCCCTTTTAAGCCTAATTTCAACAAAAAAGTCAAATGGATAGAGAATAACTCCCTGTGTGGACTTCAGAGCCTCTGAGTTGTTTTCTGACTTTTGGAGTGCTTTTTGGCGATGAAATTTCTTGATGTTGGTCTCCATAGCTTCCCGATCCCTTGGGGATCCTTGCCGTATGGTTTTTGTCGACTTTGGCTTCACCGGAGCTTCATTTGGCAATTTGTCGCTCTAGAAGCACCCGTGGTCACCATAGGACTTGGTTGTTGATGGTCTAGGAAAGCCGCTCGTGAAGTTTGGTGGCGAATGGGCTTGCGGTTTGGCCGCAAGAGCAATTTGACGTTGTGTGTCTGATGTCGTTTCTGAAGTTTAGTGCCGCTTTGGGTCACTTTTTGGTCATGCGGGTCACATAGACTTGTCGAGCATGTAGAGATGCTCCTACCCATGAATTTTGGTAGCATTTGGTCGCCGTTTCGCCGATTTCCCATTTGGTGGTCTCTTGCGGGTTTCTAGGAATTAGGGTTTTTCCCGATGGTTTTCTACTGCCTTTGGACATCCAAGACTGGTCTCCTAGGCTAGGGTAAGCTTCCGATGAAGTCTTGTTGCTTTTGGGTTAGCCATTAGGCCGCCGGCTCTACTTGTAGGTCTCTACCGCCCGCTTTGTGTGTGAACCCTACGCTAGTTTTCGCGACAAAACGACAAACATGCGGGAAAAGCTCTAGGTGGTGAGCCTACCTCTCATGTCTGGAGCTCCTCGGGTAGTCGTGCGCATCGTAGAAGCTGCTGGAAGGTCCGTCCGCTCTAGGTGGCAGAAGCTCTCTCCACAAAGTCAATAGTGAGAATGAGCTAAAAATGAGGTGAAATTTTATTATAATGGAGGTCCCCGAACCACTTTTCATGAAATTTGACATGTGCTCCTAACTTCTTGCGAGATGCGGTTTAGGCTCAAAAATTTCTTGATTTGGACTCCATTTGCTCTGTTTACCAGAAATTTGGTATATCGGTCAAAACCTAGCTAAAACATGCTTTCCGCTCCAGTCTCATAATTGCATCCCCACTGTACCATAGGTTTTCCTATAGTCACTGATCATCTCCATATTTTTTGTTTTTCATTACGACCGTTTTTCACCTGCTTTTTGTATTTTTGAAGTTTTTCTGCCAAAAATTAGCAAAATTAAAAGGAAAATAGCAAATCAAACCCGGAAAATCCGCAAAAATCATAATAAATCACAAACATCACCGCAAAACATTATATAAACTCACATGCAATTTTTATGGCCGGATTTCTCCGTTTTACCAATATTTTGCCCAAAAAATGGCTATTTCTACTTATATACACACACCTAAGGGCTTGATTTGGTGTTTGGTCCCATATACCTATAGATACATGCTATATAAGGGCATCTGTACTTGGGTTACTCCAAAAAAAATTGCAATCAAACAACAAATCTTAAAATAGTCGAAAATCATGCCCTTTTTTGCTCTTTCTGCTATTGGTTCCGCATTTGAGAATGCCTGCCCCCCTCCTAGCCGGAGTCCTCCCGGACGACAAGGTATCGCCTCGGAGTATGTGCCGTGTATAGGTTGAAAAAGTTGTGCTAATGCTTGGCCGATTAATGTGGCCCTATTTTATGCATACTCGGTCAATGCATAAAAAAATTAATGCTGTGCAAGAGAAGGGAATAAGCAAGATGCTTATTGGCATTCGCCGTCGAGGTTTCCTGTTTTCTTTGCAAGTAACAGCTGTAACTCTACTGCTCTCTGTTTAATTGTCTTTTTTGCAAAAGGAAATTGCTTTGCAAACACTGTTGATAGAGCCTGCATGACCTCCCATTTTGAGACTTCAGTTCAACACCGTTTCAAGTGCTCTCTCTCTCTCTCTCTCTCTCTCTCTCTCTCTCTCTCTCTCTCTCTCTCTCTCTCTCTCAGTCCCTCTTTCACGAAGAGGGGTACAAGGTGCGAGTCTACAAACAGAGCTTGGTACCTATCTTTTTGAGTGATTGTGATGTTTTTTTTTTTTTTTTTTGTGGGGTGGGTTGGGGGGGGGGGCGCAACAATATTGTGAGGCTGAGGCGATAAGCATGATGAGGTCATGGCGAGAAAACAAGCAGGAGGAGGTCATGATGAGGTGATGAGGGAATCTTTTTATGACATCTTCCAACTAATGCATGTTTTAAAAGCAGAGCGAGTAGTAGTAGTAGTGAAGGGTGAGTTTAGGAAATGAAAAGACCCATGGAAGTGGAGAGTCAAGGGACTTTTTGTGTTTATATAAAGAGAGATGGTCCAGTGCACATTACTACATTTGTGTTTTCCTTTGTTTACTATTCCTTTAGCATTTTTTTCTCTTTAGAGTGTCCTTGCTCTATGTAGGCAGTAAATATATTTATTTTGAAGCCATTAGGTGTACCATTTGAATATCCCTTCAAGAACTTTAGATGGAAGTTTTCTTGTATTGTCAATGATTTTGTTGTGATTCTTATGACAAGATTATTTGTATGGAAATATATCCTTGCCTCAAGCTCAGAGGAGGGCAAGATGTTTTGCAACTTGGTGACAAAGCCACTCCACGACTTTTCAATCTTCCCATAATCTTTGAATTAGATAACTAGTCACCAGATTTCATAACATTCAAAATATCTCAGATTGACCAAGTTTGAAATACAAAAGAGACTTGATGAATGAGATGGTACTTTTGTAGAGAATGATAGAAAGAATTAAATTAGTATTCAAAGAAGAGAAAAAGACTTCAGTCAAATTTTGATTTTGCTTTTGCAAGCTAGTTTCTTTGAGAGGACTCAAAAACTAACTTATGCAATCCAACCGATCGCTTTGAAGCAAATGCAATGTCACGGTATGATTCCTTTGAAGCACTTCAATTTTAGGTTTTGTTTGATCAAGCATTGTAACACACAATCTTAGTATCTTCGGATATTAGTATCTTCGGATATTAGTATCTTCAGATAATAAGATAAGGGAGCAATAACGATCTTAGTATCTTTAGATATAATAAAATATTTTCCATTGATCATACAAAAGTTAATGGAGTATGCAGAGGAGGATGCAAAAGTGTTGCCCATAAGTCTTAATCAAAGTCTACAGAAAGTTTCCTCATCAAATTCAAATGTTTCTAAGTGTTGATAGTCTTTCATTCACAGTGATCTAGGTTTATCAAAATACTTATGCAAAGAATAAGATGCAATTGGCTTCTTAGAATAAATCATATGATTAGAAGAGTCTAAATTATCTATATTAAGGACTCTATTTACTAACTCTGATTTTAGAGTAGACTGTATATCAACCATCCAATTTTTTGATAGTTTGACCTCGGGCCAAGCAATCTGGTCACAACATGACATTTGTGAATGATCACCTGAATGTTGGGGTATAAAGCCCAATGTGGTCGCCCAGGTAAGTGGGCGGGCCGCCAGGTATGTACACATATTCTTTTGTAAAAACCTAATAAGAACTCACTATGCTCTACACATCACAGTAGAGCGAGTTCACCATATCGTCGTGCTCTTCTTCTCGCACTCTCTCTCGCGTCGCACTTCCACTTGTACTCCTTCAACTGGTATCAGAGCTCAGATCGAGGCTCGGGGCAGCACTGCAGGAGGCTAGAGTCACCAGCTCAGATTGGAGTGAAATTAGACAGGCAAAGACACGGCCCCAAATCTTGTGGGAGAGACCGTAGGGCTTGGTGTGCTCAGAATTTCATTCTGAGGTCATCTCGGTTACAGTTCGGCTTCGACAAAGTTCTGCGCAAGCCATTTTCGACTACGTGGTCTCAGCGGGTGCAGATCCGACTCTGCAAATTTGGGGTTTTCGGCCTACAACTGCAGGTGTTGAGGATATCGACACTCCCAGAGTGTTGATTTGTGGCTGTCTACACATCGAAGGACAGCTCACAGTTCTTGGAGGCGTGTCACATACGACATGGGTGCATCTACACACAGACTGTAGGCGACATCCACTAGTTCATCAGGTAGCTTGTGTTTGCTGCTTGATATTCCAAATTTCATCCTGACATTGCAGGTAATTCCACATGGGATGTATGGTCAGAGATGATGTATGTCTGTTGAGGGTTTGCTGGCTGTGAGTCACGCAGCAAACAACCGCCGCAGCAGTTACAGCATACAGTGGGAAATTTGTGGATGTATGACTACGTGGGAAGTCTATGTACTGTCAGATTTACTGCAGCCTTTGTTGAGGGTCGAGTGAGGTTTTATTGAGCTGGGGGATTCTCGAATGTTGAGATCCTTTCGGTGATACAGGTCTTGGAGTGATCCCTCGAGCACCCTTAGATAGGCAGCTAGGATGTATTGACTGTGAGTTAGACAGTTGGGATTGCTCTTTGCTTTACTGCCGTTGAGGCATTGTCGCAGTCTATGCTTACAGGACAGTGACAGGACAGTGAGAGACAGTACAGGTGCAGGACAGGTTTACCCACAGCTTACAGTGTTAGAGAGACAGTGGTTTTTTGAGCTGTTTTTTGGTCTGTTTTTAGTACACCAGAGCCATTTTACAAAGGAGACTCTGCCAAAATTTCTGCAGAATCTGAAGCTTTCTTGGTTCATTTGACAGGTTGATATTGGTTCAGAGGTCAGTTTACAGGGGAAACTCTGCCGAATTTTTCCCAGGAAAGTAAACTACTGTGAAGCGTAGCTATGGCTGGATCACAGGACACCGCTCTTTACAATATCAAGAAGCTGGATGGAACCAATTTCCCATTGTGGAAGAAGCAGATTTGGCACGTGTTGGTACAAAAGAAGCAGATAAAACCTATAAAGCTCAAGGGGATAAAACCAAAAGATATGGACGAAGATGAATGGAGAGAAATGGATGAATTGACACTTTCTACCATTATGCTGACTTTGGCAGAAAGCGTTTACTTCAATGTAGCAGACGAGATGTCGGCTTATCAAGCATGGTTAAAGCTGAGTGATCTTTATGAGAAGCAGAGTGTAGCTTCACAGGTATACTGGCTTAAGAAGCTTGTTGACTTGAAGATGAAAGAAGGGACACCTATGTCCAATCATCTGAATGAATTCAACACAATCTATAGTCAGTTGTCAGCTCAAGGTGTCAAGTTTGATGAACCTGTTAGAGCTATGTTCTTGTTGATCACATTGCCGGAAAGTTGGGACACTTTTCGCACATCTTTGAGTAATTCTGCACCTCCAGATGGTTTGAACATAGCAGGTGTAGAAGGAACTCTGCTTACTGAAGAAACCAATAGAAAGACAATGGACAAAGGCAAAGGAACAGCCTTAGTTGTCAGGGGAAGGACCAAAGAAAAGTACAAAGGTGGAAAGAGAAATCAGTCTCGTAGCAAGTCCCGCAGTGCTAAAGGCAAGAGTGACATAGAATGCTACCATTGTGGCAAGAAGGGTCACATGAAAAGAGACTGCAGAGAATGGAAAGCAGAAAAAGGCAAAGAGAAAGCTGAAGACCATGGTGAGAAGAACAAGTCCTTAGTGAAGATTCAAGAAATAAATGTGACAAACACTGTTGCAGAGGATGACAGTCTAGTGTTAGGAGACATCTACTTCTTGAAGAATACAATGGACTCAGCTCTTCTTACAGCATCTGATGGAAATGCACTGAGTGACTGGATTATAGACTCAGAGGCATCACTTCATGTGTCTCCAAACAAGGAGTGGTTTACCTCTTATGTGACCACTAAAGATCATGTTCGGCTAGGCAATGGGCAGACATGTGAGATCTTAGGTGTTGGAGATGTTCAATTGAAGTTTCAGAATGGCTCTTCTTTCACGCTGAAGAATGTGAGACATGTTCCCGCAATTACAAAGAGCTTGATCAGCACAGGTTTACTTGATGATGCTGGCTACGTCACCACTTTTGGACAGAACATGTGGAAGATATCCAAGGGTTCTATGACAGTAGCACATGGAGTAAAGTCTGGAGGACTTTACATGATTTATGTATCAAATGTCTCTAAAAATGTAATCAATGTAACCGAGCAGCCAAACGTTTCTTTGTGGCATAGCCGGTTAGGACATATGTCCAAGAAGGGAATGGAAATCTTGTCTCGTTCTGGTTATTTGCCTGGCTTTTCATTTAATGATTTTGAATTCTGTGAACATTGTCTGTATGGTAAGCAAACACAACAGCCACATAAGCATAGAAGCAGTAGAAGAGATACACAGTTGGCACTTGTTCATAGTGATTTGTGTGGACCTATGCCTAACCTATCTCTAGGGGGAGCTTCTTACTTTATGACATTTATAGATGATTACTCGAGGAAAGTATGGGTTTACTTTCTCAAGCACAAGGATGAAGCGTTTAGTGTTTTCAAAACGTTTGTGACACTTGTGGAGAATCAGAGTGGCAAGAAGCTTAAATGCTTACGCACTAACGATGGTGGAGAGTATGTTTCAAAGGCCTTTCAGGACTTTTGTGAGTCAAAAGGTATAAAACGTGAACTTACTGCTCCTTACAATCCTCCTCAAAATGGTGTTGCTGAGAGGATGAATAGGACCATACAAGAGAAGGTCAGAAGTATGTTGTCTAATGCACAACTGCCAAATGGGTTTTGGGCTGAAGCTGTATCAACAGCTGTTCATCTTGTAAATAGATCTCCTAGCAAGATTTTGCAGAAGGATTCAATGCCAAAGATGGTATGGTCAAGCAAAATGCCCTCATACAAGCATCTCAGAGTCTTTGGCTGTGAGGCATATACTCACGTTCCAAAGGAATTTAGGAACAAACTTGAGCCAAAGAGTAGAAAGTGCATCTTTCTAGGCTATGGTAATTCTGGTGAGATGGGGTACAGACTTTGGGATCCCGAATCCAGAAAGGTTGTCCGCAGCAATGATGTTCACTTTAATGAATCCAAATATCATTCTAAACCAGAGAGGGTTGAGGAGATTAGAAGATTTGTCTTCCAAGAAGATGGACCTGCACATGCAAGACAAAATGTCAGGGCTCAAGAGGAGCAAGGACAAAATAGAGTGGAACCACAGGTTGTGGCTGAGCCTGAGCCACCTATTGTGCGTAGATCTGGACGTGTCACGCGACCTCCTGATAGGTTTGTTCCATCTATGAATTATGTCATGTTGACTGATTGCAATGAGCCTTTATGTTACAAGGAAGCAATGCAAATGAAGGACTCCGGGAATTGGCAATTGGCCATGCAGTCAGAGATGACAGCTCTGCATAAAAACAAGACATGGAAGCTAGTTAAATTACCACAGGGCAAAAAGGCTCTACCTTGTAAATGGGTTTACAGGTATAAGATCACCGCTCATGATAGTCAGCCAAAGTACAAAGCAAGGCTTGTTGCCAAGGGCTTTAAGCAAGAACAAGGCATTGACTTTGATGAAGTCTTCTCTCCGGTGGTCAAGATGACTACATTGAGATGCTTTCTTGCATTGGTTGCCATATTAGATTTGGTGTTGCACCAAATGGATGTCAAGACAATGTTCTTGCATGGTGATTTAGATGTGGAAATTTACATGCAGCAGCCAGAAGGGTTTTTTGAGAAAGGCAAGGAAGATTGGGTATGCCAGTTGTTAAAGAGTCTTTATGGCTTAAAACAATCACCGAGGGCATGGTACCATAAATTCCACAAGTTTATGCTTTCTCAAGGCTACAAACGTAGTGAGTTCGATCACTGTCTATATACAAAGAAGGCTAAGGATGGTAGTTGGCTGATCCTTATTTTGTATGTGGATGACATGTTGATTGCTGGCAAGCACTTGGAAGAAATTTCAGCTTTGAAGTCAAAGATGGAAAAATCGTTTGACATGAAAGACATGGGTGAGGCAAGTCATATACTTGGTATGCGCATTGAGAGAGATAGATCAAAGAAGTTGATTTGGTTATCTCAAACAGAGTATATTGACAAGGTTTTGCAACGTTTCAATATGGAGAAGGGAAAGGCACTGAGTGTTCCATTGCCACCATATGTGAAACTTAGCAAACAAGATTGTCCTGTGTCTGAGGAAAAACAGGCTGAAATGGATAAGATTCCATATGCGTCTGCAGTGGGTAGTTTGATGTATGCAATGTTTGGGCGAGTAGAAATCATTGCATACATCAAACTACCCACTGCAGACGCATATGGAATCTTATCCATTTCAGCCTGTTCTTCCTCAGACACAGGACAATGTTGTTTGCTAAGTTTCACATATGGTGGCAATGGAACACTCAGTGCCTTTCCCTTCTCCATATTGAAACGTTGCAAAACCTTGTCAATATACTCTGTTTGAGATAACCAAATCAACTTCTTTGATTTGTCTCTCTCAATGCGCATACCAAGTATATGACTTGCCTCACCCATGTCTTTCATGTCAAACGATTTTGCCATCTTTGACTTCAAAGACATGGGTGAGGCAAGTCATATACTTGGTATGCGCATTGAGAGAGACATATCAAAGAAGTTGATTTGGTTATCTCAAACAGAGTATATCGACAAGGTTTTGCAACGTTTCAATATGGAGAAGGGAAAGGCACTAAGTGTTCCATTGCCACCATATGTGAAACTTAGCAAACAAGATTGTCTTGTGTCTGAGGAAGAACAGGCTGAAATGGATAAGATTCCATATGCGTCTACAGTGGGTAGTTTGATGTATGCAATGTCTGGGCGAGTAGAAATCATTGCATACATCAAAATACCCACTGCAGACGCATATGGAATCTTATCCATTTCAGCCTGTTCTTCCTCAGACATAGGACAATCTTGTTTGCTAAGTTTCACATATGGTGGAAATGGAACACTCAGTCTCAAACAGAGTATATTGACAAGGTTTTGCAACGTGGTTTTGCAACGTTTCAATATGGAGAAGGGAAAGGCACTGAGTGTTCCATTGCCACCATATGTGAAACTTAGCAAACAAGATTGTCTTGTGTCTGAGGAAGAACAGGCTGAAATGGATAAGATTCCATATGCGTCTGCAGTGGGTAGTTTGATGTATGCAATGATTGCTACTCGCCCAGACATTGCATTTGCAGTGGGAGTAGTAAGTCGATACATGTCAAACCCAGGCAAGAAACATTGGGAGGCAGTGAAAGGAATATTGAGATACCTGAAAGCTACAAAGAGTATGCGTATATGCTATGGGAGTCAAGAGCTAAGTGTAAAGGGTTTTACAGACTCAGATTATGCAGGTGACTTAGACAACCGAAGGTCTACGTCAGGGTATGTCTTTACATTGGCTGGTGGAGCAGTATCATGGCGTTCTAGATTACAAGATTGTGTTACTCGGTCTACTACAGAGGCTGAATATGTTGCAGCATCAGAGGCATGCAAAGAATCAATTTGGCTTAATCGACTAGTAATAGATTTGGGAATCAAAGAAGAGATGCCTGTGTTATATTGTGATAGTCAAAGTGCTATACAATTGGCTCGCAATCCAATTTATCACTCAAAGACAAAGCATGTGGATGTGAAGTATCATTTCATCAGGGAAATGCTCGAGGATAAGCAACTTCAGCTTGTCAAAGTTCACACCACAGAAAATCCTGCTGATCTACTTACAAAAGGACTTCCCTCAGAGAGCTTTGCGCATTTTCGCAAGCAGTTAGGTGTAGGGTAGTACATCACTTCTCTACATCTCTTGTATATTAGCTTGTATAGTAGCTTCTCTCACACTTAAAGTACCACATTGGACTTTAAGTGGGAGGTTGTTGGGGTATAAAGCCCAATGTGGTCGCCCAGGTAAGTGGGCGGGCCGCCAGGTATGTACACATATTCTTTTGTAAAAACCTAATAAGAACTCACTATGCTCTACACATCACAGTAGAGCGAGTTCACCATATCGTCGTGCTCTTCTTCTCGCACTCTCTCTCGCGTCGCACTTCCGCTCGTACTCCTTCACTGAACGCATTATGATGTTTTACCCTTTGTGATCTTTTTTTTCAGTAGAGGTTTTCCTACCCTCATAGGTTGTTGGTAAAGCAGCATTTATTACTCTGCCTAAGATACAAAAAGCAATTTTGACATTAGGAGTTAAATGCTTTAGATCGTAGCCAATAATTTTAATTTCAAGTGTCAAGGCTTCATTAAAGTAGGGGTCAACTAGTGACACATTATAGTTCTTCCTTACTTGCAAGTAGACTGGATCGTCTGCAAGATGACTCTCAATTCTACTAAGGAAATGATCTTGCAAGTTTTCTACGTCTTGTGTCTAGAGACATTATAAGGCATTAAACTACTAATCCTACTCTAAAGATAGGATTTTCTCCTATATGTACACATCCAAGGTGTACAAAATGATATTCTAAGTTCTTGATGGCTTCTGGTATTTTATGTTGGAGGATCTTTTTTTTAATCAAAACTCACAATTGTGAGTGATGGTATCAGATCCCCCTTTATATTGGATGATCTTAATAAGCTCAATGAAATGAATTTGATTATCTGAAGGGATAGATGCAACAAATTGATTGTCAAGATAGACATTAGATGCTCTAAGCTTAAATAAGTTTTTATGCGTATATATTTGATCTAGTTTTAAATGAGGAATTTCCATTGTGCACATGGTTCAACTTTTTCTATAGATATTGAGAAGTACAAAATGTCGTAATAATCAATATCTAATTCTCCTAAATGATTTTCTCATGTTAAACTGATCATTTAATATGGGGAAGTGCCAGAGGAGAAAAAGCTAGAATATTGGTTAAGCTAGCAGACCGGCCACAGTAGGGATCCAAAGGAGGGAAAATAGGGATCCAAAGGGGGGGCCATCTGCAAAAGAGACATGTGCAACAATGGGCTAAAACGACCCTAAGGTTCAGCCCATTAAGACTTCCAAAATGCTAAGGTTCCAAAATTCAAAGGTTGTGTCCAAAGGTCAACCATGGGGGGAATTGGATGCTTTGTGTGTGTCCCAAAAGTCTTTTCAAATCCCTACATAGGATGGGGCGATTCTAGCTTGTAGGAGATGAGAGAGAAAGCCACACACACACACACACACAAGCTCCCTTTACACAAAGGGAATGAGGGACACATGTCAGCTCCCTAGGCCAGATGCCCACAAGGTGTACCCAATTCCTATTGGATGGCCTTGGAGGTGGAACAATGAGAATTAGGCTAGAGTAAATCTAGTTTAATTAATTTAAAAACACTTAATAAAAGAGCCAATGATAATAAAGTCCTCTAGAAGACTATTGGACAGTCTCCCAAGGGGTCCAATGAGCATTCAACAGCCCAATGGCTTGCCTGATTCCTATTGGCCAGGAGGCAAAGGGGTCCAATGAGAGTTTAGTTGAATTATTAAATTACCTAAAGCTCTCACAAAAGGGGAAAGGGGGACACATGTCAGAAGGCTATCACTTATACTGCTTAATTGTCATTGGCTAGCCCTAGGGAGGTCCAATGAGAGGGTAGCAAGAGCAAATAGCAAGAGGGGTCGCCCAAGAGAGAGAGGGGGCTGATTTTTGCAAGGCATTATCACACACACTCACACAATCTCATGTGTGAAGTAAAGAAGACTCTCTCTCCTTATCAAGCTTTAATGGAAAGCTTACCACCTACTCCAAGCTTGTGAGAAGGGAGGCCTACACCAACAACTCTTGGCTTTGTGATGCAAATCCAACCAAGAGCCAAGCTTCAATGCATGCTCATCTCCTCTACCATGCTAATTACTAAGCTAAGCTATGCTAATATGAGTGATTATGTGAGGAGATGTACATCTTTCTCGTAAGAATACTCCTACTTCCTCTCAATCTACTCTCATACCCTGCTAGCTCTCACCATCTTCGAAGGTGTGTGAGGTCTTGGTCTGAGACCAGGGATAATTGATGTTGTGTTTGCTAAGTGTTTTGCTTGACTGTGCATGAAGCTTTCATCTTCATTGCACTAGCTAGTCTTGAAGGAACACAAATAATTGTATTGTACAATGTCTCTCTTGATGGGAGAAACCATAATACAAAGCCTTTTGGAGGGGGGACCGGCTCCATGCAAATCCGGTCCTCAACTGTTGTCAATAGCTTAACTTCTCTCTCTTTTGAAAGTATTGTTCATGCTATCTAACTAGGTGTTATGCTTTTTGTTGCTCTCTCCACCCAAGCACTCTTGTAATTCTCATTAGGAATCTATTCTAATGAAATGCCCACTATGTTCATGCTAATTTCCGCTACACACAAGTTTTTAGGCCATTAAATGTTACACACAAGGGACTTAGTCACTTCAAATATTGATCTACGTGAGAATGCCATTGAAATCTTACTAAATTTTCTTCAAGAGGCAGGAGTTTATATAAGAATTTATGTAGGAGTTTGTATGGAAATTTCTACAAGGATTTGTGCCTATGGCAAATACTCAAAATGCCAACACAAACCTTTAGACCATGTGACCACACTACCATACAACCTTGCTTTCACTGTAGTTTGGGTAGATCGTTAATTTGGGTAGATCATTAATAGTGTAATTAAGTAGATTGTATTAGAGAACTTAGATTTGCAATTTACAACAAATAGCCTTCGATATCGATCGTAGAGAATCTAATTTCATATGCTAATGAAGTTATGTATCACATTAAAATGAAAGTCAAGACATATGCTCCAATACCAAGATACTCTATATAAAACTTATATATCGCGTGCGTTCAAGGACTATTTATATAAAACCACTTAGCTATAAATTTCTCACCATAAAAGGAACCTTTTACCTTTTCAGGTGTAGAATTTTTTTCAAAATATTTTTATAATCCCTTATATATTTGAAAATATGAAAAAATTATAATACAATAATCCCTACTGTTAAACACACGTGATAGACACTTTTTATTGTAGTGACCCCCTCAAGCAAGATACTCACACAACAACTTTAGGCAAGGGGAAGGAATGTATTATGATACTAAAGAGACAATATGTTATAAAAGAGTATGCAAGGGATTGCCATGGAGTTGTGGAGGCTAAACATGACTTGAGATAGAAGCTTCAACATGAGGTGTAAAGACTTCACATGAGATGGTTTACAATGAAGTATGACCTTCTTTATATAAAGAGGAACGATGGCTTGAGGAGTAAGCTAATGCCTTGGTGGGCAAGGTAGTGGGTGTCACTTTACACTAGTGGGTATCCCTTTTCCAAGTCGATAGATCAAAATGTGTTGATATTTGGAGAATCTTATCGCTTTTGCCAACTCTCTCTCTCTCTCTCTCTCTCTCTCTCTCTCTCTCCACGACAAGCTTAAGTTGCATCTAGATCTAGTATGTGGATGGTTTAGATTTTTGGTAATCAGGCAAGTCCCCCCTCTCTTCACAAAGACATACTCAACATTTGAGTTTCGGTTAGTGTCTCTCTCGCATACGTACTGCACACACACTCACCGATGTAACAACCGACAACTTGGGGAGATGGAGAAAAGGGAGCACATTTTCTCAATGTATGGAGATGCCCAACATTCAACCATTTTTCAAGCACTTAGAAAAAGAGTATAGAAGTGCTTCTTTAGAGAGAATTTTCCAAATTCCAAAGTACCAACATGCACAAATTTTCAAAAATATCAATGTTGGTTTTGAAACAAATCGACATATAAATCTTTAGAAGTTAGATTTGCATTGAATAGCAAAATCTTCCCCAAATTACGTTTTTTTTCTTGTTAGTGCACTTAAATTGTTTACATGTAGTAGAAAGCCTTTTCACTTTCTATTGTCAAAAGCTTTTCATTTCTTACAATCTTACCCTTCATTTTTCATTTTAGATGTTTTAAAAGCCTTTCATTCTAGTGTGCCAATGTGTGACATGTAGAAGTGTTGAGCTCTCAGCATTTTCTCAAGCTCCGGTATAACGAGTATAGATGTGCACAACTGCAAACTTGTGGGTTTTCTACCTCAAGCCTAAAACTGACAATTTTACCCTCGTGTAACATCATGTGTAGTGTTTAACAACATGAAGAAAGATTGACAAAAATAGCTGCTTCGTGCCAATGTCTTAGAGCTTTGAGCATAATATTGGTGATATTTGCCTTTCGAATCATATGAACATTTATTTCTCGCCAGTAGGTGCCCCAATTCATTTTAATTGAAGATTTCTTGTAAGGGAATGACAAAAGGTTAAAAACCTTAGTAGGAATAGGAAAGAGTGTGAGATCTCGTATGGAAAATAAATGGATTTAAAGAAGTGGAAAGTGTGTGGAGGAGATTAACTGCGAAAAGTTGTTCAAGGATAAGCAAATGAAATGAGGAGTCGCATTTGCCTACAAAACACAAGAAGTTTTGGACAGATTCTCACAATAATTCCCACATTATGACTTAACGCAACATCATGAGTTTCTGTGAGGGAGGCACGGCATACCTAGCTAGGTACGATTTGGGGCAGGGGACCGCCGGTCCCTTGTCCCCAATCGTACCTAGCTAGGTATGCGGTGCCTCCCGAGCAGAAGCGCATGATGTTATGCATTGTATGAAAAACACTAAAAAAGTCTCCCTTTTCCTACATGAGAAAATTTCTAAATCATCTTGTGAAAGAGAAACATTGCACATAATTTCTCTCTCTCTCTCTCTCTCTCTCTCTCTCTCTCAAATAGTCACATTCACTAGATGTTGGATATATTATCTTTGGCAATTCCAACGAGGAATCATCTAACAAATTAATTCATTTTTCCAAAAATTGTAACGATGAATTGATTATGTTTGTGTACATTATCATGTGACTCTATGGGGACTCTGTGTATCTATTTTACTTCAAGGATGTGCCTTCCATACAAAAAGTATTCCAGATCTACCCAATATCCTTTGCTTTCCCTCCAAAACTTTCCATCTTTTGCAAGTGGAATGCTGTCTTGGATTTTTCAGTTTGCAATAGTTGCATGGCTAGTTTCAACCATCCTTCGTTTGAAACTCAATAAGAACAAAGTTTTTGTGGAAGTCTACCTTTGATACCTTGGCTTCTTTCCATGATTCTCACTAATATTCTTTTTGATTGGTACATAAGAAAAGAGAAGGTAATTGACATGCTTGAAGCGTTCTTTTTCTATCTCTAGTATGATTTACATGGATAGGTTCTTTTTCTATCTCTAACATGCTTTACATGGATGGGTTCACGGTGAAGATCATACGGGTCATGCATCATTACCATGGTTTTTTTCCAAACACATCCGATTGGGGAACCATACTCTCATACATTGTCAAGTGCAACGCAATTGAAATGGTGACAAGATCTAGTCATTACAGTTCCACAAATCTTTACTTCTTTCCTTGTCTGAGTGTATGCTTCTTAGCACGAATGATGGTTCCTTTTATTTCCTTGTAGAGAGAGAGAGAGAGAGAGAGAGAGAGAGAGAGAGAGAGAGAGAATGACACCCGATGGATCCCAACTAACCCTCTCAAGGTGCCCCCACCTTGTTGTTGATGTAGTATTTGCTTTTGATTGCATAAATGGAATGTACACACATGCAATACCTCAAGTGCAGACTCTATTGAGTGGAATGGGAAATGTCATTGCAATAACTCTTCGAGATGAAGCACCGCCGGGGCGGATTTGATGCACCTATGTATCCATCTCGATGTGGGGTTGCTGATGGCCACCAACGGCCAGATAGATATGGGGCTAATTTGCGCTTCCGATGTGAGAGATTTCAAGGGATGAAAGCTAATTGTAAAAACGCAGTCAATACGTCACATAAACCAATGCTGAAAATGCAGATAATGATGATGCCAATGTTGGATAACAATGGAAGCAATCAATGCGGCGAGGGAATGGCCGCGAGAAGAGACTCAATGGGTTGTTGAGGTACTGTGGTGCAACAGAGAGGCTGGCGTTAGCAGATCACAGTTGGTTCTGACAAGAGAAAGGGCTGAAATCTAAAATCACTGGCTAAACTATTGAAATTTGAAAGCATTGGGCTAAATTGTTGAGATCTGGGGATCTAGGAGCCAAACATGAAGCTTGCAAATGCATTGCAAAGACGATGGGCTAAATTATAGCACTTATGAGAAATAATGGGCAATGGGTTTCCTTTATAGTGGATTTTTAGGTCAAGTCAGGAAATTTATGTCAGGTTGGAAAAATGTGCAAATGTGCGCCATGGGGATTTTTTGATGATAACTCTCAATCTTGTGAGTTCCTCTAACCTAGACCTATATGCTCGCCATATTAGATGCCCATCAAAGTGTAATAACATCTATCAAAACATTTGTACAAATCATTTATACAATAGAGTTCCAAAACTAGAAAACCTTATCTATTGGACTCGTCCGGACATACAAGCCTCGCAAATAGGCTCACAAAATTGTCAGTACTAATCCTCCTAAACCTCTTTTAGAGATAGGTGCAAAAGTGGCTCTGGAAGTCGATGAAGCATGTCCACATGGCAACACAAAGCCATGTGCACGACATAAATATCCGAGTCATTGCAACCTTGAGGTTCCATTTTTCGGCCTTCTCAATTTGTTCTTTGCCTAGATAGCATTCTAGGTTTTGTGCCCCTCTATATTGTTTTAAGTATCATATGTAGATTGTTCCTAGTGTGTTGTATGAAATTCTTTGGAGTCTGATCCCTACTTATTCCACCCATCCGAGTCCTATAGTTGACGGATGGAAAAACTATGATATTACAATGACAAGTTACACATGACTCATGGCTGTTATGTATCCATGCCTTGGCATGAATTTAGTGAAATTAACAAGCCCTTGATTTAGTTTCATGACATAAATGTCCATGACTCATGACCCAACTTGGCATATCCTGAAATCAAGGTTCGAATATGTAAGTAAGAAATGTGCCATCAAACTGAATGTAATAGCAAGCACTCACCAGCTTGGTAAGGAGCTTGAGAGATGTCAGACATAGTTTAGAGATGTTATTATGATTGCCATTGCAAAGGCGGGGGTTTCCTGGCAAAACCTATCAATGTGGATGGCTTGCTGAAGGCATCGTCTTGGACTGACCCGCAAACAGCTCAATTTGTAGGAAACGATCACCCATAAGAGACAGCTCACCACAGAGGAGAAAAGCACAAGGAGGGCTTGGCTGGCTTTGTTTTCTTCTCAAGCTCTATGGCTCTTACAAGCTGGGCACCAAGACTGTTCTCTTTTATGCAAGCAAGAGAATGTTGATTAGCAGTCCCTTTCACCATTCCGGTCTCTACAGCGTCAGCATGTGCGTAAAGACCACTCTGCTCATCTTGCACAATTGGTGGACTTAAAGAACAAGCTTTATCACTGTAATTCATAGACCCTCCCAAGACGGACAATGCATCTGAAGATGGAGGCCAGAAGCACAGCAGTGGCAATGATCTTGTTGATGTTGGTATCCAACTTGACGATGATTTCATGGTTTCTCGATCCCCAGAATCTGCACTGCCCTCCAAATTTGCATTGTTTAGTGCTTGAATAGTAGAAAACGCTACATTCTCGGCCTTGTCATCCACTTTCTTCACATCTATGTGACCTTGGGCACATTTTGCCATTGTCTTGCAACATGCGTCATTGCGGTGATAGCTTATGCCCACGGCTATTCTCTCTGTGTTGGCCACGCTATCCTGACTCCCTGAGACTTCTTGGCTTAGCTTGTCATGGGCAGTCACCTTTATGACCCCATTCACTGGCTCAAAGTAGATATTCTCTAGCTTGATGTCAGCAGAATCCATCATCCCGCCGCCTGTGCTTGTATGCATGTCAAAATTGCAATCATTACAATGCAAATGGTCATCTCCATCTTGAACACCAGAAAAACTCTGCTCCTGCCCTATCCCAGCAGCGTGCATATCCTGAGCACTTTCTTTGATTCCTTTCAGCACACGTACTCTCCTGGTGCCTCTTTTCATATCGTCTTTGGAAAAACTAAAACTCATGCTGGCTACCATGTCAGCCTTATCATGATTTTCAAGGGGTGTGGAGACAGAGTGCTTTTCGTTTAACCCTTCACTAGATTCAGTACCAGGGCTCTGTTTCCCATGGGTGGGCTCTTCAATTCTAATGGCATCACTTGACCTGACATTGCCACTTTTTCGCTCTCTTCTTGTCTGCAAGCGCCGCCTTGATTTGCGAGGCCTTTGAGTTTTACTGATAGATCGTCTCTGCTCGTTTCTAATCCAAGTTTCACGCTCTCCATGTACTGTTGAAGTTCCCACGAAAGTTTCTAGCTTGCTGCTAATCTCATGGAATGGAAAGCATTGCTTGCTGTCCCCTTCAAGGGGCAGAACACACACCTCAGGAGAGTTCTTCTTTGGCCTATCATCTTGCCACAGGGCCATCATTCTCATCACCTTGAGTTCCTCTTCAAATCTCTCTTTATATTTCTCTTGCTCCAGCTTCAACTGCTCCACTTGGGCTTTGTCTTCACCTATCTCTTGAGCAAGCTCGTTGCACACCTCCTCGAGAAGCTCTCTTGCCTTCCTCTGTCTTTCCAGCTCTTCACATGCATTTGCAGCAACTATGTTGGCATTCACTAGGTCCTTAGCCAGCTTTTTGTTCTGCATTTTGAGCAGCCTACAAGTGTTTCTCTCTTCTTCAATTCCCTGGCGAAGACGCAAGAATGCAAGCTTCAACCTCTCTTTCTCTCTTTTTCTAGTAATGGTCATATGCTCACCAAATTTCTGGAGGAGGCGGCTAACCTCTTTCAGAGCAGATTGTTGGGAGAGGTCAAGTTCTTGAAAACCGGTTCCTACATCTTCCGAGTCAGATTTAAGCTTGAGTAATGCAGCCATGTTTTGACTCTGTGTCTCTTCCACTGACCTCACACGGCGGAGGACATCAGCCAAAGTATCTTTCTGGCTAGACGCCATTGTAGTTCGACATACTCCTTGCATCGTCTCACTTGTCTCCTCCAGAGGTTCGCAGAGCTACAAAGTTAATGTTAGACTATATGTCAGTCTGCCATACAAATCTTCATCAACCCAGCTTAAACAAAGACATCGAAACAAAGATAAGGGAAACTAAAGCACAGCCAAAGAACAATCAAAAGCAAGAGCGACTGGAGGGACCTTGCAATCATAAGGGCTATGAGCGCAAAGTGCTTCTTTGAAAGGGGCCATAGAACGTGAATGCTGGGCTTGAGCATGTAATGAGAGCTTCACACAATCAGGATTCTCAAGCCTGCGCACTCCATGGAGCTCCCAAAACAAAGCAGCCAGCTTGCGTGCAGAGACAAGAGATCCTGAATTGAACTTATCTATAGCCGAGGGCAAACGAAGAGAAGAGGAAAAATAGTGCATCCAGGCAGCCTCATAAGCTTTAAAAGGCTTGGCACAAGATTCAGCAGCCAAGACGAAGTCGTGGTGTCTTGAAGCACATTGAGCTTCGCTGGCAAAGAGGGAGGAGATGCTCTTACGAGGAGCATGTGCATTAGGAAGGCGAGGAATGCACTTGGGCACATGGTGTCCCTCAGTAAAAAATGGGTTCTCATAGAGCATCCAGTAAGACCGTTGCTGCCGCTGTGCCTTTGAGCTTCCTCTCATGCTACTGAATCTTCCTTTTAAAGCAGGCCATTCAGAGTACCATTATCACAGTGTTGATGATGAGTGCCTTGCTAGTGGCACTAAAATCACTCTTTCAGAGCATGTCTTTGAGAAGACGAAGATGATCCAACATAATGACTCTTCTCATTTCATTACACTACAAGAAGCACGCTCAAAAGACACAGAATAGAGTTGGCAAAGAGCGCAGATAATCTCTCTCTCTCTCTCTCTCTCTCTCTCTCTCTCTCTTCGCGCACACACTCACATAATGTTGATCGTCAACAAGGTGGCTCTCTCATTGTTGCGCTTTGCAGCATTCGACCACGAGCTTCAGATGAACACACACACACACACACACACACACACACACAAACAATTGAATCTACATCACCATCGGGAAATTGGCGTTACTCGGAGTCCGCAGCAGGCAGACGAACGGATGCTGCAGGCCCGCGTCATGGTGTTCTCTGCGAAGCGGGCAATGCCTGAAGCGTACTTTCTGCGCACTCCACGCCTCGTTAGCGTCCAGAGAGGGGGAGGGCTTGCCAGAATGTTTGCTTGCAAGTACAAAGTGCCCCAACATGGATTGCTCATTCACAACTTGAAAGCTCTCTTTTACCTGACATGGGTATTCTAGCCCGAAGGTGAGTAAGTAATTAACTCTAACGCACAAGGGCCTGCCTATGGAGCCAAGAAGGTGAATTAAATAATCAACGATGAACCATTAACTAGAGTGCTTCTATAGCCGCATTTGTATTGAATTGAAGTGTGTCCGAGGGTAAGACAAAACAAGGACCTAGAAGAGAAAAATTGAGTGAGAGAGAGAGAGAGAGAGAGAGAGCTTGTGCTTTGTTTTCCACAAATCCTATTACTTTAAGTTGACATGGTCCTGTGTTTACAACGCCATGATTTTCATGTCTCAATTTTGATATGTCTACATATTTTCTTAGCTTTTAGATTGTATTAATTCTTTGATTCAATCTCGCTCTATTATGTGTATTCTTGTCATTTGTGTAAGTGTGGTTGTTTCATTTTGAAGATTCAACAAGAGTATATATTCTTGGAAAAGGAAATGGAGAGAGAGCAACACACACACACACACACACACACACACACATAGCTTGTTATATTTCATCAAAGCACATTTTCTTGTTTCTTAATTGGTACCACCTTTAGTACGTTACGATCGTGATGCCCCAATTTTGAGCCGTGTACCTCACAAAAGAACCATAAGAAGGATTAGAATTTATATAAAGAGATGATATAGATCATTTAAAATATGTTCACTTTTATATTTTGTTCCCTTTTTATGTTTGGAAAAAAAGAAAGCATGCAAGCCTCCTTGCATAGGGAAGTTTGCATAGTCCTCCCCAATTTTTATAATACGAGAGAATGTGTCATTCCCACGGTAGCACGCAATTTTTAGTGCATTCATTTCACTGCATCGTTAGTAATGAGTATAGAATTCAGAGTATTATAGTACCCATTTGTTTCGACATTCGTTTATCGATTCTTGTAAACAAATAAGATGATGTTGGCTAAAGCTTTGTGAATGAGCTTGTCGACATGATTTTTGTCTAGTGAAGGCGCCATGTAAGGCCACATACTTTCAAAGAGCTGATTAAAGTGGAGGAAGTGTTTGAAGAGAGACGCTCCCTAAAACCAGCTGAGAACTTCATCACAACAGTCAAAGAGACTTTGTGTAAAGAGAAACCCTCACCTCTTGCAGATCTAAAATATCTCTCATGGGCAAGACAGTCAGGCAACCTTCATCTCGGTGGTGATACACCATTCACACAAAGCTTGTAGCTCATTTGAAGCAGCTTTGGGCGGGTCTCCGCAACTATTACCCACAAACTAATCAAGAATCATTGCAGCAGCACAATCCATCCCTAAATTGGTGGACCCGATAGGAATATGATATTATGATTTCCCACATTTCCAAATTGGAAATGAACTTTTTGATGTATGGAAATCAAGACATACCCTCAAGTTTTTGCCTACTCGGATGGTTGTGCGTTGAGGAGTGCTTATGAGCCCAAAGGCAATGGCTAGTTTCTCTGAATGCCCACAACTATGATCTTCTTTTTCTTTAGCAACTATGGTATTGGAATGTTGATACTCAGCCCCTCTCTTGGATGCATTTAAGGATTTAAGTTTAGCATAGACATCATATGATCGTTGATGGCTCTCATCTCTAACCATGAAGGAATGTACCTGATTCTCAACCTCACTGTAAGCCTTAGCTGTCTTTTTCCATACTCCTGAGAACCTTCTCATGTCTAATATTCTTGTTGCATACTTTTCCATACATGCACTGGCATAGATGCTAGACATCAATGTATAAGCAATTGCACAACCGCCTTTATCGAGCACTTGATCTAAGAAGCATTCTCCTAATGTCACATCATTATGTGTATAACAAGAGCCAAGCAAGGAGGTCCATTCAATAATATCTAGGAAAAATGGTATACTTTCCATTAGATCCTTTGCCTCCTCTAAAAGTCATGCTCTACTAAGGACATCCACCATAGAATTATAGTGCTCTAGGGTAGGTTCTAAGTTTTGGTCCTGCCGTATGGACTCAAAATGTCAGCATGCCTCCTCAACCTCACCTACATGACTGCGGGTGGAGAACAAATTGATGAAAATCACAACATTTGGCTTGAGCCCTAAATCTAGCATGCTCTAAAACTAACCAAAAGCCAAGGAGAAGGTGCTCTATAGAGCACAATCGACAATTATTTCCTTCTAGGTAACAACATTTCTTGCTTGCAATAGCATGGAGTATCCTCTAGACTCTCACAACTTGTGTACATATTTATAAGTGCACTACCTATATGGAAATCAAATTCATGCCCCTTGTGGATTACATGTGCATGAATTGATTCTCCCTGTTTTAAAGCAAGTATGCTGGTACAAGCCTTTATCAAGAAACAAATGTATCTTTATCTGGCTCTATTCTTGGGAGTGGAAACAACCCTCCACCACTTCATCGGCTGGTAAAGAACTGCAGGGGAAGCATGCATCATTTGAGCCACAACATTGCATGTTGATCTAGACCCGGTAAATCAACAAAGCACTTGCATAGAGTCACATCCCTTCAAGATGTAAGGGTATCCTTCAAGACGAAAGTAGAAACGACTCAGTTTGGAAAGATACACTTTCTTTGCATCCGTTGAAAATAGCCTAGAGCTTTCTAGCCCTACTCTTGTTGTGCACATCCCGCAATTAGTGCATTCCAAGAGACGACATTCTGAAGAGGAACCTTCGTAAGCACTTTTTGTGATTTCTCAAGTGGACCACATCCGGCATACATATCGAGAAAGACAATGCCAAGCACGACTTTTTTCAACAGCCTCTGACTAACAATCAGTGCATTCCAAGAGTCACACAATCCAAATATGAAGTTGAAAACCTCCTAGAGCTTTATGGCCCTGCTCTTGTTGTGTGTATCCTGCAACCCGTGCATTCCATCCGCTCAAAACAACCTAGAGCTTTCTGGCCTTGCTCTTATTGCACACATCCTGCATCAGTGCATTCCAAGAGGCAAAATTCCAGACAAGAAGATCCTCAAGCACATTTTGTGCTTTCTCAAGTGCACCACGTTTGGCATACATCTCGACCAAGGCATTGCCAAGCACGACATCTTTTTTCATAAACTACCCCTGACTAACAATATTAGCCTGAATTTTTGTGCTCATATCAGCATCTTGTGTAGAGCCACATGCCTTCAAGATGCATGTGTGGGTGACTGCATCTTTTGAAAACAAACTAGAGCTTTCTCCTGTGGAAAATCTTGCAATCAGTGCATTTAAAGAGTCCACACTCCGGATAGGAAGGTGAAAACAGCCTAGAGCTTTCTTGCCCTCCTCCTATTGTGTGTATCCCATGACTAATGCATTCTAGTGCTTTGCATCTGCAAAAAGAAGCCCAATGCTTTCTCACCCTACTCTTTTTACACACATACTACAATCAATGCATTCCAAGAGGCAAAATTTTGGAAAGGAAGCTCCTCAAAAAAAAATTGTGCTTTCTCGAGCACACCACATCCGGCATACATATCAACCAAGACAGTGCCAAGCACGACATTTTTTCAATAGCCTCTAACCAACAATATAATTGTGAATTATGTGCCCATATCAGCATCTTGCGTAGAGACACATTCCTTCATGATGCATGTGTAGGTGATTGCACCTACTAAAAAACAGACTAGAGCTTTCTCATATGGAAAATCTAGCAATCATTGCATTCCAAGGATCCACACTCCTAATAGGAGATTGAAAAAAACCTAGAGCTTTTTGAACCTCCTCTTGTTGTGTGTATCTCATGATCAGTGCACTCCAAGAGATGTCATTATAAGTGATCCTTAGATGTGCTTTCTAGACCTGCTCTTGTTGTGCACATCCCCCAAATAGTGCTTTCCAAGAGGCGACATTTCGGATAGGAAGCTCCTCAAACACTTTTTGTACTTTCTCAAGCGCGCACTTAGCGTACATATCGACCAAGACATTGCCAAGCACGACATCTTTTTTCATCAATAGCCCCTAACTAATGATATAATTGTGATTTTTTGTGCCTCTTACATATGCCTTCAAGTTGCATATGTAGGTGATTGCATATGCTTTCTGACCCTGCTCTTGTCGTGCACATCCCCCAAATAGTGCATTCCAAGAGGCAACATTCCAAATAGGAAGGTCCTCAAGCACTTTTGTAATTTCTCAACACACCACATTTGGCGTACATATCAACCAATGCATTGCCAAGCACGACATCTTTTTTCATCAGTAGTCCCTGATAGACAATATAACTGTGAATTTTTGTGTCTCTTGTGTATGCCTTCAAGATGCATGCGTAGGTGATTGCATCTTTTAAAATCAAATATCAATGCATTCCAGAATTTCACACTCCATATAGGAAGCTAAAAACAGCCTAGAGCTTTCTTGTTAAGTATGGAGCCTGATTTACCCTTGTAATTTTCTGTGGTAAAAGCGCACATTTGTAAGGCCCCCATTATGAGGAGAAGCCATCGTGCATGAAGGAAAATCACTCACCGAAAACCAAAATTTTCATGGACAAGAATCAGGGGCAACTTTAAAGGCCTTGGGGGTGGAGGCCCCCGAGACTTTTTTTTCGCCGGAATATTCTTTTTCGCCAGAATATTATGGCCGGACAGCGGCCGAAAAGTGGTCGAAAAACAACCGGTCGGTTGGCCAGTGGCCGGTAGTCAATGGCCGATGGCTGGCACTACAAGAGGCTATTCATATTAGCGACGCTCACACAGCGATGCTCAAAAAAAAATTTCCCGGCGTCGCTATGAGCGTCGCTATAAGCGTCGCAAATTTACAAAGAAATTTACGACGCTCATAGCGACGCTTATAGCGACGCTCATAGCGACGCCGGCTGGGGTAAAAAAATAACCGAGCGCGCCCAAAAACTCAGATCTCAGATCTGAGTTTTTCGGCGCCCTCAAGCAAGGAGCAGGTAACGCTCTCCCTTACTCTCTCTCTCACTCTCTCTCTCTCTCTTTTTCTTCTCCACACACACACACACACACACACACGAGGAGAGGAAGGAGAGCCAGGTATGCTCCTTCCCTCTCCTCATTCTCATGTTCCCTTCCCCTCTTTCTCTCTCCCTCTCTCTCTCTCTCACACACACACATACACACACACACATAGTGTTTTTGAGAGAGAGAGAGAGAGAGAGAGAGAGAGAGAGAGAGTACAAACAAAAACAAAAACGCACACACACATACATAAACAAAGAATGCACACACACATTGAGAGAGAAAAAGAGAGAGAGCATGCATAAACAAAAAACGCACGCATTGAGAGAGGAAAAGAGAGAGAGAACATGCATAAACAAAAAACGCACACATTGAGAGAGGAAAAGAGAGAGAAAACATGCATACGATCCAAAAAAACGCACACACATTGAGAGAGAAAGAGAGAGAAACTAATTTAACGTCGTAGGAAACTAATTAAAATTAAAAGACCTAAAGATCTAGCCGACGAGGAGTTGAACTCAAGACCTATTATTCAAGAGGGAAATGGCATAATCAATCTATCATACTTGGCATGGGTGATAGAAAGGTTATACCATTTATCTCTTTTTATTGGCACACACATCCACACACGCGCACACACACAAGAAGAAGAGAGTTATAACGTCGTAGGAAACTATCTTAAAAGACGTTAAAGATTAGGTTATATGTAGACTTACATTAAATTAGATTTAGGTTTATTTTTAACTAGATTTACGTTTATTTAAGCTAGATTTAGATTTACGTTATATTAGATTAGATTTAGGTCTCCATAGACTGCGATGCCTGCATGAAGCGGGTGAAGAAAGCCCTCAATGGAATATAGGGTATTGCTGCCTTCACTCATGGTGGGCTCCGTCGATCCAAAAGTACCGGTGAAATGTCTTCAGAAGATAGGGAAGAAGGTGGATCTTCAGGGCGGCAAGAGTCACTACATCCCCGACACAATGACCATCTAGACAACCTCTAGTCATTAGACTTACGTTAAATTAGATTTAGCTTTATTTTTAGTTAGATTTACGTTTATTTAGATTTACGCTTATTTACGTTAGATCGAGTCCACGCAAGAATTACTTACGGTTTAGGGTTTAGAGTTAGACGAACAGTGAAAAGATCTACTGTGAAAAGATGTTAAGATGCTGTGAAGTGCTACAGCTAGAGAAGAGGCAAAGGGGTTTTGTCCACTACATGCAGTATCATGTAGACGTGGGTGTGTAGATTTCTTGTACCCACAAATATAGGTATTGACCAATAAAGACGAGATTATAACCCGGTGGTTCTGATCTCCGTGCACCTCTAGACCGAGGTGTGCGAGGATTGGACATGACTAGAGAATGTGAGGTAGAGAGAGAGAGAGAGAGAGAGAGAGAGAGAGAGAGAGAGAGAGAGAGAGAGAGAGAGAGAGAGAGAGAGAGAGAGATAAGACGAAGAATGCCAATAGAATATTAAATTTGTTGTCCAGGTTATAAGTTTTTTATCCTCATTATGAGTAGCGACGAGGATGTGGGACCGTCCAACCGAAACACCTATCTCTCAACGAGGGTCTTATGTCCTTGTAATCAATGCAAGCATGCTGTGCGACGGACAAGACGTGTTTCTTTGCAGCACGTTCGCGAATTTGGCGAGTTCGATCCATCTATTATAGATCGAGTTGTTGCCAATTATAACTCGTCGGACTCTGACGCTGGCCAACAAGCAGCAATCTTGCAACCTAATAGACGTGTTCGCAGGCGCTTTGGTCAAGCAGCATATGTGAGGCCACAAGATGTAGCCTCTGACAGCTCGGGGGATGATCATGCAGAGCACATTCCCAACAAGGCAATGTTTGAGCCCGAGATTGATGAAATGATCGAGACGATCATGGATTCAGAAAGGCTTATCTATGATGATATGAAAAGTGAAGCCGATACGTCATTGTATAATGGAGCACGTATGTCTAGATTGAAAGCACTCCTGGTTCTTCTCAACATGCAGGCAAAGTTTGGATGGAGTGACACTAGCGTCACAGCGCTTTTCAGGTGATCTATTACAATTAGTTTACTTTAATAGAACTCTAAATGTATAATGATCTGATAGATTTTTACACGACTGTATCATATTTTTATGTTGTGTAGATTGCTGAAAGAGCACATACTACCAGCTGACAATGTGATGCCAGATTCCCGAGATGAAGCAAGAAAGATTTTGCGAAACTTGGGGATGGATTACAATTCTATCCACGCTTGTCCTAATGACTGCATTCTTTTCAGAGGGGAATACATAGACATGGAGAAGTGTCCGAAATGTGATTCCGAAAGATATCGAGTAGATCTCCACGGGACAAAAATTCCACAAAAGGTTTTGCGACATTTTCCTCTGCTTCCTCGCATCAAGCATTTCTTCGAATGTAAGTCCATGGCCGCCCTAGCATCATGGCATGAGGAGAATAAATCTTCGGATGGTGTGCTACGAATTCCTGCAGATTGCGTAGCGTGGAAACATATAGATGGAACATGGTCGGATTTTGCCAGGGAAGCTCGAAATTTGCACTTAGGCCTGGCTATGGATGGCGTAAATCCATTTGGTCAAAGATCAACATCTTACAGTGTATGGCCCGTTGTCATCGTCAACTACAACATTCCCCCGTGGTTGACTACGAAGAAGGGGCACCTATGGCTAAGCTTGATTGTGCCAGGGCGATATAAAGTGGGGAATATGGATGTGTATCTTCGTCCACTATTGGAAGAGCTACAACAATTGTGGATTGGCATAGAGGTGGTGGATATGAGCCGACACACAGGACGACGGAATGCTTTGATCAGAGGCATTCTAATGTGGACCATGCATGACTATCCCGGGTAACAGAATGCTCACGTGATCTATTGACACTCCTCACTCAGAATCTGTAAATCTTGTTTTTTCCCATAGTTGATCTATTATCATGTGTATACATGCAGGGCTTCAAACAAGCGGATACAGAGCATGTGTCACATGTGGACCTAGACTGAATGCACGTAGGGCACCTTCACTGAAGAAGCAAATCTATGAAGGTCATCAAGCGTATCTTCCAGAGAATCATGTGTTACGCGATGGCTTTTTGGGAAGAGAGCCACCAAGGATGTCTGCACAAGCATGGTTAGAGCAGAAGGAGATGTGCGATGACGGATTGCCTCCAGGGATGAAGAGACTATCTCTATGCTACGAGTTACCATACTGGCCCCGACTCATGATCAATCACTTGCTCGATCCAATGCACATATTCAAGAATGTGGGTAATCTACTATGGGACCATTTGACCGGCAAGAAAGATAGTTTGGGAGCCAGAGTTGACCTTAGAAATGTGGATCGTATGGAGCAATATTGGCCGCAAACAGCGTCTGATGGATCGATAAAACTCCCTAAAGCACCATGGATTTTCACAGGAGCCCAAGAACGCAAAGTAAAAGAGACCATTCGATCTTTGCGGACCCCCACTGGCGTAATGCACTCGCTCCGAACGTGTTTTACTAAAGAAGGAAAGCTTACCGGTTTGAAGTCACACGATTGGCATAAAATGTGTCAGGTACGTTCATAGTGGACTTTAATATCATTGCATAAAAGTGGACTTTAATATCATTGTTGCACATACTTTACAGTTTATTTTACCGGTTGCCATTGAGGGATGTTTGTCTCTCGACATCCGTAACACAATCTACAAACTTGCAAAGCTGGTGCAATGGATCTCACAAAAGGAGATCAACGTAGACTCCATACCATTCGCCAAACTAAATGCTGCGGAGCTTGTGTGCATGTTTGAGAAACATTTTCCTACTACAATGCTAACCATTCAGGTGCATCTTCTTGTTCACATAGTTGATGAGGTGGAAATAGCTGGCACAGTTCATTCCAGATGGATGTTCTTCTTAGAGCGTTTCATGAAAACGCTTAAGGGATATGTGCGTCAAAAGGCACGTCCGGAGGGTAGCATGGCAGAAGGTTGGTTGGTATCAGAGTCCCTAGTGTACATTGGAGAGTGGCTAGACGGATTTGATAAATCCCGGGACACGCTATGGCGAACCATAGATGATGAGCGCATATCTGGGATTGTCATGTGCAATCTCGGTGTTGAGAAGAAGATGACGGAAGATCTAGAGGCTAAAATCAACCGATTTTGCATGCTTCACAATCCAGTGATGCAAAAGTGGATTTCACAATATGAGGATGCAAAGCAAGAGCGACAAAGGGCACGAATCGAGTGGAGACGGGGAAGACGACCACCGATGCACTATCCAGCAGTTCTGGAGAGCCTACCAACCTTCATGAGCTTAAGATGGTTGCACAACCAATTGAAAAGCGCACAACAATGCGGTGACGAAGTGACTGAAGAAGAGTGGGAGTACTCTCGGGGTTGCGCGACCAAGGTAAGTTTGCAATGTACGACTAGCAAGTGACTTTATTTATAAACGTTTGAACGGCCACTCATAATCTTTGTTCGTTGTAGTATAAGTCATACACAGCAGCATGGTGTAAAGGTCGACATTTTAGGGTGGAACGAATCGACAAAAAGCGTTTTACTCAAGATTGTGGAATCATGGCAAAATTTGAACAGTCTAGTCGACGACGTTCCTTGATGCAGATCCTGTGGTGGCGAAACTCACTTACTTCGGCACGCTGCAAGAGATTTTGAGGATCGATTACAGAGGATTTTTTGTCGACTTGTTCGACGTGCAATGGTTCAAGATAATCATGGAGGGTCGCAACGCTACTGTGCGTAGAGGAGAGTTGGTTTTCTTGAGGTGGATTCTACTAAGAAATGGACTGACCTAAGAGACACTTTCGTACTACCCGAGCATTGTGAACAAGTAAGTATGTAAATAGTTAACATCCCCCTTTTACAAGTTATGTGCTTGAAAGCTCTCATGTAAGTTATGTGGCTCTGGCAGGTAATATTTCATCCTACAAAGTCTACATCAAACTGGTGGTACGTCATAGAGGTAGCCCCTCGTAGTGCAAGGACGTATGAAGGCTACCATGTGCCAATCACAACGACATCAATGGAGGAGATCAGAGAAGATGCTCAATCAGAAGCCGCTGCGGTGGTGCCAGACGAGCATCAAGATGCTACTACTCTATATGGGGTGCATGCAGAGGAGCTACAAAATGAAACAGAGGATATGTGTTTAAACGGAGAGCTCTATATAGATATAGGAAGTTATGCTGAGTTATGCGAGGATGAGAGAGAGATCTCTTAAAGCCACAAATATTGTATTTGAACAATTTTGCTCCGTGTTGTAAAAGCTCTGGCTCTCTAAGTACCTTCCATGGTGTATAACGCTCTTTTCTACTCGCGCTCACATCTTTTGATTGAAAATTCTGAGTTTTCGACTTGCCTCTTCTATCACTCAATTCATTGCGTCATTGTATTTATATGCGTCATTACGTCATTGTATTTAATGGTCTTTGCGTCATTGTCTACTCTATTCATTCAATATTAAGTTTAAATATTCGTGTGTTTAATGCAGGTATGGATGATGAGGAGTTTCTTTCTTCTTTGTCACCGCAGCAGAGACAGTGGTACGTGGAGCGTCATCGCTCTGGCGCATCATCGCGCGTTCCTACTCCATCCGCATCTCCCTCTCTTTCGGAGCATTCGGCGCGCTCCGAAGCTTCGGCGTCGACGAGACGAGCTTCACACTCGTCTAGACACCGGCGCTCTAGTGGTGGCGGTGGCGGTTGTTGTGGGGATTCCGCCACCGATGCCTCCACACCGCCTCGTGTTCGACGAGGCTCTTTACCCTCCCCTTCTTTGCCCGCCCCCACACCACCCACAGCATCGCCATCTACGCCAGGTTTTGCACGGCTGACTGTTCCTAGAAGCTACACACCTCTACCTACTCCGCCAGGAGCCACCCCACTCGACACTCCTCGCTTCGGGGCCCAGACGCCGGTGGAGACACCTGACGTCCGTACCCCCATCGACACGCCGCTAGAGACCCCTGCCGGGACACCCAGGTTCACGCGTCACCGGCCAGAGGGCTTGCCTTACTCCGTCGACATCAGCGGCGGCATCATCATGGATGATGACGGCAAGAAGGTGATCTCGCGCATGCGTGGTCTTTGCTCTTAGCTGTTTAGACACTACATACTAAACAAATGGAGTGAAGTACCAAGTGATTTAAAAAACAGAGTCATCAGCATACTTCATGATGAGTTTCCCGTTCCAACACGGGATCAGCGCTTCAATGAAGACCTGATGAAGATTCGAATGCGCGAATACTGCAAACACAAGCGTTCCGAAGTGCAAAAAGCAATCAAGAATGGGTGGAACAGGCCAGATTGGCTGGCCAAAGAAGATTGGAAGAATGCGAAGAAAGCAGCGCGCGAGAATCCCGACAAGTGGAAGCAACAAAAGGATGTAACCAGAGCGCGAGTAGAGGCAGGGAGCTCGCACCACTTGGGGAGCGGTGGATGGGCATCATTTGAGGCCGATTTTGTAAGTGTTTTTACATTGCTCTTTATGTTCGATAGTTTAGGGTTTATGAGTTTTTTAGTTCTAACATAATGAAATCTTTGTATGTTTTGACAGTGGTCGATGACAGGACGTGATCCCACACCGTACGAGCGCGAGTACGCAGGCAGGAAGGGCTTAAATGCCCTGATGGACATTCTCAGTTCTCGCGGCGGCATGGTTAGTATTAGGGTTTACTCTTTTTTATTTTTTGTATTGTTTTATAAATGTCGTTATATGTTTATACTTACTGAAAGCTGTCTTATTGTCTTTTTTTGCAGAATCCGACAGATACGTCGCTTGGACGCGATGAGACGTCTGACTAGACGACGTCAGTTTAGCTGTAGCTAGATAGCATTAGTTTAGGGTTTCTCATAGCTTATGTATCATGAGACGGATTTTATACGTCTTTTTGAACCATGTATATTATTACATTTGTCACCGCAGTTCCTTTTGCCAATCAATTCTTTATGCCTATGATGTTGTACAATTGTCATTATTACATTTGCCAATCAATTCATTTTGCCTATGATGTGTACAATTGTTAATTTTGCAAACAATGCGTCTTGTGGGTGACTATTTTGGGTCTATTATCTACCCTTGCACTTTCTTTAAAAAGTGAATGAAGTACAATATGGTTGATGGGTGGCAGGGCATTCAATGCCCTGCCACCAAAAAAAAATTCTCTCGGGCGTCGCTATTTATGGGTCTGTAGCGTCGCTATAGTCTTCTGTGTAAACGTCGCTATGGGCGTCGCTATGAGCGTCGCTATATAGCGACGCTTATAGCGACGCCTATAGCGACGCTCATAGCGACGCTCTCGTAGCGACGCTCGTAGCGACGGTTTTAGCGACGCCGGGGGTTATAAAAACCCAGTGTATTTCCGTCGCTAACAGCGTCACAAGAGCACACAACCTCTTGTAGTGTGGTGGTCGGAAGTCAATGGCCGGTGGCCGGTGGCCGAATTCAAAAGCGGACTTGTCTTCTCAAGGGCGGCCACACATGGGCGGATTGGAGGGTCCGATTTGGACTTATTCGCACAAGGGCGGCTACACATGGCTGTCTCTCATAAGAGAAGGCAGCCCTTTTGGCCTATAAAAGGGGGCCATTTCTACACACATTTCATAGTGTGAAGTTGATGCAACAAGGTGAGTGTGAGGTGGTGAGAGTGAAGCAAGACGGGAGCTCCATTAAGGGTATAATCCCTTTGTAAACTACTTCTTGTTTTGAAGTACTAAAGCCATTGAGTGGCTTCTTTCCCGTGGACGTAGCCCACATTGGGTGAACCACGTATATCGTGTGTACTCTCTCTCTCTCTCTCTCCACTCTATAATCTCGTGTATATAAATCTGTCTCTCTCCATTAAGTAATCTACTCAATTATCTATTTAGCTACGTCTTATTTCCTAACAATTGGTATTAGAGTAAGGTTTGCTCGTAGCTAAATTATCTCAAGGAAAGGATTCCTTGAATTGAGTGGGAGTTATGGCGGAGGAAGGGAAGCTCAAGATTGAGAAGTTCAACGGCAAAAACTACCAACATTGGAAGATGCAGATTGAAGACTATCTCTACCAGAAGGACCTCTATTTGCCACTAGGCGGTCTTGCGAAGAAGCCCGCAACAATGGCAGATGAAGCATGGATTGTCCTTGATCGAAAGGCATTGGGAACAATCCGGTTAAGCTTGGCGTCAACGGTGGCCTTCAATGTTTCGGAGATGAAGACCACGGAGGACTTGATGAAGTCACTTGACGACTTCTACGAGAAACCATCGGCATCCAATAAGGTATTTCTTATGAAGCGCTTGTTCAATCTAAAGATGGCAGAGAATGGTTCAGTTGCAGAACACCTAAATGACTTTAACACAAACATAAGTCAACTTCGATCAGTGAAAATCAATTTCGATGACGAAGTGCGAGCTCTCCTTATACTATCATGTCTACCGGATAGTTGGGACAACCTTGTGATGGCTGTAAGTAATTCTATCTCTGGCACAAATACTCTTATGTTTGATGATGTTGTGGGTGTTCTCCTAAGCGAGGAAATGCGAAGGAGAAGCATAGGAGAATCATCAAGTGCTGCACTATCAGTGGAAACAAGAGGAAGGCTTAAGGAGAGGTTCAAAAACCAAAAGGGTCATGATCGCTCAAGGCGGAGCAAGTCACGCACAAAGTCAGTTCTTGAATGTTGGAACTGTGGCAAGAAGGGCCACGTCAAGAAGGATTGCTGGTCCAAGAAGAAGAAGGAGACAGAGTCTCAAGACAACAAGCCAACATCGGAGGCCAATGTGGCAGGTAAAGTAGAGCAAGATGCTCTAATTCTCTCATTAGACAATGTGTCTAATTCCTGGATAGTAGATTCCGGGGCTTCATTCCATGCGACACCACACAAGCAACATTTCCAAGACTACACCAAAGGTAATTTTGGGTATGTATACTTGGGAGATGATGAAGCTTGTGAGATTGTCGGCAAAGGTACAGTTTCTGTCAAAACTGCTAACGAAAATGAATGGAAGCTTAAAGATGTTAGGCATGTTCCTTCTCTTCGCAAAAATTTGATCTCTACAGGACAATTGGACGATGAAGGTCATAGCATTGCATTCGGAAACAAACGGTGGAAGATCTCAAAGGGATCTTTGGTGGTTGCCAAGGGTGAAAAAGTCGGTACACTTTACTTGTGTACTGTTAGCACGCAACCTTCAGCTTGTGCAACAACTACAGAAGTTGAGAGTGCGGTGTGGCACTACCGACTTGGGCATATGAGTGCCAAAGGAATGCAAATCTTTCAAACAAAGAAGCTTCTACCGGGTTTGAAAGAAGTGGACTTAGAGTTCTGTGAAGATTGTGTTTATGGTAAACAAAAGAGGGTAAAATTTCAAAAATCAGGAAATGAAAGAAAAAATAAAAAACTTGAGTTGGTTCATTCTGATGTTTGGGGTCCTGCAAGTACACCATCACTTGGTGGCTCATTGTACTATGTAACATTCATAGACGATGCGACTAGAAAAACATGGGTTTATGTCGAGAAGAATAAATCCGATGTATTTTCCATATTTCAAAGGTGGAAAGCCTTTGTGGAGAATGAAACAGGTACCAAGGTTAAATGCCTCAGATCCGACAATGGAGGCGAATATTGCAGCCAAGCTTTTGAAAGCTTTTGTGCTAGCAATGGCATTCGGAGGCAAAGGACAACCCCAAGGACACCACAACAAAATGGGATTTCGGAAAGGATGAACAGGACAATCATGGAACGAGCACGAAGCATGCGGCTACATGCAGGCCTACCACTTGAGCTTTGGGCGGAAGCTGTAAGTACGTCTGTGTACTTAATCAATCGGTCACCCTCAACGGCTTTGGATGGAGGAGTTCCAGAAGAGGCATGGACAGGTAAACCGGTGAATTATGCATTTCTCAAAGTGTTTGGGTGTGAGGCTTTCATGCACATAGATGGAAGCCTAAGATCAAAGCTAGATGCAAAGTCCAAAAAGTGTTTCTTCATTGGCTATGGAGAAGGAGACTTTGGGTATCGCCTATGGAATCTTGAAGATGGTAAAAACTTGAGGAGTAGGGATGTAATTTTTAACGAACAAAATATGTACAAAGATTACTTGGAAAGAAAACAAACAAAAGAAACAGGTGATGAGTACATGGAGCTTGAGGACGGTGAAGACTTAAGGACTGCAAACGGTGACAATGTGCAACAACGTCAACCAAATGAGGAGCCTCAACCTATTCCCCGAAGATCTACAAGAGCAAGTAGACCTCCAGAAAGGTTTGTTCCTTCCTTCAACCATCTCTTGATCTCAGATTCTGGAGAGCCGGAATCATACGAAGAAGCTATGCAACATGAATCCAAAGAAGAATGGACGAAGAGCATGCAAGTGGAGATGGACTCACTACATCGCAACCAAACATGGGAGTTGGTTGAGTTGCCTAAAGGTAAGCGGGCACTTCAAAACAAATGGGTGTACAAGCTAAAGGAAGAAGAAGGTGGGAAGAAAAGGTACAAGTCTAGGATTGTGGTAAAAGGTTTTTCTCAAAAGAAAGGTATTGACTTCAATGAAATATTTTCTCCTGTTGTAAAAATGAACTCAATTAGGCTTGTCTTAAGCCTTGTGGATGCTCATGATCTAAATCTCGAGCAAATGGATGTAAATACGGCATTCCCTCACGGTGACTTAGAGGAGGAAATCTACATGCTTCAACCAAAGGGGTATGAAGTAAAAGGTAAGGAGAAAATGGTTTGCAGATTAAAGAAGAGCTTGTATGGTTTAAAGCAAGCATCAAGACAATGGTACTTGAAGTTTGATCGATGGATGTTGGATCATGGATTCACAAGATGCAACTCGGATCATTGCGTCTACACGGAGAATTTGGGAGATGGGAAATTCATCATCCTAATGTTGTATGTTGATGACATGTTGATTGCAAGTGCTAACATGCAGAACATCAAAGACCTAAAAGAGGAGCTGTCCAAATCTTTTTCAATGAAAGATTTAGGTGTTGCAAAGAGGATACTTGGTATGAAAATATCAAGGGACAGGACGAAGAAGACAATAAAGCTATCTCAAGAAGATTACATCAAGAAGGTACTAGAAAGGTTTGCAATGCAAAATGCAAAACCAGTTTCTACACCTTTGGCTGGTCATTTTAAACTAACAAAGGATATGTGTCCAAAGACACAAGAGGAGATAGCCTATATGTCTAAAGTTCCATATGCTGCAGCGGTAGGTTCTCTAATGTATGCTATGGTCTGGACAAGGCCAGACATTGCACATGCAGTGGGAGTTGTGAGTAGGTTCATGGACAACCCAGGTAAAGAGCATTGGCAAGCTGTGAAGTGGATACTTAGGTATCTAAAAGGGACAACAACAAATGCTTTGTATTTTGGAGGAACTGATATTTTTCTAGAAGGGTATGCTGATGCAGATATGACAGGTGACAAAGATACTCGAAGGAGCACTACTGGCTATGTGTTCACGGTTGGAGGCACAGCAGTAAGCTGGGCTTCAAAGCTGCAGAAAGTGGTTTCACTTTCTACCACGGAAGCAGAGTATGTAGCAATGACGGAGGCAAGCAAAGAAATTCTGTGGCTTCACAGATTCTTAGAAGAGCTTGGATTCAAACAAGACAATTGTGTCTTGTACAGTGATAGCCAAAGCGCTATCCATCTTGCGAAGAACTCAGCCTTTCATTCAAGGACAAAGCACATTGAGGTGAGATATCACTTCATACCCACTCTTTTGGAAGAGGGACAACTAAAGCTAGGAAAGGTACATACAAGTGAAAATCCTGCAGACATGTTTACAAAGGTGGTCAACAAGGAGAAGTTGAGCTTTTGGTCATCTTCAATCGGCATTCAAGGATAAGAAGCCAGAATGGAAAGCAGTCACAGGTTTGGTTTGGAGATCAGTCTCCAAGTGGGAGATTGTTAAGTATGGAGCCTGATTTACCCTTGTAATTTTCTGTGGTAAAAGCGCACATTTGTAAGGCCCCCATTATGAGGAGAAGCCATCGTGCGTGAAGGAAAATCACTCACCGAAAACCAAAATTTTCACGGACAAGAATCAGGGGCAACTTTAAAGGCCTCGGGGGTGGAGGCCCCCGAGACTTTTTTTCGCCGGAATATTCTTTTTCGCCGGAATATTATGGCCGGACAATGGCCGGAAAGTGGTCGGAAAACAACCGGTCGGTTGGCCGGTGGCCGGTAGTCAATGGCCGATGGCCGGTGGTCGGAAGTCAATGGCCGGTGCCGGTGGCCGAATTGAAAAGCGGACTTGTCTTCTCAAGGGCGGCCACACATGGGCGGATTGGAGGGTCCGATTTGGACTTATTCGCACAAGGGCGGCTACACATGGCTGTCTCTCATAAGAGAAGGCAGCCCTTTTGGCCTATAAAAGGAGGCCATTTCTACACACATTTCATAGTGTGAAGTTGATGCAACAAGGTGAGTGTGAGGTGGTGAGAGTGAAGCAAGACGGGAGCTCCATTAAGGGTATAATCCCTTTGTAAACTACTTCTTGTTTTGAAGTACTAAAGCCATTGAGTGGCTGCTTTCCCGTGGACGTAGCCCACATTGGGTGAACCACGTATATCGTGTGTACTCTCTCTCTCTCTCTCTCCACTCTATAATCTCGTGTATATAAATATGTCTCTCTCCATTAAGTAATCTACTCAATTATCTATTTAGCTACGTCTTATTTCATAACATTTCTGGCCATGCTCCTCTTGTGTGTATCCTGCCAAGAGTGCATTCTAAACGATGTCGTTCTCCAAGTGACCCTTACATGTGCTTTCAAGCCCTGCTCTTATTGTGAACATCTTGCAAACAATGCATTCCAAGAGTCCACACTCTTTCTTGTTGCGCACATCTTGTACACAATGCATTCCAAGAGGTGACATTCCGGACAGAAAGCTCCTCAAGGACTTTTTGTGCTTTCTTAAGAGCACCACATTTGGCATATATATCGACCAAGAAAGTGCCAAGCACGATATCTTTTTTCAACAGACTCTAACTAGCAATATAATTGTGAGCATATTGCATAGATTCACATGCCTTTTAAGATACATGCATAGGTGATTGCATCAAGAGACGAGTTGAAACTGTGACGACCTGTTGTTGCGAGATAGAATGGCAAGACCTGCTTGCTGTTGCGAGATTGAGAAAAGCAAGACCTATGACGACCTATTGTTGCAAGATTGACAAAAGCAAGAACTACAATGACCTACTATTGCAAGATAAAAAAAAGAAAGACTTGTTGCAGACCTCACCCCCAGCAGAAGCAACGATGCAACTATATTAAAAGAATCTTGCCATTTCAAAATTTATGCCACATGGGTTGCTGAGAAGCCAAATTTTCAAATGGAGATGTTACGCTCACGAAGTAATCATACTCAGTTCAACTATGGATGGATTGATTTTGTTAAATAGTCCATATGTTGTTGCCATAAATTGTTGGTCATCATGATATTAGTTGTTACAAGCCATAGTTTGTTGTTCATCATGATATAAGTTGTTCCAAGCCATGTCCTTAGAGTATTGTGTTGATGTCATTTCATTTTTTATTCATTGCAAAGACACTAGAAAAAATTACATAGAAAATTCATAGGCCATTGTTTTGCAAATTCTCTTTTCTCCTCTCTATTCTGTATATTTATGTTATTGATTTTGTTTACATCAATTGAATCAGTCTTAACCTAATATGTTGTCATAGTTGATTGATTGTGTGTGCGCGTGTGTGTTTATTGTTGTATTAAACTTAATACATATACGTAAAAGAACATAACGTTCAAAAGACAGTTGGCTTTAGAAAAAAGGACAATGATTAGTACAAAAATGACTCTGTCTTAGATTCATTTTTGTACATTACAGTAATAATGAAGCATCATTCCAATAACTTTATACAGAAAGTAATGAAGCTGTAAAGGTCATTTTTAGAAACAACCAGGATCTTCAAAATCAGACAATAGCTAAGCCTAAATACTCTCACCTGCATCCATATAAACAAGTCAACAAATTTGTTAGCTTTGAATATGTATTAAAGGTGTCAACAAACCTATTAGTTGTTATCCTTGTCCTACTTAAAATTATTTTAACTTAAACTACCATCCAGCTGATTTCTTCCCAAGAAATAAAGTTATCAGTTGTTATCCTTGTCCTACTTAAAATTATTTTAACTTAAACTACCATCCAGTTGATTTCTTCCCAAACAAATTTTTCAACAAACCTATCAGCTGTTGGCACTGCCTGCTTGCAGAAAGTGATATGGCGTGCTGCCTATGAAATCGGGTACACATTTTTTAGGCCGTTTTTAAGGCTTTTCGAGGCTATTTTCAGATTTCCCTTCAACCGGTGATAAAATTAACGATGATTGTTAAAATTAGCCCTGGTTTGTGTGCTTGTTGAAGAAAACTTCTGCCATCGTGAGGACGAGAGCATCGGGATGAGAGCGTCGCAAGGACAAGAGCAAGAGCAAGTAGCAGAGCGTTTACACTCAAGGTAGGAGGAGCACAAGGTATGCGGACCACTAGTGTTGTGTGTGTGTGTGTGTGTGTGTGTGTGTGTGAGAGAGAGAGAGAGAGAGAGAGAGAGAGAGAGAGAGAGAGAGAGAGAGAGAGAGAGAGAGAGAGAGAGAGAGAGAGAGAGTAAAGGACGATTCCACAGCCTGTCGTGCTTGCCTTGGAATGATCAGGTCCTCATGTACTGCTCTCTCTTACCTTTAATACTCCTCGATGGATAGAAGCAGTAGAATTATGCCCTGAACTGTGGTTAGAAGTTTCCAGAGATGATCTAGCATGCCACTGGAGCTGGTTAGCTACCTCTCCAGTCTAATGACCTTAGCTTCTTCCTTCTCTAACCAAGTCTGGTGTTTGCCTGGTTAATTCTCCAAACTATAAACCCAACCGTCTCACTTCTCTAACCAAGTCTGGTGTTTGCTTGGTTAATTCTCCAAGCTGTAAACCCAGGCCGTCATAACTTTTCTTTTAAATGCAAGATGCTTTAAATTTGCCATTGTAATCATTGATGCTCTGCGGTAGTATGTTGTAGTCTTAGAGATGACATCCTGTTCTCATTTTGACAACCGAAACTTTCCACCTCACCCATAGCATCTTATGCTGCCATGCCTGAGCTCCTGGATTTCCATAACAATTTGCCAATGTGAGAGTTGTTGGTAAGGAATCCGTGTTGGCCAGCACTTGGCAACACCTTTGGGGTGTTGTGTAGCTCAATATGCAGAATGGATATATGGGTAATCTCAGACTTCCCTATGTGTTAGTCTCATAGGGTACCTACTTCATTTGTGATCGTTCAAGAAACATGACTGGCAAGAGCTTCGGATTGAGCAGTTGAAACAAAATTGTTGCCCGCACAAACACTCCACTTCACTGAATGGATACCCTTTGACACGTGTAGTGTTACCGCAATGAGGAACACTAGGACACCATTTGACTTTGCTGGTGTCTTCAACCTAAGACTCTAGCAGATACCGTGAGAGCTTTGTAGCCACTACAAGATGTGTTCAAGAAACGAGTTTCTTTATGTCATCTTCATCACAAATTGCTCTGCAATTATGTGCCATGCTGCCATGCACTTAATGTGTCTGATCATGTCTTCCTCAATCGTCACCACAAAGTGACTAGTCCAACATAGCCTTCTTAGGGAACTTAACAAAATGGAACAATGAGGCTCAATAAGACAACTTAACAGCCTACTGACACTTGAGTTTCTCTGACTTGGTTAAAAAAAGCATGGACACAGACATCAAAGCTAGGGCCTCCTCTTATACAACGGCCTGGAAGAGTCAAAAGGTGTTGTCTTGTATTTCAGAGCCCTGCGGATACATCGAGGGTGGGGCATCTTCTTCTCCAATAGACCAGAAGAGGCGAAAGGTGCTGTCTTGCACTACAGGGCCCTCTTTCGCAACAGCCCAAAAGAAGAGAAGGAAGATGCCATCTTGCAGAACATCAAGAGCGATGAATGTAAGCGCTAGCCGCTTGTGCTCTGAAGCTAGGGTATCCTCTTCTAGGACAACCCAGAAGACATCAAATCAAGCGTGCACAACGTTGATGACGATAAGAAACTCCTTCTACTGCCTAGGAGATGAGGGGAGGAAGAAGTGGAGGGGGCAAGAGCAGCAGCAGCAACAGGAAAAAAAGAGGAAGGGAGAGGGCACAAGTTTCCTTCGACAGCAGAATGAGGAGGATAGTAGGAGGCAACGACTAGAGGGCACAAGTGGCCTCCTAAAAGGATTGGCCTAGGTCCAAGACGAGGGTCGATGGAGTTCCCTCATTAAGGACTCTCGGTGGCGTGTTATGGCCCTGCTACCCCTGCGCCTGGTCATGGTCCTCCTATTCCGAGCCGTATGCATGTCTTGGAACTCTGTGCTTTCTTCTCCAGATTTTTGGAGCGTTTGGTCATCCAATCCCAGTGGTTGGAAAGTCATTCCCGCCATGGTATCGATAGGATCATCCTTGCGGGGACAAGAGCTTATTGCGTTTGACACCAGATCAAGAACCTGGCTCTCACTGTCATCCCTGTTGGGGAGTAAATTTGCCATTGTAATCATTGATGCTCTGTTGTAGTATGTTGTAGTCTCAGAGATGACATCCTGTTCTCATTTTGACAACCAAAACTTTCTACCTCACCCATAGCATCTTATGCTGCCATGCATGAGCTCCTGGATTTCCATAACAATTTGCCAATGTGAGAGTTGTTGGTAAGGAAAATGGCTAGACCAATTCCCTATGTTTTTGTGATTAAGTGTAATCAAATCCCCCTCCCCCCCTCTCTCTCTCTCTCTGCCTCAGGCAGTGCTGCATAAAATTATTTTAACTTAAACTACCATCCAGTTGATTTCTTCCCAAGAAATAAAGTTATTGGATGACTAGTACATGATCATGTAGAGTAAGCTCAGACAAGTCTTCCGTAGGGGTGATTTTTATATTGTCTCTTCTCCTTATAAATCATAGGTCAAAATTTCCATTATAGGGGCTATGCATGAAAATAGAAAAGTTTAGGAATTGTATAGAGGTAGAAAATAAGGCAAAGGGGGTATCAAAACTAGACCCAAGCATGGGCTCTATTTTTAAATAGTTAGGGTAGATATACAAAATTTCGTTTTGAAAGGATCTATTATTGATACTAAGGAGATCATGCATGTATCTATTGTGGAATTAGAGTTGCAGGAAAACACACACAACTTGGAGAAGATGAAGGAAGCTCAAGGCACACAACCGAGAGTGTATTTCTTAGTGTGCAATGGAAAGATTTGATAGCCCTAGAGTGATGGGCGTATATAAATGCGCGGGAGAAAAAACCTCCTAGTGAGGGAAAAAATGCCCCGACGGTCCTAAGTGTGTTCACACATATCACTACCACATGTATATGGTAACAAATCCCCCGTGGGAGTGATGCAGTGAACGAGAGCTGGCATATAGAGTATAGGGAAGTGCCATGCCCTGAGGACATGATCAGTCCACAAAGGGAAGTGAGCCCAAAGCTTTGCAAAAAGCTTCAAACTTCTCACTAGACAATGCCTTTGTGAAAAGATCTGAAGGTTGTCTTGTGTTGGCACATAAGACAATTTGATCTCCTGCTGAGAGCCTCTCCTTGACATAGTGGTAATGCACCTCAATGTCACTACTACAAGAGGTTCTTCAGTGTAACGACGCTCGTAGTGCGACCTTGAAATGTGGAAAAGTCTTGACCTTGCTATAGTCATTTTTATTTAGCGACGCCTATAGCAACGCCATCCCTATAAAAATAATCCAAGAGCGCCAAAAAACTCAGATCTGTAGATCTAAGTTTCGACACTCTTTGTGAAACAAGTATACCCGCCTCTCTCTCTTTCTCTCTCTCTCTCTCTCTCTCTCACACACACACACACACACACACACACACACACACACACACACACACACACACACACACACACACACACACACACACACACACACACACACACACACACGCACGCACGCACGCACGAGGAGAGGAGGGAGGTTCAGGTATGCTCCCTCCCTCTCCTCTCTCTCATGCTCCCTTCCCCTCTTTCTTTCTCTCTCCCACACAGTGTGTGTGTGTGTGTGTGTGTGTGTGTGTGTGTGTGTGTGTGTGTGAGAGAGAGAGAGAGAGAGAGAGAGAGAGAGAGAGAGAGATAAAGAAAGTAAAGAGAGAGAGAGAGAGAGAGAGAAATGAGATAAAATGTTATATTAAACGTCTTCAAAATTCCAAAATGATTTATAAGACCAATCCAATGAACTCCTTGTGGCTCTAATCTAATGTCTACATTGTTTGATCGATCGGTGAAGAGCTTCATCAATGTCCGTCTTTGTAAATAGATGTACTGGGCGTCTCCCATATCGTGCTAGAGTAGTCATGATCCTCTGATGGAGCCTCGATCGATGTCATGGACGTCTAGCTCTCTCGAGCTCAATGGCTGTGTCAACATATATATCTTTAGTATGAGAGAGAGAGAGAGAGAGAGAGAGAGAGAGAGAGAGAGAGAGAGAGAGAGAGAGAGAGAGAGAGAAGGAGACAGAAAGAGAGAGAATGAGACATAGAGAAACATATATAGATAAAGAGAGAGAGAAAGAGAGATAGAGAGAGAGAGTTATAGGTTTAAGATTTAGTTTTTATATTTAAGTTAGGGTTTAGGTTTAGATTTAATGTTAGAGCTTTGGATTTAGGTTTAGGAGTTAATTCTATATTTAAGGTTTAGAGCATAGTTAGGGATATTTACTGATAGTTAGTGATTAGAGCTTAGGTTTAGATTTAAGATTAGGTTTTGGATTTAGTTTGTATATTTAAGTTTAGCTTCAGGATTATGGTTTAAATTTAGAGTTAGGTTTATGGCTATGTTCGCAGTAGTTTGTATGTAGCTCACATGAGTTTAGGTATGTAGTTGTTTGCAAGCTCACATGTGCAAATGGCTCGCGGACAAGCCGTTTTCACATGTGAGCTTGCAAGTAAGTAAAGAGCAATGATTGTAAGCGAAGCCACCTTTTTGTGGGGTGCGCAATGCGAGAATGCAGAGGCTTCTATAGAGTGCTTTGAAAAATATTTTTTTACGTCCCCAAGATGGAGTTCAAAAGTGACTTTCTACGCTCTTCTCTCTACCTTCTCTATCTTTCTCTCTCTCTTTTTGTCTATCTCTCTCTTTCTCCCTCTCATTCTCTCCACGGATGCGGCATTAGGTGGACCATGCATGACTATCTTGGACTAACTGAATGCTCAGGTGACACTCGAACTGACACATTAAACCTTTGTTTTTCTCATGTGGATTTATTGTCATGTGTATACATGGAGGCTCTAGACAAGCGGATACAAAGCATGCGCATATGTGGCCCTAGACTTAATGCACGTCGGACGCCCTCACTCAAGAAGCAAATCCATGAAGTTCATGAAGTGCATCTTCCAGAGAATCACAAGTTACACGATGGTTTTTGGGAAGAGAGCCGCCAAGGATGTCTGCTCGAGCATGGTTAGAGCAGAAGGAGATGTGTGATGACATTCTGCCCCCATGGATGAAGAGATTCTCTCTATGGTACGATTTGCCATATTGGCCCAGACTCATGATGAATCACTTGCTCGATCCAATGCACATATTCAAGAATGTGGGTAATCTTGTGTGGGACGATCTCATCGGCAAGAAAGATACTTTGGGAGCCAGAATTGACCTTAGAAATGCAGATCGTATGGAGCAATACTGGTCGCAGATAGCACCCGATGAATCGATAAAGCTCCCTAAAGCACCATGGATTTTGACAAGAGGCCAGGAATCAAAGTAAAAGAGATCATTCAATTGTGCGTGTGCCTACTAGCATAATGCACTCGCTCTGAACATGTTTCACAAAAGAAGGGAAGCTTATTAGTTTGAATTCACACGGCTGGCATAAAATGTGTAAGGTATGTTTGAAGTGAAATAGATCATAGTGGAAATTGCATGGCATATCCGTGTGTGGACTTTAATATCATTACTAAACTTGCTTTGCAGTTTATTTTATCGGTGGCCATTGAGGGTTGTTTGTCCCCTAGTGTCCGTCCGGACCACAATCTAAAAACTTGTGAAGTTGGTGAATTGTTCTCGTAGAAGGGGATTAATGTAGGTTACATACCATCTGCCAAAACTAAATGTTGCAGAGGTTGTTTGCATGTTTGAGAAACACTTTCCTACTACCATGCTAACCATTCAAGTTCATCTTCTTGTTCACATAGTTGATGAGGTGGAATAGCAAGCACAATGCATTCCAGATAAATGTTCTTTTCAGAAAGTTTCATAAAAACGCTCAAGGGATATGTGCATCAGAAGGCATGTCTAGAGGGTAGCATGACAGAGGGTTGACTGGTTTTAGAGTTCCTTGTTTACATTGGAGAGTAGCTCTCTGGAGTTGATCGTGCCAAGATACGCTTTGGCGCACCATAGATGATGAACGCACATATGGGATTGTGATGTGCAATCTTGGTGTTGAAAACAAAATGATGAAAGATCTAGAGGCTAAGATCAATTGACTTTGCATGCTTCACAATCTAGTGATGCAAAAGTGGATTTCACAGTACAAGGATACAAAGCAAGAGCGACAAAGGGCAAGAATCAAGTGGAGACGGGAAAGATGACCATCAATACATTATCCAGCTGGCCTTGAGAGTCTACCAACATTCACGAGCTTAAGATGGTTGCACAACCAATTGAAAAGCACATAACACCGCGACGAACAAGTGGTTGAGGAGGAGTGGGAGTACTCACGGGGTTGCAGCCGCAAGGTATGTTTGCAATGTTTGACTCATGGCATTCTAGATGTTAGGACGGCTACTCATAATTTTTTTTGGTTGTAGTACACGATAGCATGGTGTAAAGGTCGATGTTTTAGGGTGGAACGAATCGACAAAAAGTGTTTTACACAAGATGGTGGAATCATGGAAAAATTCAAACAATCTAGTCAATGACGGTCCTCTGCTCATGCAGATCATGTGGTGGCGGAACTCACTTACTTCGGCATGCTACAAGAAATTTTGAGGATAGACTATAGAGGATATTTTGTGGACTTGTTTGACGTGGATTGGTTTAAGATAAACATGGTTGCAATGCTACTGTGCGCAGAGGAGAGTCAGGTTTCCTTGAGGTGGACTCAACCAAAAAGTGGACTGGCCTTCAAGACACTTTCGTACTACCCGAGCATTGTGAACAACTAAGTCTGTAAATATTTAACATCCAACGTTAGAGAACTAGTGGTATGGAAGCACTCATGTAATTAAGTTATGTGGCTCTTGCAGGTGGTATTCCATCCTACAAAGTCTGCACCAAACTAGTGGTATGTCATACAGGTAGCCCACAAAGTGCACGGATGTATGAGGGCTACAATTTGCCAATCACCTTGGCATCTTTGGAGGAGATCGGAGAGGATGCTGATTTGGAATCCTCTGATGTGGTGCCAGACGACGAGCCTGGAGCTGCTACTCTCTATGGGATGCATGTGGAGGACCTACAAAATGAAATAGAGGACATCTGTCTAGATGGAGAGCTCTATATATACATAGGGATTAATGCTGAGTTACGCGAGGATGAGAGAGAGACCTCTTGAAGCCAGAGAGATTGTATCTAAGAAATTTTGCTCCCTATTTTCATATATATTTTATTCACGTGCAATTTTTCCCATTCGTGTCTCTATGCTAAACTTGTGAAATTTAAATTGTGAATAAATTATAACTTATTCGGATTTTCTTCTCCATTCATCGTTAAGATGTGTTCTTGCATTTAACACATGTATGGATGATGATTACTTTCTTGCTTCCTTGGATCCCGAGCAGAGGAGGTGGTATGAGGGACGCCATCACCCCAGCCGCAGTCAAGTTGTTCCTCTCCTTCAGAGTCTCCATCTGCATTGCAGCAATGAGCGCACTCTGAGAGTTTGGTGTTGACTGGATGATCTACACACTCCTCTAGGCACCGACGCTCTAGTAGTGGCGGAGGTTGCTGTGGAGGAGGCACCGTTTATGCTTCCACACCGCCTCGTAGTCATCGAGGATCCTTACCTTCCCCTTCTTTGCTTGCCCCCACATGAGACACGGTGTCACCCTCTACTCCAGGTTTTGTGCAGCTATTGATCGTTCCTAGCTACGCACCACTCGCTACTCCTACGGGACTCATCCCATTCAAAACTCCTTGCTTCGGGTTGAGACTCCAATGGAGACACCTGTAGCCCCCACCCCTATCAAGATGCCCAGGTTCACGCATCATAGGCAAGAGGGCTTGCCGTAATCGATCGACATCAGTGGAAGCATCGTCTTGGATGATGACAGGAAGAAGGTGATCTCGCGCATGCGTGGCCTTTGCTCTCAGGTTTCGACACTATATACTAAACACCTGGAGTGAAGTGTCGAATGAACTAAAAGACAAAATCATCAGCATGATGCATGACGAGTTTCCCGTGTCAAATTGGGATGAGCGCTTCAATGAAGACTTGATGAAGGTGTGGATACGCAAGTACTGCAAGCACAAGCGCTCTGAAGAGCAAAAAGCAATAAAGCAATAAAGCATGGGTGAAGCAGGCCAGATTGGCTAGCCAAAGAAGATTGGAAGAATAAAAAGAAAGCAGCACGCGAGTACTGCAAGCAGAGAATCATCAGCATGCTGCATGACGAGTTTCCTGTGTCAAATCGGGATGAGCGCTTCAATGAAGACTTGATGAAGGTGTGGATGCGCGAGTACTACAAGCACAAGCACTTTGAAGTGCAAAAAGCAATAAAGCATGGGTGGAGCAGGCCAGATTGGCTAGCCAAAGAAGAATTGAAGAATGCAAAGTGAGCTGCACGCGAGAATCCCAACAAGTGGAAGCAACAAAAGGAGGCAGCCAGAGTGCGAGTAGAAGCAGGGAGCTTGCACCACTTGGAGAGCGATGGATGGATTTCATTTGAGGCTGACTTTGTAAAAAAATTTTGCATTGCCTTTTAGGTTTGGTAGTTATGGGTATTTGTAATTTTAAATTCTAACATAATGTTTTCTTTGTATGTTTTGAACACTTGTCGATGACTAGACGTGACCCACATGGTACGAGCATGAGTATGTGGGTAGGACTTAAACGTCCTTATGGACATTCTAAGTTCTCGCTCCGGCTTGGTTAGAATTTAACTTTACTCTCTTACATTAGTTGTATTTTAATATTAGGCTAAAATTAGATTGTCTTGTAATTTACTTAACAAAAGCCTTATTACTTTTTTTTTTGCAGAATTCGACAGATATGCTTTAGATTAGTTGACGTCAAACTAGCTGTATTTAGATAGCACTAGTTTTTTCTTTTCATAGCATGTATTAGGAGATGATGTGTGCACATCAATTTTGTAACTACTGGCCAACGATGTATTTTTTCCAATAATGACAATTGTGTTGTAACTAGTACATTTTGGTCAAAGCTTAACAATCAAGTGATTTTGACTATTATGTGTATAATTTTGTAACTACTGGCCAACGATGTATTTTTTCCAATAATGACAATTGTGTTGTAACTAGTACATTTTGGTCAAAGCTTAACAATCAAGTGATTTTGACTATGATATGTATAATTTTGTCAGTTTATTACTTTTGTCAATTCACTTTCGTCGATATACTTTTGTCAGTTTTGCAATCAACTCTGGAAACTTTATGTTCAATATGGTTGATGGGGTGGCGGGGCAATGTATGTCTTGCCACCAAAAATAATAATTATCGGGCGTCGCTATATATGTTGCTATTTTTGAACCTGCAGCATCTCTATATGCGTCACTATATAGGGACGCAAATAGAAACTCAAATAGCGACACAGATAGAGATGTTCTCTTTGCGGCGCATATAGTGACGCAAGGGAAAAAAATATCCCCGTGCACTACAAGAGGTTCTTCCTAGTAGCGACGCTAGCAATGCAACGCTTAAATGTTAAAATCCACGCCGTCGCTATGAGAGTCGCTATGCAACAAATACTATAGTGACGCTCATAGCGATGCCGACAGGGATAAAAAATAAACCGAGAGAGCCAAAAACTCAGATCTCAGATCTGCGTTTCGACGCTCTAGCGAAACAGGTAAACTCACCCTCTCCCTCTCTCTCTCTCTCTCTCTCTCTTCCCCCCTCCCCCCCCCCCCCCCCCCCCCCCCCCCCCCCCCCCCACACACACACACACACACACGAGGAGAGGAAGGAGAGCCAGGTATGCTCCTTCCATCTCCTCTCTCTCATGTTCCCTTTCCCTCTTTCTCTCTCTCACTCTCAACCTCTCTCTCTCTCTCTCACACACACACACACACACACACACACACACACAGAGTATACACATGCATAAACAAAAAACACATACGCACACATGCATAAACAAAGAATGCATACACACACATTGAGAGAGGAAGAGAGAGATAGAGAGAGAGTAAAGAGAGATAATGAGAGAGATATATATATATAAAGCAGAGAGAGAGAGAGAGAGAGAGAGAGAGAGAGAGAGGGAGAGAGAGAGGGAGAAAAAAACCAAAGGGAGAGAGAGGGGGAGAAGATAAAAAGATTCAAGTAAGGGGAGAAAACAAAAAGAGAGAGAGAGAGAGAGAGAGAGAGAGAGAAAGTTGAGAAAATATGAGATGAAATGTTATATTAAGATTTAGGGTTATGTTAGATTTAAAATTACATTTAAGATTAGGTTAGATTAAGATCTAAGATTAAGTTAGATTACATTTAACTTATTTTTAAAATTTATGCTATGTTTAAAATTAAGTTAGACTTAAGATTAGGTTAAGATTTAAATTAGATTTAAGATTAGGTTAGATTACATTTAGGTTTAGGTTAGATTTAGGTTTATTTGAGTTTAAGATTAGATTAGATTTAGATTTACATTAGATTTAAGATTAGGGCAAGATTTAAGATTAGCTAGGTTAGATTTAAAATTCGATTGGATTTAGATTTAAGTTAGATTACATTTAGGTTTAGGATTTAAGATTAGGTTAGATTTAGGTTTATGTTGAGTTTAATACTAGATTAGATTTAGATTTATGTTAGATTTAAGATTAAGGGAAGGTTTAAGATTAGCTCTAGGTTAGATTTAAGATTAGATTAGAATTAGATTTAAGTTAGATTACATTTAGGTTTAGGTTAGATTTAAGATCAGATTAGATTTAGATTTATGTTGAGTTTAAGATTACATTAGATCTAGATTTATGTTAGATTAGATTAGATTTAGGTTAGATTTTAGGGCATATCAATGAAGGCTTTGCCCAAAGAGCATAGGTACACAACAATATGTAGATTCCCATAAAAATCTGACACCTATTAACTCACCCAATAACCATGCTCAATTAGCTCAAAATCATTATATGTTCAATTAGGTTAGATTTAAGATTAGATTTTGGATTTAGTTTTTATATTAAAGTCTACCTTCGAGATTATAGAAAAAAATTAGAGTTAGGCGAATGGTGATCCCTCTCTTCCTCTCTACGGATGCGACCTTAAGTTGGAAAGCTTTCAATGGCATGATACTCAAATTGGAGGCCAACATGTAATGTGCTAGGTAATCCCTCAAACAAGGATCTGCTGTGAAGAGATGTTAAGATGCTGTGAATTGCTAAAGCTAGAGAAGAGTCAAAGGGCTTTTGTCCACTACATGCACTGTCATGTAGACGTGGATGTGTAGATTTCTCGTACCCACAAATATAGGCATTGACTAATAAAGACGAGATTATAACCCGGTGGTTCTGATCTCTATGCACCTCTAGACCGAGGTATGCAGGGATCAGACATGACTAGAGAATGTGAGGTAGTTTACAGTGTGAACAGAGAGAGAGAGAGAGAGAGAGAGAGAGAGAGAGAGAGAGAGAGAGAGAGAGAGAGAGAGAGAGAGAGAGAGAGAGAGATAAAAGATGGAGGATGCCAATAGAAGATTAAATTTATGTCCAGGTTATGAGGTTTTTACATTCATTATGAATAGTGACGACAATGTGGGGCCATCCAACCAAAACACCTATCTCTCAACAAGGATCTTATGTCCTTGTAATCAATGCAAACATGTTGTGCGACGGACAAGACGCGTTTCTTTGTAGCACGTTCTCAAATTTGGCGAGTTTGATCCATCTATTATAGATCGAGTTGTTGCCAATTATAACTTGTCGGACTCTGACGATGGCCAACAGGCAGCAATCTTGCAACCCAATAGACGTGTTCGCAGGCGCTTTGGTCAAGCAGCATACGTGAGGCCACAAGATGTAGCCTCTGATAGCTCGGAGGATGATCATGTAGACCACATTCCCAACGAGGCAATGTTTGAGCCCGAGATCGATGAAATGATCGATATGGTCATGGATTCAGAAAGGCTTATCTATGATGATATGGAAAGTGAAGCGGATACTCCATTGTATGATGGAGCACGTGTGTTTAGATTGAAGGTGCTCCTGGTTCTTCTCAATATGCGGGCAAAGTTTGGATGGAGTGACACTAGCGTCACAACACTTTTCAGGTGATTTATTACAATGTGTTTACTTCAAAAAAAAAAGTCTAGATGTATAATGATATGATAAATTACCTACACAAGTGTACTGCATTTTTTTCGCTGTGTAGATTGCTCAAAGAGCACATACTACGAGCTGATAATGTGATGCCAGATTCCGGAGAGGAAGCAAGAAAGATCTTGCAAAGCTTGGGGATGGATTACAATGCGATTCACGCTTGTCCTAATGAGGGGAATACATAGACATGGAGAAGTGTCCGAAATGTGATTCTGAGAGATATCGAGTAGATCTCCACGGACAAAAAATTCCACAAAAGATTTTGCGACAGTTTCCTCTGCTTCCTCGCATCAAGCATTTCTTCAAATGTAAGTCCATGGCTGCGTAGCATCATGGCATGAGGAGAATAGATCTTCGGATGGTGTGCTATAAATTCCTGCAAGTTGCGCAGCCTGGAAACATATAGATGATACATGGCCAGATTTTGCCAGGGAAGCAAAATTTGCACATAGGCCTGGCTATGTATGGCGTAAATCTATTTGGTCAAAGATCAACATTTTACAATGTATGGCCCATTGTCATTGTCAACTACAACATTCCCCTATGGTTGACTACCAAGAAGGGGCACCTGTTTCTAAGCATGATTGTGCCGGGGCGGTATAAAGTGAAGAATATGGATGTGTATCTTTATCCACTATTGGAAGAGCTACAACAATTGTGGATTGGCATAGAAGTGGTGGATATGAGCCGACACAAAGGTCGATGGAATGCTTTGATCATAGGCATTCTAATGTGGACCATGCATGACTATCCCGAACTAACAGAATGCTCAGGTGATTTACACTCAAACTCAAACATTATAAATCTTGGTTTTTCTCAAGCTTATCTATTGTCATGTGTATACATGCAGGGCTTCAAACAAGAGGATACAGAGCATGTGTCACATGTGGACCTAGACTTAATGCACGACGGGCGCCCTCACTGAAGAAGCAAATCTACGAAGGTCATCAAGCGTATCTTCCAGAAAATCATGAGTTACGCGATGTTTTTTTCGGGAAGAGAGTCACCGAGGATGTCTGCACAAGCATGGTTAGAGCACAAGGAGATGTGTGATGACGGTTTGTCCCTAGGGATGAAGAGACTCTCTCTATGGTACGAGTTACCATATTGGCCCAGACTCATGATCAGTCACTTGCTTGATCCAATGCACATATTCAAGAATGTGGGTAATCTACTGTGGGACCATCTGACCGGCAAGAAAGATACTTTTGGAGCCAGAGTTGACCTTAGAAATGTGGATCGTATGGATCAATATTGGCCGCAAACAACACCCGATGGATCGATAAAACTCCCTACAGCGCCATGGATTTTGACAAGAGCCTAAGAACGCAAAGTAAAAGAGACCATTTCATCTGTGCGGACCCCCACTGGTGTAATGCACTCGCTCCGAACGTGTTTCACTAAAGAAGGGAAGCTTACTAGTTTTAAGTCACACGACTAGCATAAAATGTATCAGATATGTTTGAAGTGGAATATATCATAGTGGAAATTGTGTAACGAATTTGTGTGTGGACTTTAATATCATTGCTAGACATGTTTTGTAGTTTATTTTATCGGTGGCCATTGAGGGAAGTTTGTCTCCTGATGTCCGTAACACAATCTAAAAACTTGCGAAGTTGGTGCAATGGATCTCACAAAAGGAGATCAATGTAGAATCCATACCATTCGCCAAATTAAACGCTATGGAGGTTGTGTGCATGTTTGAGAAACACTTTCCTACTACCATGCTAACCATTCAGGTGCATCTTCTTGTTCACATAGTTGATGAGGTGGATATAGCTGGCACAATATATTCCAGATGGATGTTCTTTTTAGAACTATTCATGAAAACGCTCAAGGGATATGTGCGTCAGAAGGCACGTTTGGAGGGTATCATGGCAAAACGTTGGCTGGTATCAGAGTCCCTAGTTTACATTGGAAAATGGTTAGACGGATTTGATAAACACCGAGACACACTATGGTGAACCGTAGATGATGATCGCATATCTGGGATTGTCATGTGCAATCTCGGTGTTGAGAAGAAGATGAAGGAAGATCTAGAGGCTAAAATCAACCGATTTTGCATTCTTCACAATCCAGTGATGCAAAAGTAGATTTCACAATACGAGGATGCAAAGCAAGAGCAACAAAGGGCACGAATCGAGTGGAGATGGAGAAGACGACGGCCAATGCATTCTCCGGCGGGTCTAGAGAGCCTACCAACATTCATGAAAGCCTACCAACATTCATGAGCTTAAGATGCTTGCACAACCAATTGAAAAGTACACAACAGTGCGGTGAAGAAGTGACTAAGGAGGAGTGGGAGTATTCTCGGGGTTGCGCGACCAAGGTAAGTTTGCGATGTACGACTAGTGACTTTCTAGATGCTTGAACGGCCACTCATAATATTTGTTGATTGTAGTATAAGTCATACACAACAGCATGGTGTAAAGGTCAACATTTTAGGGTGGAACGGATTGACAAAAAGCATTTTACACAAGATTATGGAATCATGGAAAAATTTGAACAGTCTAGTCGACGACGGTCCTCTGATGGAGATCCTGTGGTGGCGGAACTCACTTACTTCGGCACGCTACAAGAGATTTTGAGGATCGATTATAGAGGATTTTTTGTTGACTTGTTCGACGTGCAATGGTTCAAGATAAACAAGGAGGGTCACAATGCTACTGTGCGCAGAGGAGAGTCTGGTTTCCTTGAGGTGGATTCAAGTAAAAAATGGACCGACCTAAGAGACACTTTCGTACTACTTGAGCATTGTGAACAAGTAAGCCTTTAAATATTTAACATCCAATTTTAGAATTTATGTGCGTGGAAGTACTTATGTAAGTTATGTGGCTTTGGAAGGCGAGACTTCATCCTACAAAGTCAAGTTTGCATGAAATTGGTGGTACGACAGAGAGGTAGCCCCTCGTAGTGCACGGACGTATGAGAGCTACCATGTGCCAATCACACCGACATCAATGGAGGAGATCGGAGAGGATGCTCAGTTAGAAGCCGTTGAGGTGGTGCCAGACGAGCATCAAGCTACTACTCTCTATGGGGTGCATGCAGAGGATCTACAGAATGAAACGAAGGACATCTGCCTAAACGGAGAGCTCTATATAGACATAGGGAGTCATGCTAAGCTATGCCAGGATGAGAGAGAGACCTCTCAAAGCCATAAACATTGTATTTGAACAATTTTGCTCCATTTCATAATAGATATTGTATTCACGTGGCTTTTTGTCCATTCTTGTCTATATGCTTTACTTGAGAAATTTAAATTGTATTTAATCGTCATTGCTTCCAATCCAAGCCAAAGGAGTCCTCAAAGGGCAGGCAGATCTTGCTCTTCTAATGAAGAAGCAAGAAGCGTGCATCGCTACTCGCTAATGTTTAATTGAAGCCGGCTTGCACTCCTCCTCGCAGGAATCCCTCCCCCTTTATGAGTCCTCTCTCTCTCTCTCTCTCTACACAAGAATCCCTCACCTTTTATGAGTCCTCTCTCTCTCTCTGTCTCCCTCCCTCTCTCTCTCTCTCTCTCTCTCTCTCTCTCTCTCTCTCTCTCTCTCTCTCTCTCTCTCTCTCTCTCTCTCTCTCTCTCTCTCTATACACAGGAATCCCTCCCCCTATTATCTATAGTATAGATTATAATTTTCTTCTCCATTCAATATTAAGATTAAATGTTTATGTGTTTGATGCAGGTATGGATGATGATGAGTTTCTTTCCTCTTTGTCACCCCAATAGAGTAGGTGGTACGAGGAGCGTCATTGCTCTGGAGAACCATCACATCGTTCCACTCCTTCAGCATCTCCCTCTGTTTCAGAGAAATTCAACGTGCTCCAAAGGTTCGGTGTCACCGAGACAATCTTCACACTCTTCTAGGCATCGACGCTCTAATGATGGTAGTGGTGGTTGCTGTGGGGATGCCACTGCTGATGCCTTGACACCACCTCGTGTTTGACGAGGCTCTTTAACTTCCCCTTCTTTGTCCACCCCCACATCAGCCACGACATCGCCATCTACGCCAGGTTTTGTGTGGCTATTGGCCGTTCCTGGCTACACACCACTAGCTACTCCTCTGCGAGTCACCCCGATCGACACTCCTCGCTTCGGGGCCCAGATTCCAGTGGAGACACCTATTGTCCGTATCCCCATCGAGACGTCGCTAGAGACACCACTTGAGACCCCCTGTGGAGACACCCAGGTTCACGCATCACATGCGAGAGGGCTTGTCGTACTCGGTCGACATCAACGACGGCATCATCTTGGATGACGAAGGCGAGAAGGTGATCGCTCGCATGTGCGGTCTTTGCTCTCAGGTGTTTTGACACTACATACTAAACACTTGGAGTGAAGTTCCAAATGAGTTAAAAGACAGAGTCATCAGCATGCTGCATGACGAGTTTCACGTGTCAAGTGGGACGAGCACTTCAATGAAGACCTGATGAAGGTTTGAATGCACAAATACTGCAAGCACAAGCATTCTGAAGTACAAAAATCAATAAAGCATGGGTGGAACAGACCGATTGGTTGGCCAAAGAAGATTGGAAGAATGCAAAGCGAGCAGCACGCGAGAATCCTGACAAGTAGAAGCAACAAAAGGTGGCAGCCAAAGCGTGAGTAGAGGCAGGGAGCTCGCACCACTTAGGGAGCGGCGGGTAGGCATCATTTGACGCCCATTTTGTAAGTGTTTTTGCATTGCTCTTTAGGTTTGGTAGTTATGTCTATTTGTGCTTTTAAATTCTAACATAATGTATTCTTTGTATGTTTTGAACAGTGGTCAATGATAGGACGTGATCCCACACCGTACGAGCGCGAGTACGCAGGGAGAAAGGGCTTAAACACCCTGATAGACATTCTCAGTTCTTGCAGCGGTATGGTTCATATTTCGCTTTACTCTTTTACATTTGTTGTATTTTAATGATAAGCCAAGAAATAGATTGTTTTCTAATTATATGTTTATACTTGCAGACACACTTATTGTTTTTTTTTTGCAGAATCCAACAGATACGCCGCTTGGATGTGATGAGATTTCTGATTAGACGACATTAGTCTAGCCATAGCCAGATAGCATTAGTTTTATTTTGTCATAGCATGTATAATGAGATGACGTGTATACATCTTTTTGTAATTATTGAAAAACAATGTATTTTCCACATAATGACAATTGTGTTGTAACTATTACATTTGCAAAGGTTAACAATCAAGTGATTTTGCCTATGATGTGTAGAATTGTCATTGATATACTTTTGTCAATTCATTTTTGTCCAATTACTTTTGTCAGTTTTGTATCTTTATTCTGCAAAAAATACTGTGCATGATGGAATTAATGGTTATATTGTCTTGTGGGTGACTACTTTGGGTCTATACCTTGCACTTTCTTTCAAAGGTAGATCTAGGCTTATCTTGGATTCATTTAGGTTTACTCTATTCTGGAAACATTCAATATGGTTGATGGGATGCCTTGCCACCCAAAAACTTTTACTCTCGAACGTCACTATAAGCGTCTCTATATAAGGTTTTGCAACGTCGCTATAAGTATCTCTATAGAAGGACTGTACTCATCGCTATAATCTCGCTATAAGAGTCGCCATAAGCGTAGCTATATAGCGACGATTATAGCGACGGTCATAGTGACGCTTTTAGCGACTATCTTAGCGACAGTGGGGATTAAAAAAACCCCATTGTATTTCGGTTGCTAAAAGCGTCACAAGTGCACATAACCTCTTGTAGTGGTGTATTTTCATTGCTAAAGCCGTCAGAAGTGTGAAGAACCTCTTGTAGTGTGTGCTTTGTGCAAGCATAAAAATTGGGTTCCTTGCCAATGCGCTCTGACTGTCTGTGTAGATAGTGTTGGCAGTGTCCTGTCCAACACCCAAATCAACCATAAGGCATCTGAGCCATACACACTCAATCGTAGCTGTGAAGGCTGCCCTGTACTTAGCCTCATAACTAGAAGTGGCCACAATAGGTTGATTCTTGCTCAACCATGAGATACATGAACTACCGAGCATGAAACAAAGACCACTTGTGGAAACTCGCATGTCAAAACAACCAGCCTAATGTGATTCCAAAAAAGCATGGAAGTCTGGTGGCAACAATCCCCCCTTGAGATAAAATAAGCCAAGATGTAAAGTGCCACTCAAGTAGCAAAAAATCCTATTGACATCCTGCCAATGCTTAGACCCTCGGCTATGCATGAATCTGCTAACCTGTGATATTGCAAACTAAATATCTGGCCATGTGCTGCATACATAAATGAGGCATCCAACAACAGTTTGGTAAAGAGTTACATCGGCAGGATCACCAGCATCATGAAGACTAAATTTCAAACATGTTTCCATGGGAGTGGCAATAGGTTTGCGATCCTCAAGTCCAAACTTACATAGCATTGTCTCTATGTAACTTGTCTGACACAAGGCAATACCACCATTTCATTGCTTAAACAGTATGCCCAAGTAATGATGCAACAACCCCACATATTTCATCTTGAAAGTAGCATGCAAATCAGCCTTAAATTGAGCATTGTGTCTCACATTTGTTCCAATGATCAACAAATCATCCACATAGAGAACCACAATGAGAAGTACATCACCCTCACACTTTACATACAATATTCATTCTGTTGGATTGTTACGAAAGCATCATTTGACCAAATAAGTGCCAACCTTCTCATACCAAGCATGAGGAGATTGGTTCAACCCATGCAAATCTTTCTTACATTTACACCCTTTATCTTCCTACCCTTTAATGACAAAATCGGGAGGCTGCGTTACATAAACTTCCTCAAATATATCACCATTCAATAAAGCAGTAACAATGTTTGACTGATGTACATCCCAACCAAAATGAGCTACCAATGCAAATAGAAAACACATAGTAGTCATACGATAAGTGGGAGCAAAAGTCTCTTCATAATCTATGCCTTTCTACTTTGTATAACCCTTTGCAACAAGTTGAGACTTATAGCAATCTATCTCACCATCCGGCTTGCGTTTTAACTTGTATGGGCAAAAGCATCTGACGTTTGACTTCGAGTCGTTGCCCCAAACTTCATCCTGGCATAACTTGCCACCTGGATTTTTGATCGCATAAGATGCATGGCAAGAACGTGAACAAGTACAACTAAACAAAGGTGCATCCAATTTACTGTCATGCAAAGTATGACAGTAGATGCATGCCTAAATGGCTAGCGCAAAGTATGCACCAGCCATTTAGGCATACCTCTAGCATGCTCATTCTCAGCCCTTTCCTCATCAAGTACATCATGTACATCTGCATCAGTAATAGACTGATCTGTAACATTTTTAGAAACCCCCATAGGCTATACATTTTTCTCATTGGAATTTAAATTCAAACTTCCACCACTGAAAAGAGGCAGCAAAGTGTCATAAATGCCCTATGAGCTTACATTATTGTCTCTATTACATGACAGCAAGGGTTGAACAAAATCTTCCACAAACACAACAGCCCATGAGACCAAGATATTCTTTGTTTGCAGATGATACATACTGGAACCTTTGTTTTCAGCACTATAACAAAAAAAAAAACATTTGACAGCCTTATCATCCAATTTTTTGTGCTGCGTTTGTGGCACCAAAGCATATGCCAAACAACAAAAAACATGAATGTGCTCAATAGAAGGATTTCTATCATGCCATGCTTCATAAGGAGTCATAGACTGCAAAGCTTTCCTAGGACACCTGTTAAGCACATAAGTGGCACACATGATTCAAGCCAAAACGATTGCGGCAAAGCTTGAATTTTGACCATACATCAAACCATTTCCGTAAGTGACATGTTTTTCCTCTCAGCGACACCATTTTGTTGAGGTGTATAAGGCACTGTACATTGGTGTTTTATCCCACGACTAGCCATAAGTGCATTAAATTCATGAGACATATACTCCCCCCCCCAGTCTGAATGGAGGGTTCCCATAGTACATTTCAAGACATTTCAACTATAGCCAAAAATTGTTTGAAGCACAAAAACACTTCGGACTTTGCCTTAAGCGGATACACCCATGCATGCTTGGAGTAATCATCAATGAGAGTCACGAAATAAAGGTAATTGCCCAAGGACGGAGTTTGCATGGGCCCACAAACATCACTATGCACAAGTTGTAACCTGCGTGTGGCCCTAGATGAATCATCCTTTGGAAAGTTTGAATGTTGCATCTTACCCAAAATACAACCTCCACAAACATGTTTGACATGTGATTTAAGAGGCAGCAAAGAAGCAACCATATCATATTTCTGCAAACGCAGTAAACTGGTAAAATTCAGATGCCCAAAACGTGCATGCCAAAGCTTTGCATCTGAAATAGCCTATGAATCCACAACAACATTTGCAAAATTTTGCCCACACTTGTCATACAAAGTGAGCTTATAGCCCACAACATAAAATGCCAAATGCAATAACTTCATCACCAAAACTAAGATCATGAATTGTACATCTATCATCCACAAATTTGACAACAAGACCAAGTCTAGCGAGTGCAGATAGAGACAAAAGGTTCTCTTTGATCCCAAGTACATACAATGCATCAACAAGTGTGAAAGAACTGTCATTTTCAAGCACAATCTTTCTTGACCGGATACGAGGCATTGTTAGCATAAGTGATTGAATTCACATGAGGGACATCCTCGAGAGAGGTAAACAAGTCATGATGAGAGGTAATGTGTTTTGTAGCACCACTCTCAAAGTACCACACTTGAGTATCTGCAATAATTAACAAACATGCATCATGGACAGAAGGATCATAAGTACAATCTGCACTAAAAGCCCATTTTACATCAACATCAACATCACAGTCTCCTTTCATAGAAGAATCAACAATATCTACATTTGTAGTGGAACCAACATTAGTAGTGGAACCAGCCTCTTTCTTCTTAGCCTGTTTGGACTCAACTTAGGACACTGCTGCTTGATCAATGTACTAATGATTAGGAGTTTTTTTATAGCCCATAGACATGATATACTTGAATGATTTATTAAGATTGATCACATAGTTTTTAGGCTAATAGGTTTATGAGCTTGCATTAGCCTAGGGTCATAACTGATTGCTTGTGTTTCATGCATAAAACTGAAATGTCAAGTGGCTTAATCTTCATGATATTTTGTTTTTTTGCTTTATGGTGTCTGGTTTTTGACCATGATTCACCCATCTTTTAGAAGAAAATAATCACTTTGCATGATTGTTCACTGTACTTCATGTTTTATTTATCCTTGTTGGCCTTCGATGCTCATTACTTGTTCTTATGTTTTACAGGTCAACATTTCTGATCATTAGCTTTACAATCATGGCAGCGCATCTTCTTCTTTTTCTTATCATGAGAATTCCCAGACAAATTGCTGCCAACAGAAGATAAGCTAGCCCTAGAGTGATGAGTGTATATACAATGCACCAGGGAAAAAACCTCCTACTGAGGGAAAAAATTCCTCGATGGTCCTAAGTGTGTTTACACACATCACTACCGCATGTATATGGTAGTATTTGTAAGTATCTAAAAAGAGGGTGAGCTTGTGAAGACCCTGTTTGTCCGCCATGGTGTTTAAAACCCATTTGTATTCAAAATAGGGTAGATCTAGATTGCACAGTATAGGTAAACATGAAAAACCCATCGATATGCCAAGACATTGTTTAACACATCATCCTCCAAATTGTATAACAAAATTTTCAAGTACCCATGAAATGATATTACAAAGATCATGTTCATCAAAGTTTCAAAATATATTTTCCAATCCATCTGGGTTTTTGAGATAATGAGAGTGTATTCCTTAGTGTGCAATGGAAAGATAGATAGCCCTAGAGTGATGGGTGTATATACAATGCACGGGGGGAAAAACCTCCTAAAGTGGGAAAAAATGCCCCGACACATCACTACCACATGTATATGGTAACAAATCTCCCCTGAAGTGATGCGGTGAACAAGAGCTGGCACATGAGTAAAGGGAAGTGCCATGCCCTGAGGAGATGATCAGTCCACAAAGGGGAGTAAGCCCAAAGCCTTGCGAAAAGCTTGGAGCTTCGCACAAGGCAATGTCTTTGTGAAAAGATCTACAAGGTTGTCTTGCGTTGGCACATAAGCCAAGCTGATCTCTCCTTCTGAGAGCCTCTCCCTGACATAGTGATAATGTACATCAATGTGCTTTGTGCGAGCATGAGAAACTGGGTTCCATGCAACTGCCATTGCGCTTTAACTGTCAGTGTAGATAGTGTTGGCAGTGTCCTATCCAACACCCAAATCAACCATAAAGTGTGTGAGCCATGCACACTCAACCGTAGTTGTAAAGACTACCCTGTACTCAGCCTCACAACTAGAAGTGTCCATAGTAGGTTGCTTCTTGCTCAACCATGATATACATGAACTGCCAAGCATGAAACAAAAACCACTTGTGGACACTCACATGTCAAAACAACCAACCCAATTTGAGTTAAAAAAAGCATGCAAGTCTGGTGGGAATGATCCCCCCTTGTGATAAAACAAGCCAAGATGTAAAGTGCCACTAAGGTAGCGGAAAATCCTCTTGACAGCCTGCCAATGATTAGACCCTGGATTATGCATACATCTGCTGACGTGTGAGACTGCAAACTGAATATCCGGCCTCATGTTGCATATATAAATGAGACAGCCAACAGCAGTTTGGTAAAGAGTGACATTAGTAGGATCACCAGCATCATGTAGACTTAACTTCAAACATGTTTCCATGGGAGTGGCAATAGGTTTGCAATCCTCAAGTCCAAACTTACATAGCAATGTCTCTATGTAGCTTTTCTGACACAAGGAAATACCACCGTCACACTGTTTGAACTGTATGCCCAAGTAACGATGCAACAGCCCCAAATCTTTCATCTTGAAAGTAGCATTCAAATCAGCCTTAAATTCATCAATATGTGCCTCATTGGGACTAGTGATCAACAAATCATCAACATAAAGAACAACAATGAGAAGTACGTTGCCCTCACAATTGACATACAATGTGCTTTTTGTGGGACTGTTACGAAAGCCTCGTTTGAACAAATGAGTGTCAGCTTTCTCATACCAAGCATGAGGAGATTGATTCAACCCATACAAAGCCTTCTTACATTTGCACACTTTGTCCTCTTGTCTTTTCTTGACACATCCGCGAGGCTGCGTTACATAAACTTCCTCAAATATGTCACCATTCAAGAAATCAGTAACAATGTCTGATTGATGTACATCCCAACCAAAATGTGCTGCCAATGCACATAGAAAACACACAGTAGTCATATGACAAGTGGGAGAAAAAGTTTATTCATAGTCTGTGCCTTTTTGCTATGCATGACCCTTTGCAACAATTCGAGCCTTACGGCGATCAATATCACCATCCGTACCAATGGCCTTTTTGCCAGGAGGCAAATCACATAAAGTCCATGTGTCATTTTCTATAATTGCGCAACCATCCAATTTTTTGAATTATGTGCTTCATCAAAAGATAGAGGTTCCTCAACATCATGTAAGCTAGACACAACCAAAGCATAACAATCTAATGCATAAGATGCATGGCCAGAGCCTGAATGAGTATGACTAGACAAAGATGCATCCAATTTACTGTCATGCAAAGTGTGCGCCAGCCATTTTGGCATACCTCTAGATGCTCATTTCAGCCTTTCCTCATCAAGTACATCATGTACATCTGCATCAGTAATAGGCTGATCTATAACATTTTTGGAAACCCCCATAGGCTGTATATTTTCCACATTGGAATTTACATTCGAACTTCCACCGTTCCACCATTGAAAAGAGGCAACAAAGTATCATAAATGTCCTATGAGCTTACATTACTGTCTCTAGTACATGACAGCAAGGGCTGAATAGAATCTTCCACAAACACTACATCTCGTGAAACCAAAATACTCTTTTTTTGCGGATGATACAACCTATAACCTTTTCTTTCAGCACTATAACCAACAAAAATACATTTGACAGCCTTATCATCCAATTTTCTACGCTGTGTTTGTGGCACCAAAGCATTTTCCAAACTGCAAAAAACATGCATGTGCTCAATAGAAGGCTTTCTATCATGCCATGCTTCATATGGAGTAATAGGTTGCAAAGCTTTTGTAGGACACCTGTTAAGTACATAAGTGGCACACATGATGGCCTCTAGCCAAAAAGAATGCGGCAAAGCTTGAATTTTGACCATACATCGTGCCATTTCCATAAGTGACCTGTTTTTCCTCTTAACAACACCATTTTTCTGAGGTGTATAAGGCACTGCATATTGGTGTTTTATTCCACGACTAGCCAAAAATGCATTAAATTCATGAGACATATACTCCCCCCCTCCATAGTATATTTCGAGACATTTTCAGCCATAGTCAGAAATTGTTTGAAGCACATAAAAACTTTGGACTTCGCTTTAAGTGGAAATACCCATGCATGCTTGGACTAATCATCAATGAAAGTCACGAAGTATAGGTAATTGCCCAAGGACGGAGTTTGCATGGGCCCACAAACATTACAATGCTAATGGGTGTTTGGCAGATGAGGTATAATCAGTGTTAGAAAAAAACCGGGGTCCAATGTATTTTAACCGGCTGAAATCCTAAAATCCCTGTTAGATTTTGAGCTTGCCTTGAATAAAACCGGGAAGTTTTCACAAATTTTAGTGTAATTACCGATAAAAGCTTTAAATTTTGACCTAAAAACCAGGAGAATTTCAAGCTTGCCCTTATTTTGTTCGGCTAGGAAAAATGCATTTTTCTAGCCCTGGGTATAATGTTCTTGCTAGAGAATACCTCACTAATCAGGTAGAAGGTAGAGCTTTGCGTACCAAAGCTACCAGTTCTGTATGAAAATTTTTGCTTGAAGATGTAATTTCCAGGTATGGCTGTGTTGGCAAAATCACTGTTGACAAAGGAGAGCTGGATGCAGATGAAGCTCGTGAGTTCTTTTCTTGTTTGGGCATCAAATTGGCTCTTACTATGGCATACAATCCAGAAGGTAATGGGAAAATAAAAGAGGGCATCCACCTATTGTTAAGGCTTTAGCAAAAGCATGCCAAGGATATTGGTGATTGGCCTAAGCTGCTACCTTTTGCTTATGGATTGATCGCACTACACATAGTTTAGTTACAAGTTATATGCCATTTGAATTGATGCATGGATAGAAACCCATCATGCCTACAGAGGAGGCAGTTATTTCTTGGACTATAATTCCATGGGAAGTAAATATGTCTACAGAAGATTTGCTTGCTTTATGTATTTGCCAACTTGAGAGGGGTCAAGAAGATATTGAGCAGGCCAAAGAAAAGCTCAAGGAGGCAAGGTTGAAGAATAAAGCAACATTTGATGAGAAACATAGACTACGGCCATATGCTATCAAAGATGGAGATTGGGTACTCATTTATGATAGTAGCTTGGAAAACCAATACTTTGCTATGCGAAAGATGGTCAAGCGGTGGTTTGGACCATATGTTGTACTTCATGTTTATGACAATGCAACATATAAACTATGTGAGCTCAATGGCACTGAGCTTAGAGTGCCTATTGTACGGAAAAGGATCAAACTGTTCAAGAAACGGGAAGGTGAGTTTAGTTTTGAGGATCAAATATTAGATCAACAGCCAAGGGATGATGATGATATGTATGCATCGGACAAATTAAAAGGAAATGTTTGCTCTTGATGATGCCAATTAAAAGGAAAGATGGTTGGCACATGCCACTAGATGTGCAGGTTCAGAGGGGGTGGATGTCATGCCGCTCCGCTTCCATGATGGGAAAAAGAGCAAAGGAATACAAGTTAAGCTTCTTTGAAGCCTACACATTTACTAAGCAGTGATGAGGGCTTGTTAACAGGCCAAGTTTAATGGTTAATGTATGCCAGATGCGGCTTTAAAGGGCCAATGGATGTCTTGACGATGCTAAAAAGGAGTATGATTGAAGTGATTACAGATGGGATTTTATGATCTACATTTGTAGTGCTTGAAGTGCTCTACCAGCCTGTCTTTATGATTTGTCGATTGGAGCTATGGTGCAAAAGTTATGGCAGTTTGAAGTTTAAGTTGATGTAGATCCGTACAAGATTGGGCAATTCATTAGGAAAAATATGAACCCTCTAGGGGCCCTTTGGGATTAAGGTTAATTAGAGGCCAACCAATAGGAAGAGGGTGGTGGACACACTCTATACCCTCAAAAAAGTGGGGGGCCAAGGTAGCCTCACACCTCTTAGTGGCCTCTTACCTAGTGAGAAGGTAAGGGAGGTGGCTAGGAGAAAGGGATTGGCCGGGGGAGGGGGGGGGGGAGGGACCACTTTGGCCTCTTTTCCCCCACTTTTTGGCCCGGATTAAAAAATACACTAAAAAATTCAATTTTTTTAAAAAAATCAAAAGTCCAAGTTTTCCCTTCTTAAAAGGTCCCCTAACTTATTTTATGGTCAAAAAAGTATTTTTGACCTCCAAAAGTAAAAAACGTGCACTAAAAAATTCCAAAAAATTATTATTTTTTTCAAAAAATTTCAAAACATCATTTTCCACCCTCCAAAGTATTTTCAAACCTATTGTATAGCTAAAAAGTATTTTTCTCTCTCTACAAACCCTTTTCCAAGCTCTCCATGGCTGCAACAACCACATGCACCCCCTATAGTCCAGCATTATCTTTCTGCTAGCTTTCTCCCATCTTCATTGTAGCACCAAGCAAGCTTCTCCCCCATCTCTTTCCCTTGCCCACAACATAGTGTCACACCAAGCTAGCTCCTCTCCCTTTTCTCACCTCCATTACAGTATGAAACAAGATTCTACTCCTTCTACTTCCATTCATTCGCACTACATGGAAACCTCTACTCTCGAAGGTGGAAAAATCATGAGCTTACATGACTTGCATACCACAACAATAGGAGGTGTGAATAGTGCGTGTGCATTGCAAGGGTTCATCTCCAACATAAAGATAGAATGGTGAGAAAACTACCCTTGTAGCTTACATTCAGAGCTTAACATCATCTCCATCTTTATGTTTATTATGCTTCACATCTCATAACACTGGGTGGTGCTATTTTTTTGATGGCTTTGGTACGCCATCTATAGTTGTGTAGATGTGATTGAGTCTCACAATGCAAGTAAGTTGTGTTATCTATGGAGAGTCATCAAAGATTTCTCTTATAATTTATTCTTTGTATAGTTGTCATTAGATTATTAGAATGATATCATTTTATACTTTATAACTTTGTGCTTACATAATCTATTGTTTACTTACAAAGTCAACTTGTTTTGAGGGGACATGAGCAAGCAACCATGTGTAGAGATGGAAATCACCCTATTTTTGTTCCATGAGAGGAACCTTTCACTACCATGTCAAAAGATTTTAATAAGAATTGTAGGATTTTTGTAGAATCTTGAACCAATAGGTACTCTCTAGGAGCTCTTAGAAAAGCCATCCATATAGTACTACTATCTTCCCTAGTGTCATCAAATACTCAAGTGTATATGAATCTCTAGATGAGGAAGACAAATACTTGTAAGAGAAGCCTAACAACAACAATATTGTCTCCTAATTTTATGAGGCTGGATTCCTCTATAAATGCAATATAAATATGTTTTTTTGTTAAATGGTGTTGCATTGAGTGAGAGTATTTAATTTAGATTAGTGGAGTTTCATACAGATTTGAGAAATATTGTTGATCTTTATGGATATTTTTATTTGCCTATAAGATGTATCAAGTATCAAGTCTTAATCATTCCACCATGAAGCAATTCATGCAATATTTTGATTTCAGTTTAATCATTAATGGTTATTCTTATTAAAGTGGATCATAACCTTTGTCAAGATGTCCTCATTTGGGGATCTTGAATATATATCATAAGCAACATTTCACAAGTTGAGAAAGCTAAATTCTTGCTTTCCAACATGTTATTGTTTCTATAATATGCCTATGCCAAGCTTGACTTAGAGAAATGACAACTTGAGATGGAGGTGTCGATGTATAGGGGTGACTTTGACTCATGTTTCATCATACATATATTGTAAAACCACTGAGTTTCCACCTTTTTGAGTAGTGTTGACAAGTTTTTGGTATAAAATCTTCTCAAATATCCCTATTCATTCGCTATTGGTAGCTATTTCTTTGGTATTGCTAAAGATGATACCAATAGCTATCACCTTGTGAACTTAATTGTTAAATTACGGATTTTTTTTTTCCAGTATGTAGCTCATTTGGATAGAGAAAGTGTAAACATAAATTATAGATACATGCATTGTTAACATAGAAGATATGTATCACTCGCGCCTATGTAAACTGCTAATCAAGAAACCTTTGGTTGGATACTATAACAGTAGGGGTCACATGTAGTTTCAAATACCAAAGAAATGGCTTAATCAAAGCATTCCCAAGAACATGAGGCGAACACAAGGAAGTTAAAATTGGTGGTTGATTTCTAGTGCTAAATGTTTAGTGCACAGAATTTGTGAGGCCTTTGATGTAAAGTGTGAGCTTTGTCCTAAGGTGTGAGTCAAGGAGAGGAGAGTGGATTTATCCCACATACTGTGGAGCAAGGCTGTAGAGCTACTTAAAGCTCATCTCTTGAATCAATAAACAACAACTCATTTTGCACTACATGCTTGTCTATGGTGAGCTTGTGCTAAACTAAGTCAATACTCAAGATTGTGTTTATGAGTCCAAGCTAATCTATCTTGGAACCTAATTCAATTGAGTGATAACCTTGCTTACACACACTCACACACTTGCACCATGTTTCTCTTTCATCCACCATAGCTAGCACAAATCCTAACATTTGGTATCAGAGCCATGGTGTGCTAGCTAGGATTGTTGTTGTAATTTTGTGTGTTAGTTGATTGGCATCTCCTAATCATCATTAGGATCCTTGGTATTTCTCTTCTTCTCTTCCCATTGCATACCTTGTGACTAGTTAGCATCAATTAGTCAGTGTGAGCACGTTCTTGGGTTTGATTCCCTTGGGCCACTACTCTCCTGGCTAATCCTGAGGTTAATTAGTATTATGCTTAATTATTAGGTGTTTCTCTGAACAATTTTCCTACCATCTTTTGTGTTCCATTACTCCCAAGTACGGCACTACCTTGCTTTGTCACTTATGAGCATCCATAGCCAGTGTCATGAGCTTCGCAATGCATCCTCCCATGCTCCAATTGGACATCCCATGTGAAAATAATTGCTTGATGAATTTTGAACTTTTTTGAGAGTTTATGCTACTACTTCTCTGTGTTCTGCAGCAAGGAAGTGTGTTTAGGTGTGTGTGTGTGTGTGTGTGTGTGTGTGTGTGTGAAGCTAATGCATTAAATGCTCAAATGACTTCTGCTGGACCCGTGTGAAGCAACCCTATTCTAGGGTGTTGACCTTTAAGGGGCCACCCAATTTGGGTGCCCACTGGGTGGACCTGAAATTCGTGCCAAACTGTTTTGAACTCCACTTTCGGATCCGCAAGGGGGGGATCCCACCAAGGAGCGCGCTCTACCCGCGCTGCCCGGCACTCCTGCCCGGCGAGTTGCCCTGCTGCCCGTGCCTGCCCGAGAGCGCTACCCGCCGCCCGGCCTGCCCCACTTGCCCGACGGGCTGCCCTGCGTGCCCGAAATCCCACTTGCCACCTTATGCCAAGCCCCCAAAGCAACTAGGAGGGCAATCCTGCCTCAAAAGCCTTCGAGCTAGCCCTAACACCGGGTCTCGCCTGCATCCGAGCCTCAAAGCTCCAAGGTAAGACTTCAAGGCTTTTTTAAGCCCCCATTCCCAAAGGCCAGAGAATACCTTGGTGGCCAATCACATCAAAACCTAGATCCAAAGCAAACGGGGATTCCAAGGCAAACCTCCAAGAAGCCCAAAGCTCCCAAGCTCAAGACCTTGTTTCCACTGAGTGGCCAACCCTCTCAAGTCACTTTAACCCCCTCAAACCTCAAAGTTTTTTCAAAGCTTCTACGCTGGACTTCAAAGACGGTCATCAAACAAAGCATCTTCAAGCCTTTTCAAAAGCTCATTCCAGTTGGCAGTCATCAAAGAAGAACTCAAAGGTGTATGTAAAGGGTGACTTCACCTCGAGTGAAGAGGTACTTCACATTTCGTTAAGAAGACATTAAAATTAAAATTATTGCAACCAAGCACAAAATTTTTGCAAATAAATTTTCTATCATCGATTGGCTCGTGTAAAAGAGGCAGACACTGGTTAGGAGAGTCTCCTAAGCTAAGACCCCTCTATTGGCACAGATGGGGGACAAGGGAATAGATAAATTCAATGGGGAGGGATTTCACACTTGGAAAACAAAATTAAGAGGCTATCTTATGAAAAAATGTTTGTGGTCTATCATTAGCACTGCCCTCGAGCAACAAGCCGAACCCGATGGAGTGCACACTAGGGCATCTACACTCATAGCAAGCGCACAAAACTTGGCCAAAGACGAACAAGCATTGGGAATTATCATCACTTCTTTGCATGATAACTATGTGCATTTCATAGATGAATGTAAGCATGCACATGAAGCCTGGCATGTCCTAGAAAGTAATTTTGGAGCTCGAGCCAAAAGAAGCAAAGTTAGTCTTAAAAGACAACTTTACAAAGTTACTATGCTTCAAGGGGAGGACATTGCTAGCCTAGTGAACAGGCTTAAGAGCATTGTCACACAGCTCACTTACATCCAAGTTGAAGTACCAGAAGATGACAAAGTGGCTATACTTTTAAGTGCACTTCCACCTTCTTATGAACACTTAGTCACAATTCTTGAAGAAAAAGAACCGGCACCACCATTTTAAGATGTAATCAACTCAGTCCAAGCAGAAGAAAGAAAGCAAAGAGGTTCACTTACCCCATCAGGAGGAGTTTTCATTGCAACATCTTCACAGGGAAGATATTCGCCATCAACATCGACAAACGGACGAAAGTGTTATGAATGTGGAAGAATGGGACACGTAGCGAAAGATTGCTACACAAAAAAACCTTGCAACAAATATGGTAGGAAAGGACACCCTCCTTCTCGGTGCTACTCAAATGGAGGCAGTAGCAGTGGAGAAAGCAGCAGCAGTAGAAGCAACAACAGAAGCAACGAAGGCAAGAGACCTGACAGAGGATTAGCTCACATAGTAGAAGACAAAAAGGACGAAGACGAAGGTAGCATTTGGGAAGACCCATTTTGAAGATGCAGACTCTCTACTTGTAGGGGAGGACTTTTTCTTGTGTGGATACCAGCTTATCATCCTGTGTGGACATCACCATCCTTTGTGGATTTTTCTTGTGTGGATTTTACCATCCTGTGTGGATATCACCATCCTTTGTGGACTTTATCTTCCTGTGTGGATATCACCATCCTGTGTGGATTTTGTTAGCCTGTGTGGATCGTGCATCTTCAGTATCTTGTCTTAGTCCAAACCTCAAGGGGAGGATTGTAAAGTGTGAGCTTTGTCCTAAGGTGTGAATCAAGGAGAGGAGAGTGGATTTATCCCACATACTGTGGAGCAAGGCTGTAGAGCTACTTAAAGCTCATCTCTTGAATCAATAAACAACAACTCATTTTGCACTACATGCTTGTCTATGGTGAGCTTGTGCTAAGCTAAGTCAATACTCAAGATTGTGTTTATGAGTCCAAGCTAATCTATCTTGGAACCTAATTCACTTGAGTGATAACCTTGCTTACACACACTCACACACTTGCACCATGTTTCTCTTTCATCCACCATAGCTAGCACGATCTCAAATCCTAACATTTGACCTGGGGAGTATATGTAACATAGACATGTGTTCAATAGAAGGAAATTTATATTCTTGTAAAGTTACAGAAACATGTGTAGGTAAGGCCTATAAGGGGTACTTTTAATCCATTGTGGTGAACACACATGATATAGGAAAATTTTACATAGTGAATACTCCGGACATCAAACACTAGACCTCTATCTCATGGCCATGCAGTAAAACAAAGCCCCTATTTGTCAGTTTAAAGCCCCAGAGACCCTCAACAAGAGGGGCCACAAGGGCGTGCAAAATGGGCATCCAGCGAAAAATAGGGACCAAGATTTTTCCAAGAACAAGGGATGGACACAAAGAAGTAAAAAATGGTTGATAAGCCTGATACAAGGTTTAGGTATCTTCCATCGTGGGGGGGGGGGGGGGGGGGGGGGGGGGGGGGGGGGGGGGGGGGTTTTCTATGAACACATTAAACTGCCCAGTTCTATCTCATTATCATGCATAAAAAAAGCCTATATTTGCCATTTTAAGGCTCAGGGACCCTCAACAAGAGGGGCCACAAGGGCGCGAAAACTGGCCATCCAAGTGGTAAGTTTTTTTTTTGATTTTTTTTTTATAAGTGTTGGACTTTTAAGCTGTTTTCAAGAGATTCTAGCTTCCAATCAGCTCCGAATCTGTCTAGGCTTGTCTCACATAAATTTGTTCATCTCGTCGCTCATATCTTGCGCGGATTCTCCAAAAATCAATGTGCAAGTTGATAATTTTTTTATAAAAATGATGTAAAACAGACATTTCTTACTTTTTTCTTAATCTACGGGCTCGAATGAGCATTAAAACCATGGAATGAAAAATAGTCAAAGAACCAATGTTTTTTATTGTGTCAAGGACTGTATTTCCTACATACAAAACTTTCTCAAAATCTCGCCCTAACACCTTCAAAAGTGGCTTCCAAGGAGTGCCCTCGGTCAAAAATTGAAACTAAAGGAAAACAATCATAATGAACTCCTAGACTGTGTACAAACTTTAAAATAACCAATTCCTTTAAACAAAATTTATTGCTAAAAATTTGAAAATAGACCACCGATGGACTTCCCACAGTGATAGAAATCAAAGGGGTTAAGGAGAGGCCTGGTGTCACAAGTGCATGGTAGGAATCTAATCGAGGTTTATTCCATCAAGATCTCTTGTACTTTATCATGTTTTGTTATGTACAATCTTACCAAACAAAAAACAAATTTACACTTTAAATGACTACAAATCTTATTTAACTTATCAAACAATCTAAAATATGGTAGACCTAGAGTGCTCTTACACATCAACAAACAAAAAAGTCCAAATTTCTTCTCATTAACTTTGATAAACATATAGTCGTGAACAACTTCCAAGGAGTAGCGCGGTCATAGTTCTTACATCCATTCCATGACATGGTATGCTCATGGGGTGACCTATCACATAAAAATATCTTTGGTAGGAGTGCCCTCATGTTAGGAAAGGGTGTATTGCTGCTGATGAAAAGTTGTTGCATTGTCCTACTGGGGATCTCTCCATGTTAGCATAATGATTTTTGGTGTACAGGGAACCACATTGCCACTGAGGAGAGCTTTGTGCCACCATAAAAGCTTCATGTTATGCTAGTTCCTTGACCCATTCTTGCAAGCAACTCCACTCAATTAGCATAGTAAGAGGTCACCTTGTAACAAAAAAATATGTATGAATTCAACATTTGCAAGTTGTATAATAAAGACACTTGTTAAGTATATGTTGTACAAATTTGCAAGTACTTCCATCCAACTGGGAATAAATAATCCTAAAATATACATTAGGATGAGATTACCCACCTCTAATAAGCATGGATTTGAAGCACCTACCTACAAGATGTAACAAAGAAGACTATTTTAGAGGAAAAGCGGTGACACTTGGCCTCTCTAACCTGTAGCCTTTCAGTATTTGTGCGCAAAAGCAACCTTTGTGCTAAGCACTACAAAACAAGTAGAGGCAACACCTTAGACTTCAAAGTCTATGATAAGAAGAACACAACCAAAAGTAAGAAGTATATTGTTACCTTGCACAAAGGGGTGCTTTATTCAAATATGTGATGGTATTGGCAAGCTTCATAATGTACACATCCTTTTCCTGTAATTGTTGTTGGAGAGTTTCAACCTCCCTCTTTGAAGAGGCAATACTTTCTTGTAATGCCATTGTTTTGAGCGGAAGAGCTTGACATTTGTGCATCCACAAATGCAAAGAAGCACCTGCACCCATACACAACTAATTTCAATAGCCTAACAAGCCTACTCATCCCCTCCCAAGATATTGAAGAACCATCAACATTTGTCTCACCGACGGTACGATGTTCCTGGGATGACCTCTGCTCACCCTAACGTGCGGCCTTCAGTGAAAACGCCGTGGACAAGAAAATATATATGCATACGATTTGTGATGTTCGTGAGCACCATGGTAGTTGTTGCGTGCAGAAGCAAAGGATGAAAAGAGAGAGGAGGAAGGGGGAGGGAGGAATATGGGAGGAGAGAAGGGGGCAGTGGGGGAGAGGGAGAGAGAGGGGAGGAGGAGGAGAGAAGGGGCCAGGGACGGAGAGGGAGGAACATGGGAGGAGAGAAGGGGGCAGGTGGGGAGAGGGAGAGAGAGGGGAGGAGGACGAGAGAAGGGGCAGGGAGGGAGAGGAGAGGGAGAAAGGAGAGAGGAGGAAGAGAGAACAAAGTTTTTTTTTTCTCTACCTACTGGTTACATTGGCCTTTCACTAATCAAAATTATATCCTCTGAGTCTTATCCCTCACTTTTGTAGTTTTCTTATTGAGATCTTGCTTTGAGAGGCTTTTGACTAATGTCGGTAGCTAGATTACAAGCTACCAAATATGGTTCCTATAGGTCTTAGAGCAGAGAGGCCGTTTGCGTGTCGGATGCTCTGTAAGATTATGTATGGTGTCTTTTGAGATACATTGCATGAAATCCTCGTCTTGTGTGTCTTTGAAATATAATTGCATAAAAGCATATTTCTTGTAGAGCTTCACATGCAGCTGGGAATGGATTTTCACTGAGAGAGACCTAGTGGTATGCCACGCATCTAGAAGTAGAGAGGATAAAAATATTATAAGAGAGAGAGAGAGAGAGAGAGAGAGAGAGAGAGAGAGAGAGAGAGAGAGAGAGAGAGAGAGAGAGAGAGAGAGAGAGAGAGAGAGAGAGAGAGAGAGAGAGAGAGAGAGAGAGGTGTGGACATTATTCAAAAGCAGCGAGCGACACAATGAGCAATTAGATGCGTGGAAATTGGTGATGGGCTACCCTCTCCAACTTGGCCTTTACAAGCACCTCCTCCTCTGTTGCTTTTCACTCCAAGAATGCTTCAAGTAACAATGGAGTGTGTGATTCTCAATCCCTAGTCTATGCACCACTTCTTGGTTATACAAGGAAGAAAAGAAATTATTGGTAAAGTGGTTACCATGGTATCAGTTTCGGTAGGAGACCCCGACATATTGCAGGGGAAGAGGTAGTTGATGGAACTTCATTAGACAAGTTCAAATGCTTATTTGAAGAGAAGAAATCCTAATTGGTGGCCTCATGATTTTGAAAATCGGGTAGAATAAGTACAATAGTGTGCTGCATACTGAACCTTCATTTTTCACACAGCAAGCACTTTGGATACAAGATCATAGCTATTTTTGAATGGGATCACCTACATTATACTTTCAAGGTAAGATGCATGTGCCACTTCAAAACACTTGACATTTGTACATTCCTAAACCAATTTAAGAATTTTTCAAAAGGAGAAAGCATTCCATGATGCCATATCTAGGGTTTCAACACTTTGGTAAGATATGCGCACGATAGCAATTGAAACATCCAATTTTGCATATATCACATTATGTACATTAATATAGCACTTAGTCCCACATATAAAAAAGAATTAAGAGTGAGGTAGGTATATTATTTTTACATTATGCACGTGCCACGGCATGACAACGGTCATTGAGATTGAGAGAGAGAGAGAGAGAGAGAGAGAGAGAGAGAGAGAGAGAGAGAGAGAGAGAGAGAGAGAGAGAGAGAGAGAGAGAGAGAGAGAGAGAGAGAGAGAGAGAGAGAGAGAGAGAGAGAGAGAGCTGATGATGATCATTACTAAAGTATAAGAAGAAAAGGAGATAATTTTACTATATAGGGATCAAATATTGGGAGATCAAAATAATGGATATTAGTACCTTATCCTGAGGCTCTACTGAGGATAGTTATGGAACCGCCAATGTTAACACTCATTGATAGTAAGGCTAGCCCAAAATCTCTCTCTCTCTCTCTCTCTCTCTCTCTCTCTCACACACACACACACACACACACACACACACACACACACACACACACACACACACTTGTAAAAGATATATATGTATAATCTATTGTAGCTTTTTACTCTATGGTGCAAAAAAACACAAAGACAAACATGCTCACAATTGGTGGAACTCCAAGTTCAAACACCTAGTTCTCTTTAAGTCGGTCTTCACAAGGGGTGGTGCTAACTATGTATAAGATTGGAAATTGGGAGAGAGTTGCTAATTGGAGCTAAAGACAAACAACATCAAGAGATTTCCATTTTAAACCAATGGACATCATTTATAAATTCCCCAACATATCCCATGGGTATAGCAATATCTTCAATGTGGACTCTCATGTTTGTGTTGACATCGTCGAGACATCGCCACACAAACAAGAAAATGATTTGTGTCTAATCACATGCATGTAAGTATCCAAAATACCTCTTTGCTTTTGATATCATAACCTATATGTAAATGAATTTATATATACTTACATACTAATATTTTATGTCATACATGAACATAATGTGTATAAACATCAACAATACATGTTTAGATAATCTAGTCAGATGTGTTTGTGTGATGTTTGAATATAATGATGCAAATATAGACTTGTGAGCGCAATCCATCTAGAGTCTTCAGATCAAAAAGCTCTAAATTTTGTACAAAAATCTTTAATCTAAAACCTCTAAAAAAAGTGCAGTCATTTTTTGAGAGACTTACAACCTCTCGTAACCTCCATGCACTATTCGAGTTGATTCCGTCCCATGGTATGACATTTATGTTCGTGTTTCTCACTATCACTACAATAAGATAGCAAAGCTAGACATTTGGAGAGCCCCACAGTGCAGTTGTACGCATACTCCACTAAGGGTAAAGGATTTTACCTTTGATCACTTTGATCTACCTCCGTAACATAGGCTTTGAGTATACTCGTGAGTATATCCATAATAACTGTTGAGTTTGATGCTACTTAACTTTGGCCATCCATTTGTGGGTGATAGGCAGAGGAGAAATTCAATTTAGTACCTAGATTGTCAAAGAGGCCTTTTCAAAAATTACTGGTCATCCTTGGATCTCTATCAAATACTATGGATGTTGGTAAGCCATGATACTTAAAGATATATGATATGAAGAGGGTTGCCATATGGTGTGCTTTAAAAGACTTTTTGATCGGTATAAGATGCACTTGTTTACTAAACCGGTCTACCATTGTCCATATTCTTGTGTTCCCATGAATAGATCTTGGCAATCCAAAGAAGAAATCCAGGATATACTCTTCCATGGGGAATTGAGTATAGGTAATGGTTGAAGAAAGCTAGGCTACTTCCCCAATCATAAAGGATCTTTTGACATACAATGCATTTGGCAACATAGTCTGGTATATATGCCTTCATTGTTGGCCAATAAAAGTGTATTTCTAATCCCTTAAGAGTAGCTTGAATGCCTCTATGTCCCACATAGGGGTGAGAATGAGATTCATACATAACTTTTTCACATAAGCTACTTGTAACATTGTCGTGATGTTTTATCTTTTTAGGATTTTTGTCATCTTGTAATTATGCCAAGAATTGACCATGATGTTAAAATTGTAGAAATGTATGCTAACCATCGGTTTTGAGGTCATTAAGTGTGGTTTGATTTATGTAGGCCATGATGCTTGGAGGTTTCCAAAGTGCAAGTTTATAGGCTTCTTCTATAGTGCTTTGAGTTCTCTCCATGTTTTCCTTTATAGCTCATCAATCGGAGTTCGGATGAGGAAGATATGGCAATACAAGATTTTTGGGGGTTGGTCGGTTCTACTATTTTTGGGCCTGTTTTGATAATTGTGTAAGGTAACTAATTTTATTTTTATGGGATTTACATTCATAGATTCTAGCATGAGCTTCCACATCTGCTTTGCAATGCTCAAGTTGGATCATAATTGATCAAGTTATGATCGACTCACTTCAAAGAGAAACTCTACTATTAGGGGTTTCCATAGGTAGGGAGAATGTGTGATTGGAGTTAAATTTGAGACACAAGGCAAGTATAGATAGGAGAAGCATTATGAGAAGAGTCAAAAGCAATGAGATTTTCTTTTTAAAGTTTATGCTTAGAAGAAGGACTTGTATCAAGTTCTGGATACACATTGAGATCTAAAATAACGAGAAGCTTGGAAATTCCTTGATCAATATGTGTGCCAAATTTGTGCTCATCAATGCTTTGGTCGTTCAATATGCCAAAAGTGGTTCATTTTGGAAAGCACAAGAGTGCTCGGGGAGCTTATGGTTCAGATATCATCTCTAGGAGTACGTTGATAACAAGGTATGCCAAATATGACAATGGCAAGGAAGCATTGGATTGTTCTTTTTCCTATCAAGGGTGGTGAAGAAAATTGATATGCTTAGCAATGCCTTGTGAGGCCGCTCAAAAGGGTTTTTGACTAGGGTATTGGGATTTTTGGCCATCAAATGTCCGACCAAATTGCAAAATAGAAGATGCAATGTGAAATTGAGGGGAAATCCATGAAGAGGCAACAAGGCACAGTGTAGGAGGGAGGAAAGGGAGAATGTTCAGCTCATGCTAGCCACCATGAGCATTTGATGAGCTTGCTATAGAAACAAAAAGTCCTCAATAGACAAGGGTGCTCCATTTTAGTGCTATTTGTGGCTGTTATGGTGGAGTCAAAGATTGAGCATGCCATGTATCACCCCCCTTTTCCACGCCTAGCAACGATGGCACCATCGTTGCTTTGGGGGGGGGGGGGGGAGCGAGAAAGCTTGAGGTGATCAAGGAAGGAAGAAAGGGGAAGGGAAGGCAGTGAATTCTTCTCGGTCTCACTCTCATCCTTGGAGAGTTTGAGCTTGCAAAGAGGAGAAGCAAGGGGAATGGAGCTTGAAGATCTTGCAAAGGGGAGATCAAAGGGAGAAACAAGTAGAAGGAGAATTAGAAAGGGATTTTTTAAAATGATGCTCTCACCCTCTCTCAAAAAATTTCTCTTGAGAATTGCACACAAGGAAAAAGCAGAAGGAATACAATTAGTTATAATAGGGTTTTTTATCGGTTTCTATTTGGCAATTACACATTACTTTCAAGAGGGTTGAGATTTTTCATTCAAGGATTTGCATATCAAGGCCTACACCACAATAGAGTGTGAAATTTCATTATAAGAGGGTTATCAATGCTCATAATTGGAAATTCAATTGGTCGCCAATATCAAATATGTGTTGTTATCCTATTCCAACTTGGTTTTAGCCATAACTTGCGTTTCGAATCGTGATTATCTTTTGCAATAGTCTCTAAGATTCACTATACACTCTTATTAACAATAAAAATACCACTATTTGTAACTTATTATCTTGGTCCTAGCCTACACTAATTTCTTGGCTACAGCTAGAGGCCCGGTGCCTTCCCAATCAGCTCACTGACCTTCGAGAACCCCATGTGAAATTGACCGGGGTAGAAAGAATTATCCATGTTGTTAGGACAAGATAATGGGATATAATAGTTGACAAAACTATTTGATGTGCTTCTGCACCAATAGCATGTGCACCATTAGCACATGATGACCCAAAGTATGGTAGGAGAAATGGAAGCCCAGATTCATGAAGCTAGGCAAGTAATAACACATAAATTGGGGTTATTTGAAGGTCATGATGTTTCCAAATTTTGGAAGATGTATGAGTAGGCTATGAAAGACAAGGGGACAGATGAGAAATCTACAATGGAAAAAATTGAATTGGTCATCGTACCTAAACTATGGGCATGGATATAGGAAATTTTGACTGCACATGGGGCGATATGGGTAGCTTTTAAACAAGCCCTTAAGAGTGAATATTTTCTTGAAGATAAGGAATCTGTTACAAAGAAGAGCTTCTTGAAGTGGATGCACTAGCGCAATAAAGGACTCTTTGTCCACCAAAATTGATGAGAGAATTTGGTGAAGAGGTTTGACCAATTATCTGAGATTGAGCATACTGCTTTAACTTTTGACAAGGTGGAACTTTTTCTGCAGGCTGCAAATCAAAAATTGCAAATGACCTTAGCGGATCTTCTTGAAGATCATGCACGAGAGTTAGCTTGAAGTCAGATTGGAAGAAAGTGACCAAAGTAATCAACACGGTGTTGAGAAACAAACAAACTGTAACACCTCTATAGCGATGTCACCCAAGAGCGTTGAAAGAAAATTACAAGACACCAAAATATTTTCAAAATCCCTTTGAAACACTACAAGTCCAACAAGAGTAGTCCCCTTGGGAATTTAATGGCCGTCGCCCACCCAAGAGACTATGTCACATAGGAGCAAAACCCTGTCAAAGCACGGATTTATAGCACACGCCGACCAATGCATATGAAGACAAGAGCCTCTCCTTTCACAATCAAACATCACAAACCCACAACTTCAACATCAATTCCACAATTCATAGATACATGCCCTCCGAATTTGTCTACACACAATTTGCCACGAGGTTGCAATAGCCATAACCCTGCAGAGAACTAGTCGTAACTTTAAGAGCACGACTCCAATTGGGGCACTTTAAAGCTTGGAAAAAATATTGAAAAATGACTGGAAAGAAATCTGAAGATGACCAAAATTGATTCCATACGCCTCCATGAGAAAAATTGACGCGAACAGAAAGCTGTCCCAGCACGACTACACGTAGAGAAGGCTAGTTGGGGCAAAAAACTGCATCAAAAAGCACCAAGGAGGCACAACAAGCTAAAAACTGTAAATTTATGATGTTTTGCTGAAATTTTTTAAGTTTTTACATGAGTTTTTGTTATATACAAGGCTCACTTCAAAAAACTCACTCACGGGCACTTACAGTAGCCCGACAACTGTCACTAGACTAGCGACTTGCAGTCATGTACATGTGCTTGCTAAAGCAAGCTAAAAACCCACAAAAAGAAAGCCCACACGCCCTTTTGACATCGGGCGTCATGTCCATATGTACAAATTTACAAAAAACGGGGTGTCAGAAATGCGCCCAACAACGGTTGTAAAACGACAGAAAAGACTTGATAAGCTAGTTGGAATGAGTACAGATGTGGAAGGAAAAGAAGAAGAAGATTCCTATGCGACCAAAGGAAAAGAGCCCAAAGCTTGAGGAATCATTTATGGATGAGCTTGTGAAGGAAATTCAAGATTTAAACCTTAATGTAAAAGCTGTGAATCTTGAGGAGAAAGGTTCAACGTCACGAGCGATCAAAGCAAAGCGATCCTTAGAAGAAAATTACAATTGTATGTGGTGTGGCAACCACATCAAGAATGAGTGAGATGAATTTGTCAAAGCCAAGCATAAAGATGTGGTTTTTTAGAAGGATGGCCTAATACACTTGTGAGAAACAAGCTTGCCTCTTAAGACCAAACTGGGAAAGGTGGCATGAAGAAACGCATGGAGGAGATGTTCTAGGAACATCACGTGAGTGTAGCCAAAGCATTGACCGATGGTATGTAGATTGAAAGTAAAATCCCAAGGAAATTCACATGAAGGTTCTTATGGGAACGGAATTCTCTAGTCATATGCTATGACAATAGCACAAAAGGGAAAAGTTGCATATCAACAAAAACTACACCAAGTGGGGAATTGCATTAGAAAGATCACTGTGTGGGAAGATCCTTTAGATTGCCTCTCAATATATGCATGTATAGCTAGGTCTCAAAGCAATAAGGCTATTGTAGAAGAAGGAATTGGGAAATCTTGAGGAGATCAAGGGACTTAGGTAGCAAGGGGAAGGGACGGCGGGGATGTCTTCTCTTTCTCGCTCTCATCCTTGGGGATCCTGAGATTGCAAAGAGGAGAAGCAGGGGGAAGGGAGCTTGAGGATTTGGCAAAGGGGAGATCAAAGGGAGAAGCAAGTAGAAGAAGAATACGGGAGGGATTTTTTTTACGACTCTCTGACCCTCTCTCATAATTTTTCTCGCTTGGATTTATGCACAGGGAAAACTGAGGAGGAATAATTTGAGGATAATACAATGAGTTATAACAAGGTTTTTTACTGAGATATGTTTGGAAATTTTAGACTTCTTTCGTCGGGGTTGAGATTTTTGATTCAAGGATTTGCAGACCGAGGTGTACACCATAGTAGTGAAGTATGAAATCACTTTACAAGAGGGTTATCAGTTCTCATAATTGAGAATTATGTTGGTTTCCAGCATCAAATTTGTGTCGTTATCCTATTGCAAATTACTTTTATCCATAAATTGGACTCCAAATCATGATTATCTCTTGCAATTAGTCTCTAAGATTCACTATACACTCTTATTAGCCCAAAAAATACCACTATGTGAACCTTGTTCTCTTGGTCCTAGCCTACACTAATTTCTCTTGTACAACTAAAGGTTCAATGCCTTCTAGTCTCCATTGGAAATTAACGCACTTTGATAGCATATAACATATTGCCATAGAGAAGATAACCATCTTGCACATTGTATGGTTCCTCTTTCTTTCCTAATGCAATAGCTAACATTATGTCTTTGAAGTTTGGATCCGTAGCATACTTATCTTTCATAGAAGATAGATAATTGTAAGTAGCTATTGTTACAACATTCACCTTTGGTGTTTGTTAACAACATTGATCAGTTGGTTGTGCTTAATAGCTATGTGAGAAATATGAAAATTGAACTATGAAAGATGTCTGCACACCTCATTTTCTTGTCACTTAATTTAGTTTGCATCAAAAAGTAGTCAAGACTTTTGTGATCTGTGCACAAAATAAATGGAGTGCCTAAGAGATAACGCTTCCATGCATCTAAGGATGTAAAATAGTTAGTAGTTGTTTTTTACTATATGCCTAGATTCTTTTCTTGGTCATTTAATCTCCTAGTTTTGCATGGTATGACGTGCCCTTCTTGAAGCACCATAGCCCCAAGGCAACGTCCACAAGTATCACATTGAACTTCAAAAGGTTTTGAAAGGTCCGATTTTATTAACACTGGTTGAGAGAATAGCTTCATTTTGAGATTTTCAAAGGATTCATTCTCTTTCGCAGTCCATACACATTTAGCATTTCTTTTAGCTTCATACAATGGCCCTGCTATGAATGAGAATTCTTCTATGAAAACTTTATAGTACGTACACATTCCTATAAAGCTTCTCAATTCATGTAGATTTGTTGGTATAGGCCATCCTTTTATTGCCTCCAGCTTTTCAAGGTCCATTCAAATCCTTGCTTGGGAGATAATATGACCTAGATATTGAATCTACTTTAAGAAAAAATCACTTTTACTTTTACAAATATAAGGTTGATTATCTCTCAAAACTTGAAATATCACCTAAAGATGTTGCTTATGTTCTTCAATTGACTTGAAGTAGACAATACATCGTCGAAGGACACTTATGTGAATCTTCAATGAGGATTGAAAAGCCTCTCCATCATTCGATTAAAGGTGGCTAGCATGATTAGTCATCCCAAAAGGGAGTACTAGGGATTCATCTAGGCCAAATGTCATGTATGAAAGGCCACATTATCAATATATTTGGGTACAATCCTTATTCGGTGATAACTGCTCTACTAAAGTAGATAGACCCTTGTAATGGAAATGGCCTATGAACTTTGAGAGTAGCAGAATTAGGAAATTAAAGAAAGCACTTTTGTGAGTATACTTTGTGAGCATAGAGGGTGAACTTGATTGATGATAGCAACATAAAACTAGTAATTAGTTAACTTGGCATGAGCAATACTTTTGTGTGTGTGTGTGTGTGTGAGAGAGAGAGAGAGAGAGAGAGAGAGAGAGAGTTTAGAGAACATGACAACAATTGAGGACTGGATTTATGTGGAGCCCATCCCCCCTCCAATAGGTATTTGTATTTTAGATTCTCCCATCAAGAGACACTTGGTACAATACAATCTTTGTGTTCCTTGTGATCTAGGTGATGCAATGAACATGGAAAGCTTCATGCATCATGAGCATAAATAAATTTTGCAAAAAGAATTAACTATCCCAAGCCTTAGTCCGAAGGCCTCAAACACCTTTGAAGGTGGAGCGAGCTAGCGGGAATGAGGGTAGGGAAGAGGAAGAAGAAAAATTTCATAGGAGAAAGAAGTAGTTCCTCACTTATCATCACTCTTCCTGCTAGCATACATAATAGCATAGTAATGAATATGGAGAAGCTGGCAAACTTAAGCATTGAAGCATGGCTGTAGGTTGGATTTGCATTCCATAGCGAAGAGTGTTGGTGTAGGCTCTCAACTTCTCTACTAGCTTGGAGAAGGAGATGGAGCTCTTGTACTTTGCACTTCACACAATGAGAGTGTGTGTGGGAGAGTATACCCCCAAGCCAGCCCCCTTCTTGCTTTGGTCAACCCCCCCTTGTAGCTCATGCTTGAAGCTCATTGGACCTCTGTAAGCCTAGCCCATCATATACAAGATGCATTACAAGCAGCAAGGGTGGTCTTGGGACAAGTGTCCCCCTTTCTCCTTTGAAAGAGAGGGCTTGATAAACGCAAAAACAATTAATTAAATTAACTAATTTATCATTAGATCCCTTGGGAGGCCAACCAATATGCTTTAGGCACACCATGAGTGAAACATGAAGAGGAGCTTGACAAGTGTCCTAAATTCTTTCTTTGTACCAAGCTTGCCTTGTGTGAGGGTGTGTGTGTTCTCTCTCTAGCCCCTTCTTGTAGGACTCACCCCCTCCTTGTAGCTATATTTTTTGACTTTGTGGAACACCTTACCCTCAAGCACCTTAGTCAGCAAGCATGACAAAGCACCTCGAGCTTAAGTAATGTTCCCACAAGCATCTCAAGCTCCCTAGTCGGCAAGCACGACAAGCATCTCAAGCTCCCTAGTCGGCAAGCATGACAAGCACCTAAAGCATCTTAGTCAACAAGCACGACAAGCATCTCAAGCACCTTATCCATCAAGCACGCGACAAGCACCTCAAGCTTGGGTTGGGTTCCCACCTCAAGCTCAGCCCTAGCTTACCTAAGGTCAAAGGACTTTTAACACTAACCTTTGGAGGTATTTAATGAAGATAATCCTAAGGTCTTTTAAGCTCCATTGGATAACTGTTTTCTTTGATAGATCATCTCTAATTTGGGTCCCTTTACCATTGGCCCCGTGTCAAGATAGACCCAAAAACACATGTCTATATTCTAACCCTTGTTCCCATCTATTCTCCCACATCAAATGATCATTTTAATATGAGAAAATCATTTGGTTTGGTTAGGTATTTTGATTTTTTTGACACCCCTGTAGCTTATTAAATGAATCCTCTATCTTGGGAAAGCAAAATCAAATCTCTATGGTTATCCGATTAAGTGTCCAATTGTCCACACACATTCTATGAGTACCATCTTTTTTTGTACTTATAAAATCTGTGAACAAAATGAGATAAGTCGGGCCTTACTATCCCTTTTTCCACAAGTTCATTCACTTTCCTCATAATCTTCTCTTGTTGAGTTGGTGAGATTTGATAAGGAGGCTTATTAGGAGGTAAACTACCCGGTAGAATTTCTATGGTATTGATTAACTTGTGCTCTTTTTGGGAGTTAACTCCCTAGGGATGTCATCCATAAACACAGCTTAAAAAAAGTTAGACAATTGTGACTCCTTTTTACTTTCACTTCTTACCTCTTTAGAGACACATGCATCCTCTTTAGACTCTTTACAAAAACCATGTAATAAGAAAGAGAACTTTAAATTACTTTGTCTAAAGCTTGAGTCATACAAGTGGTATAGTGCTACCCTTGCTATTTACATCAAGTGTAACATCTTTGCCCCTATAGGAAAAGAAGACTTTTATTTCAAGAAACTTCATAGTGGTAGCCATGTGATTAAACCATGGTGCACCTAGGATAACATTTTCTTTAAAGAAATAAATATTCTTTGAGTGGGGAGTTACAAAAGTATTATTTGTCTACCTAACCTTGCACGGGGAGCCTTATCTTCCCAATCAACAGAGTGATTGAGTCCTCTTGCCGTTTGAAATCTCCATCTACTTTCACAACATCCCCCATCTCAAACGTATGGATTCATAGTTTAGGAGCTAGCTCAATAGAGATAGAATTGTTGAAAGAGCCAAAATCAAAATGTATACATGTGGTAGTGATGTGCGTGAACACCGCCGAGGCATTTTTTCCCTCTTTAGGAGGTTTTGTTGCCCAAGCATTGTATATACGTCCATCACTCTAGGGCTATCTATCTTTCCATTGCACACTAAGTAGTACACTCTCTATTGTTTTCCTTGAGCTTCCTGCATCTTCTCCAAGCTGTGTGCATTTCTCTGCAACCCTAATTCCAACAAGCTGTGAATCTGCAACAAATCTTCTTCAAAAAGCCATCTCTAGGGCTTTGCAATCTGCTAATAGAACCACAGGCTATCGAACCATAGCCTTGTTTTACCACGAACTAGGAGCGGGAACACCTGTACTGCACCATCTTCTCTTGATAAACCGCTTTCCAACACGAACAATCCATAATCTTGGAGCCAAGTTTTCACATCTTCAACCCCAATGAAAATGGGAAATCCTGTCCAAGAATCCACTAGCAGCACCTACTTTTCAAAGGCCACACCTTTGGAATCACCCAAAATTACCACTTTGACTTTAACTAGGAGCATCAACACACTCCTCAATGGGGGACACCAGAAGATGGAGAGGGGGAAGGGGGGAACACGCCCGACACAAACACAAGGGCCTCTCTATAGCTCATGGCATACACAGCACCCCAATCCACTCGGAAAACACCTTCAAAAACACACTTCACACTAGCAGACCACCGCCTGATCAATTTCCACTGCTTACACACTCCAAAAATCCACCACACTATGCACACCTACTGCCATGGCCTTTCTCCACCGGTACACACACACACAACCGTTCAATCTCACTCTCTCACACAAAATACCGTCAGTTTAGGGGGGCACACACTTCTACATTGCCGACACTGCGGGGAAACACCAGAGTAGGAGAGAGAGAAGGGGGGAAGGAAAAATGACATGACAGCAAACACAAAGGAGGCTTCACCACTACTCAAACTCCCTTTACAACTCATTTACATCAAACGACGCACCCACATGGTTGCCAGGAAAGAAAACACTCACTTGGGGCTTTGCAGGCACACACCTCTGCACAAAAAATCCAACCCAAGAACTCACACACACTCTCTATCTTGGCTCTCTACAGGCTCACCGGCTCAAGGCCCTCCTCAAGACGCCTTCTCTGGAAAAAATCATAATGGCCAAAAGCATGAAAAATGGCTCAAAAACGGTTTATATAGGGGTGCCCCTTTCAATTTGGGCATCTAGGCTCTGATTGGTCCACCTTGCATCCACATTTGGTAACCTTGGGAGGAGGTAGCCTCCTTGCTTCATCTACTCTTTTTTTCTCTCTTTTGCACTTGAAAGGGAGGGGACATTAGCGATATCGCTAGTGCCCCTTGACATTCTTTTATTTTTTCCTTTTCCTCCTTTATTTCACCCTTGGGAAGGCCCACTTTGCCCTGCTCTTTTGATTTCTCCCTTTGACCACCTCTCTCTGGCTCCCTTGACCTATCCCCCACCAGCCTCCTCTCTCTCTATTTTTCTCTCCTCTTTCTCTTTTGGTCTTGGCCTCCACTTGCCCTTTCTTGGTCGGCCCCTTGTACAATTGGCGGCCTCCTTGGGCCCTCTCTCCCTCTTTCTCTCTCGATATTGCCTCCCACTTGACCATCGAGGACACCCCCCTTTGCATTAGCGACATCGCTAATGGGGGGCTCCCCTCCCCTGCAAAAAATTGGGCGCATGAACTGATCGCACCGGGCTCTACCACGTCATCAGTAACATCCTCCACCCGCCAGCATGCGCCACCGGCATAGGGCCACTGCCGCTTACAGCTTGCAAAAACGCCCCGTGCGCCAATGGGCCACCTGCTCGGCTCCTGCACAACGTTGGAGGCGTCACCACTGCGCACGCCATAGCCCACGGGGCTCTAAGCTCCCCACTCTCCAACTCACAACTCATAAGAGACGAATGGCATAGCCCATATACCCTCCACTGCCATGCACTCACCCCCCATGTGGGTCATATGTTGTGCCACGTGGCAGCAGCTGGGGCGCCCCCTCTTGGGGTAGTCTCCAAGGCCCTTTTTTAAAAAAACAAACTCTTCACACTCATTTCCTCCCCCCCCACTTCATAAACCTGTCACATTTTACTCAGAGGCTGGTTTCTTGAGCTACAAAACCCAGTCGACGGAGCCTGTTCTTGACTTTGAACTCCCCTGTGCTCACCGCACTCCGAATTTCTCGGGCTCACGATTCGAGGCGACCAAAACTCAAAAAAATCATCTGCAACCACTTCACTCCCAACAGTCCCAGGATTACTCAGGTGCTCAAGGCTCATAATCATGTGTCATCGACTTTGACTAGCTCCACATAGTGCACACCATCACCGAGAACCTTGGCGAGGCCAAAAAGATGCCAGATGGCGCATCCTTCAATGCGGGCAAGTGGGCATAGACCCGGCCCCCGTCCAAACTTTGACATCTCATATCTTGCACACCGTGAGTCCGATCATCAATATGAAAAGACCAACAGGCTCCATAAATTGAGCACTTCAGCCCTATCACTTCACATCCACTTCTCTGGCCTAGCCACACATGTCCATCTTGTCGGGAATCTGCAACCACCTTCACCTTCAAACTGGTATATCTCTCTCTACATAGCTCCGTTTGATGAGCCGTCTAGACTGACTTCTAAAGCACATCAAACACTACATTTCAGGGCACTGACTTGACACTTTGGACACCTTCACCTACTATCCCAATTAGACCACCCTTTTAGCTCTCTTGGCCTAAAGAAACGCTTCAGACATACATTTCCGCTACCCTTTGGTTGCCCAGGACCTTGGTACCTGCCCTAGCCTTCTACACTGCACCTGCCTGCCTGGCATAGACCATTTCTAGCTCAGACCAACTTTGGCTGCACCAACGTCTGAACACTCCCCCTCAAGCTCAACACCATCTCTCATATGCCAAGCATTGCTCAAAACCGCCATAGAATTTTCGTTCCAAGGGCCTTCCTAAAGATATCTGCAACCTGCTCATTCATCACCAAGTATTGTAGGTCGATGTCGCCCGCTTGATAAGATCCTCTCTCTGATGTAGTGGTAGTGCACCTCAATGTGCTTTTTCCTTTCATGAAACACTGGGTTTCATGTCAATTGTATGCTGCTAAGGTTGTCACAATAGATGAAAACCGGCCTTTGTACCTGTACTCCAAAGTCGTGAAGTAGAAATCCCAGCCATGCTACCTCGCATGCCGCCGTTGTAGCACCCTTGTACTCTACCTCTATAATCAAAAGAGCACTGGTAGGTTGCTTCTTGCTGCTCCATGTGATATCAGCACTCCTAAGTGAGAACATAAATCCGCTAGTAGACTTGCAATCGTATGTACTACCAGTCCAATCTGCATATGTGTAGCTAGAGAGGTGTAACTCCCCATCAACCCTATAAAAGAGTGCATAATCCAAAGTAGCACTCACATAGTGCAAAGTGCACCTCACTGCATCCAAGTGTGGTTTCCTGGGAGACTACATAAACTAACTCACCAATCCAACGGTGTAGCTCAAGTCTGGACGTGAGATAGTCAAGTAGATCAAGCTACCCATAATCTTCCTGTACATGGTAGTATTATGAATCACTTGACCTGCATCATTTTCCAACTTCAAATTCTAATCTAAGGGCATTGTAATTGGCTTACAATCAGCCATACCATACTTTTTCAACATATCCAAAGCATATTACCTTTGCGACAACCATACACCTTCTTCTATGCAAATAATTTCAATGCCCAATAAATATCACGTCTTCCAAGTCTTTCATGTCAAACTCCTGCATAAGTAAGGCCTGTGTGTCCTCTACTTGAGCCATATTATCACCTCCAATGATCATATCATCCACATAGATACATATTACCACAATTCCTACCTCATTCTTTTGCACATACAATGAATGGTCTCCATCAAACATCTCAAAGCCCAATGAAATGAGGAATGCCACAATCCTCTCATACCAAGCTCTAGGTGCTTTCTTTAGTCCATACAATGATTTCTTTAACTTGCATACAAGGTCACACAGCATCATGTTTTTATAATCTTATAGCTTCTCCATATACACATGTGGGACGCATGTCTAACCTCACCATCTTATCTTATTGCATTATTAGCGAGAATCATGATTAATTTGTCAAACCATGGGATGAAGCTGACTCGACTAGTGCATAAAGGCTAAAAGAGGTTGTGAATCTCTCGAAAAACAACTAACAACTTGCATCTAACTCAAGCTACACTCAAGTGACTGAAATCACCAAAAGCCAATCGCTCATCCGCAAGAATATGACATTCATTACAACATCAAATGACATCCAAACGTAACAAAACTTCTAGGACAAGTTTATAAGACCTAAGCACACATACTTATGGTCTTAAGCCCTACTTTAGGTCAAGTTCCAAAATCGCGATTATTAACAATAGTGGATTTTTGACCTAGTTGTTTTTGACCCAGAACGCATCTAAATGCTTAGCAATGATACCCCCAATATCCCGCCTATGCTTAGTTTTCGGTTTAAAAGTGTAAATTCCTAGTTACGATGAAATTAGGCCGCGGGTCGGTGACGCCAAAAGCTTCAAAATACTGTGAATGGCTTACGTCAATGCGTAGAGCTCTTACCTGCGGTTGCAATTCAACAAACACAATCACAATGTGACAATTGGAGAAGGAGTAGGAAGCGCGAGAAGGAGAGAAGTGAGCGCCGTTAGCTCACGCTGTGTATTTCTTATCCCAAAAATTATAAAAAACTTACAAAAATTGGCTTTTATACCTTAGCCAAGGTTTTTTGGGCAGTCAAAACTAATAATCCGGAGTTCTACCAAAGCTGGGTAATGATTGGCTGATACAATATGGAAGCTTGTAGCCCCAACTCATTAATTACAAAGTTTATCCGAGAAAATAGGAGTTATAATATTCTCGATTTATCAAAATAATAAATGTTTTACAAAGAGAACTCCAAAAAATGATATCCGTATTAGCTTGCTACTAACATTCCCTCCCTCCTCACTTGTGTCGTCCCTTGACACAGCTTTATGGACTGAAATAGTCTTCGGGTTGACGGCTGGCGAGGTGATCTTTAAGCGCGTCCAGTGCCTTTTGGTATCTGATTCTTCTTTCTTTATCGGGCACTTGCAAAAATTGTATTGTTACTTTATTTTTCATCTCCACCACTGAGTATCCTACACACTTGGATGTTAGGTTGCTGATCACCGGTGAAAATATCTTCATTTGCCAGGTGAAGAATCTAGTGTAGAAATCTTCTTCAAAGGCCAACATATTATTCGATGGCAAGAACATACATCTGTTAGGAAATAAGACGTAGCTAAATAGATTTTTTAGTAGATTACTTAATGGAGAGAGATAGATTTTACACACAAGAGATTATAGAGTAGAGAGAGAGAGAGAGAGAGTACACACGATATACGTGGTTCACCCAATGTGGGCTACGTCCACGGGAAAGCAGCCACTCAATGGCTTTAGCACTTCAAAACAAGAAGTAGTTTACAAAGGGATTATACCCTTAATGGAGCTTCCGCCTTGCTTCACTCTCACCATCTCACACTCACCTTGTTGCATCAACTTCACACTATGAAATGTGTGTAGAAATGGCCTCCTTTTATAGGCCAAAAGGGCTGCCCTCTCTTATGAGAGACAGCCATGTGTAGCCGCCCTTGTGCGAATAAGTCCAAATCGGACCCTCCAATCCGCCCATGTGTGGCCGCCCTTGAGAAGACAAGTCCGCTTTTGAAACCGGCCACCGGCCACCGGCCATTGACTTCCGACCATCGGCCACCGGCCAATCGATCGGTTGTTTTCCGACCACTTTCCAGCCGCCGTCCGGCCATAATATTCCGGCGAAAAAAAAGTCTCGGGGGCCTCGCCCCCAAGGCCTGTAAAGTTGCCCCTGATTCTTGTCCGTGAAAATTTTGGTTTCCGGTGAGTGATTTTCCTTCACGCACGATGGCTTCTACTCATAATGGGGGCCTTACAAATGTGCGCTTTTACCACAGAAAATTACAAGGGTAAATCAGGCTCCATACTTAACAATCTCCCACTTGGAGACTAATCTCCAAACCAAACCTGTGACTGCTTTCCATTATGGCTTCTTATCCTTGAATGCCGATTGAAGATGAGCAAAAGCTCAACTTCTCCTTGTTGACCACCTTTGTAAACATGTCTGCAGGATTTTGACTTGTATGCACCTTTCCTAGCTTTAGCTGTCCCTCTTCCAAAAGAGTGCGTATGAAGTGATATCTCACCTCAATGTGCTTTGTCCTTGAATGAAAGGCTGAGTTCTTCGCAAGATGGATAGCGCTTTGGCTATCACTGTACAAGACACAATTGTCTTGTTTGAATCCAAGCTCTTCTAAGAATCTGTGAAGCCACAGAATTTCTTTGCTTGCCTCCGTCATTGCTACATACTCTGCTTCCGTGGTAGAAAGTGAAACCACTTTCTGCAGCTTTGAAGCCCAGCTTACTGCTGTGCCTCCAACCGTGAACACATAGCCAGTAGTGCTCCTTCGAGTATCTTTGTCACCTGCCATATCTGCATCAGCATACCCTTCTAGAAAAATATCAGTTCCTCCAAAATACAAAGCATTTGTTGTTGTCCCTTTTAGATACCTAAGTATCCACTTCACAGCTTTCCAATGCTCTTTACCTGGGTTGTCCATGACCCTACTCACAACTCCCACTGCATGTGAAATGTCTGGCCTTGTCCAGACCATAGCATACATTAGAGAACCTACCGCTGCAGCATATGGAACTTTAGACATATAGGCTATCTCCTCTTGTGTCTTTGGACACATATCCTTTGTTAGTTTAAAATGACCAGCCAAAGGTGTAGAAACTGGTTTTGCATTTTGCATTGCAAACCTTTCTAGTACCTTCTTGATGTAATCTTCTTGAGATAGCTTTATTGTCTTCTCCATCCTGTCCCTTGATATTTTCATACCAAGTATCCTCTTTGCAGCACCTAAATCTTTCATTGAAAAAGATTTGGACAGCTCCTCTTTTAGGTCTTTGATGTCCTGCATGTTAGCACTTGCAATCAACATGTCATCAACATACAACATTAGTCTTGAGACTCTGTCTCCTTCTTCTTCTTGGACCAGCAATCCTTCTTGACGTGGCCCTTCTTGCCGTAGTTCCAACATTCAAGAACTGACTTTGTGCGTGACTTGCTCTGCCTTGAGCGATCACGACCCTTTTGGTTTTTGAACCTCTCCTTAGGCCTTCCTCTTGTTTCCACTGACAATGCAGCACTTGATGATTCTCCTGTGCTTCTCCTTTGTATTTCCTCGCTTAGGAGAACACCCACAACATCATCAAACTTAAGAGTATTTGTGCCAGAAATAGAATTACTTACAGCCATCACAAGGCTGTCCCAACTATCCGGTAGAGATGATAGTATAAGGAGAGCTCGCACTTCGTCATCGAAATTGATATTCATCGATCGAAGTTGACTTATGTTTGTGTTAAAGTCATTTAGGTGTTCTGCAACTGAACCATTCTCTGCCATCTTTAGATTGAACAAGCGCTTCATAAGAAATACCTTATTGGATGCCGATGGTTTCTCGTAGAAGTCGTCAAGTGACTTCATCAAGTCCTCCGTGGTCTTCATTTCCGAAACATTGAAGGCCACCGTTGACGCCAAGCTTAACCGGATTGTTCCCAGTGCCTTTCGATCAAGGACAATCCATGCTTCATCTGCCATTGTTGCGGCCTTCTTCGCAAGACCCCCTAGTGGAAAATAGAGGTCCTTCTGGTAGAGATAGTCTTCAATCTGCATCTTCCAATGTTGGTAGTTTTTGCCGTTGAACTTCTCAATCTTGAGCTTCCCTTCCTCAGCCATAACTCCCACTCAATTCAAGGAATCCTTTCCTTGAGATAATTTAGCTACGAGCCAACCTTGCTCTGATACCAATTGTTAGGAAATAAGACATAGCTAAATAGATTTTTGAGTAGATTACTTAATGGAGAGAGATAGATTTTACACACAAGAGATTATAGAGTAGAGAGAGGGAGAGAGAGTACACACGATATACGTGGTTCACCCAATGTGTATGTCCACGGGAAAGCAGCCACTCAATGGCTTTAGCACTTCAAAACAATAAGTAGTTTACAAAGGGATTATACCCTTAATGGAGCTCCCCCCTTGCTTCACTCTCACCACCTCACACTCACCTTGTTTCATCAACTTCACACTATGAAATGTGTGTAGAAATGGCCTCCTTTGATAGGCCAAAAGGGCTGCCCTCTCTTATGAGAGACAGCCATGTGTAGCCGCCCTTGTGCGAATAAGTCCAAATCGGACCCTCCAATCCGCCCATGTGTGGCCGCCCTTGAGAAGACAAGTCCGCTTTTGAAACCGGCCACCGGCCATTGACTTCCGACCACCGGCCATCGGCCATTGACTACCGGCCACCGGCCAGCCGATCGGTTGTTTTCCGACCACTTTCCGGCCGTTGTCCGGCCATAATATTTCGGCGAAAAAAAAGCCCCTGATTCTTGTCCGTGAAAATTTTGGTTTCCGGTGAGTGATTTTCCTTCACGCACGATGGATTCTCCTCATAATGGGGGCCTTACAAATGTGCGCTTTTACCACAGAAAATTACAAGGGTAAATCAGGCTCCATACTTAACAACATCTGGCATAGAATCGGTAAAGGACTTCTTCTGAAGGTTGCCGACTCAGATCATAGCATAAGCCTTTGTTTCCTTCCAAGAATGATAGCCATGGGGCTCCTGTTTGCTCAGGCTCATTAAAAACTTGAATACATGTGAGTAGCATTCTGCAGATTTTATATAACATAGCACAGGAGAGATCTGATAGACCCTTGAAGAAAGACATAGCGCCCATTATGGTTTTCACCATGTATTCCTCTGTCGCTTTTCCTCTCTCTGGAGCTGGCAGCCTGGGGAAGTTAAGCCAAGTTGGCCTCTTCTTTTGTAGTGCTTCATGCGCTTGCCATGTCCTTACTCTAGGTACAGGACAGAAGGTTGGATCTCGTTGAAGGGCTGCAGGTGCTCTTGTGAACAGAATCAAGTATCTCCAATTCTTGTTCAGCCAGCTTAACCTCCACTTGGGGTGGTTCTTATCTGCGCCATCTTCTTGTATATCTTTGTACAACCTTTCTTTCACCTATAATAGCTCCACTTTGATGAGAGGGTATGGCAGGGATTGTTGATGCCATTGAGCATTGATCTGATTGGGAGTGAGTTGAGTGACATTAACCGAGTGTAAAACTCTCAACTCCCAATCCATTGCGGCTTTTCACTGCTCATCCACCTCTAAGGTGATCTTCTCCTTCAGTTCGTCTTCTTCAGGTTTTGATAGCTAGACCATTGGCACTGTGTCCTCATCCGTGATGTTAATATGAAAATCTTCATCACCACTCGGTCCTGCTGTGGACTGTGTCTCAAACTCAGCAAACGAGACCAAGGGTATGTCTATCTGTGGCGGCTTTGAAGTGCTTGCCTCTTCCTGCATGTCTGGTTTTCCATCTCTGAGGAGTTGATTAATTCGCTTAAGTTCTGCTATCTCCTTTAGAAGCTCCTCCTCTCTTTGAACCCGCATCAGTGCCAGGTCCCTATGCTGTGATTGTTCTAGCTTTAATTCCAATTCAAGGTCTTTGTTTTTCTTCTCGAGTGCCTTATACACTTCGTCAGTTCCTTTTGTCGATGCCACGCTTGGATTTTCTCTGATCCGCTGTTCAGAGAATTGCAAAGAAGTATTGGCAACATCTAATTGCACTTGAATTTTTTGAGCTGACGGAGATGTCGTAAGAAGTTCATTCGTAACTTCTGTCAAAGCTGCTCGTCTTTTGCTTTGCAGGCATCAGATAATTTGGTGAGTAGATCACCTAACTCCTCCATTTCTTTTTGTTGCCTATCTCTGGCTAGCTGATGTTGTTCCGCTTCTGCCTTTAGATCTTGCACCTGCCTTTGGAGATCAGTGACGGTAGTCATACTTTCTTCTAACTCTCCTTGGAGAGCGTCGATCACTATTTCAAGTTCTTTGGCCTTTGTGCTACGGTTTAGTGCTGCTGAGCAGAGTCTCTCCGTCATTTCCTGCATCTCCCATGCATATTCATTGACTTGGATGATTACCTCGTCGTTTGACTGCCACTCCTCTTGTCCTGCCAGCTGAGATGTGCCTGCAGCCTCATGTGTTGCTTCTTGCTACATCGTAACTACTGGTGGTTCTTGTGTGGAGGTAGATGGTCTGTCTTCTTCTTGGCCATCCTGAGGCTTTGATGCCTTGACAATTTTTGGCTGAGTAGAAGTAGAGAGTGTTGTCTCAAACCTTGCTGTCTCTTCAGGTGCCGGCCTTTTTTCCTTCTCTTGCTCGGGTTCGATCTCATGTGCAGTGGTAGGCTCTTTTTCCACATGTGCTTCTTTATCAGACTCTTGTGCAGAGTCACTTGCTTTTTCCTCTCCTGGCTTTTGAGTATCTTCTGCGGCCTTCTCCTGTTCCACATCTCGGCTTCTTTTTGTTGTTGTCTTGGTGAATATCATCTTCTTGTGCGGATTCTATTTGTTTGGTGGACTCAGAATCTTTCTCTTTCTCAGGCTCTGCTTTTGTATTGGTGTCTTTGCTTGCAGGTGATGGTGGCGGGCTACGCATGGGATGGTCTTGTTGTTTTGTAGGCGGTGACGTGGATCGGAGAGATCCATAACTTTGTTCTTGTCTAGCCGTTTCCTTGGCTTGCCTTTGGTCTTCCGCCTCCTTGGCTTTCTTAGTAGCTTCTTATGCCTCCTTCAGCTTTAGAGCTTCAGCCTCTTGGTACATTCTTTCTAAACGTTTTGTTGGATCATCCGTCTCTTTTCTTGTATGATGCTTTGTTCAAGGGCCTTTAAGTCCAGCAAGTACCCATTTTTCTGGGTCCTTTCCTTGTGCTTGTCTACTGCGCTGGTACGCCTGTTTCTCTCTCTCAAAAGGCACTTGTTTTTGAGCTAGCTCTTCTTGGTATGCGGCCACATCTTTTCTTTTCATCTCTTCTCTCCAAGATCTCTTTTCTTCATTGTCAAAGCTCTCGCTGCTCTGCCTTTCCGACGAGCTATCAGCTGACTCTTCATCAGATTTTTATGGTCTTTTACCTGACCTTGTAGCTCTTGGAGAGGGTTGTGCTGCCAATATCCATGTATTCTGACCAGGGGCAGGCGATAGGTTGTCGGCCACACCAATGGCATGATATGCTATTTGAGTCAAGACCTCTGGGGCACCCAAGTACGTAATTTTGCCTTCCTTCTTGGTGCCCTTCAAGGTTGTCAAGACATGCTGCGCGTGGTCCACTGGTTATCTTGTTGTCCACTTGAGAACCTGAGTGAATGTGGTGGCCACGACATGATTTGGTGTAGTGTACCTTGGTGGCCATTTTGCCAGAAAATGAAAGTGTTGGTGGTACAAACGGGCTGGCTCTTCCACCTGTTTGTGGATAAGATAGGCAAATGTAGCCACGACTGTCTCTTTGGTAAATGTGCCTGCGATTTTCCTGTCTCTTGCTCGCATGGTCATTCCTTCTGTGGGCAGTCTGAGTGCCTCTGCCACTATCTCTTTTGTGATCACTACTTTGACCTTGTTCCCTTTGGTGTCGGATATCTATGCGGTTCCGTCTTCTTTGATTGTGTATAGAAGCTCATAAGCCTTCTGAAAATCCACTCCGCAAGGCTCTTGTTCGTAGAAATCCTTGAGCCCCAGCCTGCGATTAGCCTCTTTTGGCTTTGGCTTGGCAGCTACATCATAGACTTCTTTGGGCAGGAGTTGCAACTCCACTTGATGCCCCTCTTCACTCTTGAACCTGCCAGTGAAGAACTAGTGTGGTGCTCTTCTAACTGTTTTCTGGAAAGGTAGGATGCCTTTGCTGCTTTGACTGACTCGGGGTCTAGTTGATAAGCGGGCAGTTCCTGTAGTTTCTCCTTTTGGTTGAGCTTCTTTTTAGCCCTCTCCGCTGCTTGCATGGCTCTTGTTCAATGAATAGAGTGCAAAGTTAGCAGATTTGTCGGGATTTTCTCTGAAATGTCCTTTTAGGCTGAAATGCTGACAATTTGGTCCACTTTGCTTCAAAATCAATTTTTGAACAAGCAAAGATGCATAAAAACATGCAAGGAACAAAATTGTGTGGTCAAAACAAAAATTTGCAACCAAAGTAAATAATTGCGGTTATTTACAACTGAGGAAAATTTTCAACCTTTTGCAAACTTGGCTTTATATGATTGAAGTATATACCCAATACATGCTCTGAGTGAAATATGGGCTCATGTGGATGCACAAGGTGAAAATGGCACCAAATTTTGGCTTTAGGTCTCTGAAATAGTAGATATAAAGAAAATTTGAGATTTTGAGCTCCAAATTGATTCAAATGTGGATAGTGGGCTCAACACATCATGTACTTTGGATGTATGATGGCAAAATATGAAAAATTCCCAATTTTGATCAGAAAGTAAATAATCATGATTATTAACTTTCCTTTCAAAATTGACATTTTTTGGTATAAATTGGTTCTAGGCATTGCATAGACCCTGTATATGAGAGATAAGGTGATTTGGATCAAAGTATGTTGTCCATAACCCAAAATTTGGCTTGCAAAGACTTCTTTGCGTTTTTTGACAATTTGACAAGTAATGGGTGGTCATTTTGGCTCATACTGGATTTTGGGCATGTAATAGGTGTGTACACATGATAGGTGAGGTGATTTGACAATTTCCAAGCAAAACTGATGCAAAAGTAAATAATCGCGATTATTTACAACAGTGACAAAGTCTTTGCAAAACCTACCAATTTTGACCTAGACATGTTTCATACACCTAATACAAGTCCTAAATTGAATTTGGTCAAGTTTGGTCATGTCGGCATCACTTTGTGCTTTGTCGACTCTGAAATCACCGCTTTTTGTCACTATTCCTATTGGGTTGGTCGGTCAACTTTGAGGCTTTGGACTTGTCCGCAACATAGTCATGAAGCAACCTGTCCAATTCTGGCTCATTTGGAGTCAGTTTGACCTTGTATGTATAATTTGATGCTTTGTAACCTTCAAGCCGTTTTCTACTTTTTGAGGGCTTTGCTTGATGGATTTCACCAAACCAATCATATACATTGTATATGGACCTCATAAGCAAGCCATCTGTGGAATCAGGTCGGAATTCTGGCATTTGCCAAAAACCTAACTTTTCTACTGGGGACCCCCTCGACCCTTGTCGAATGGTCATCTGATAATATCGAAAGGTTCTATTATGTTAGGGAATGCTATGGTTCAAATACCATCTGATTTGGTCAAGCTAGCAGGCTGCTATGGTCTGTGTTAGGTCGTAGGTCTTCGTGCACTGCTCAGTTTCTAGGGTTTTTTCTAGGGATTTAGACTAGCTACCGGCCGTACAAAATGGATCATTGTCGAGTAAAGAACTTACCCCTCATGTCTCGGTGAGACGGCGTTGAAAATGGTCAACTGTGGGCTCCGAAAAAGTCGCGCAAAAGAGGTCGAAATCTCTCTCTACAAAGTCTCCAAGTGGAAATAAGGTGGTTTTAGCCTACCTTGGATATCTATACCCGGACTTCCCAAACCAAATTTCCCCAGATTCTCCCGCTAGTCCTACTAAGCCGTGAAATCTATGTGAGACTCAAAAAATTTCCCTGATCGGATTCTTGTAGCTCATTCTGCAAGAATTTTGCAAAAGTAGGCATGGCCGCCTAATTTAGGCTTCTCGCTTCTATTTTCTGATTTCATTGAAGTTTTTTGTGCTTGTCCGCCTTGTCTTTCTGATCACCATCATGTCTTCCATTTTTCCATCTGAGCTTCCATGCTATTTATTATTAATTTTTGACCTGTTTTTTTGAAAAAATAAAAGAAAATAGCTAAATGCTCTAAAAAAGTAAAGTAAAAATCCAATAATTAAGAAAATCCTTCGAAAAACATAGATTTATTGTTTTTTGTTGGAATTTTCTATTTTTAAGCCTCATTATCAACAAAAATGATGAAAAATACCCAAAAAAGGACTATTTTAAATGATTTTCTGATAGTATATACACTGTTTACACTCATTGAGAAGATATTATCTGTGAATTTTGCAAAAAATCACACGTAAACATTAAATTTTTTACTCCCTCTTCAAACATTTCCCTTAATTACTTAGTACTTTAGTACTTTGTGCTTAGTGCCCTTCCACCCCTCCTAGATGGCATACTCCGGGACGACTGTGTGCATGGGTGGAACAATCGTGTCTATGCATAGCCGTGGTTGGCTCTATCATGCTATCAAGATCAATGCAATTCAAACCAATATGTTGTGCAAGAGCTAGGTCTTGAGTAATTAACTCAAGGGTTTCCGATGTCGAGGTTTGCTATTGATGTCTTCCAAAGAGCAAATCTTATAGCTTGTGTGCTCTCTGTTTGATTGTACCATCGGGATGCTTTAGCGCACTGATTGCTTGAGCTGTTGGTAGCACTTTTGACTGTTGTCAAGCTTTTTCTCGCCATTGGTAGCTTGGTCGGCTTGGTGTTGTATGGTGTGTTGGAGTCTTTTGAGACGTAACTCGCCATTGCTTGATTGGCTGTACGGTTTGTGGAGAAGATAAGTGCTTCTTTTTCTTCCAAACTATTTCCATGTTAGGTTCCTTGCTCGGAGATTCTCGTCTCTGTGTTTTAACTCTTGGAACCTTCTTTTGTTTTGTCGGTGAAGTTTTAGGCACCTAGATCTGAATCGGCTTATCCTTAAGCTATGCTTTTGGTACCCAAATTTGCCTGACTCCTTGCATGCTACATGTAGCATTTGATTGTCGAGGCGATGAAGAAGATTGACTACTTCGTGGTTTGGTCTGTTGATTGCTTCTTTTCCATTCCTCCTTGCTTGGTGCAATTGGAACAATGAGTTGCCCTCCTTTAGGCGATAGCTTTAGCTGATTCGTATCCCAATCTGGTACTGCTTTGTATGTGCGCATCCAGGGAATTCCAAGAATCATCATCTCATTCATGTGTTCATCTGGCAAGCATACAAACTGATGAGGACATGAACATCCATGTACTATCACGTTCAAGTTGACTACTCCCAATGTTGGAGTTGGGTTCTTGTTACATCCTTTGATTGTCGTTATTCCTGCCATCAATGCTTGACTTGTTGCCTTCTTGTATATGGAATAACTGACTACATTTCCTCTAGCTCCTGTGTCGACCAAAGCATTGGTGCTATGATTGTTGAGCTGTACTTTGATGTGCAGGTCCATTCCATCTAGCCAGTCATCATCTATTGAAACTGCATCTTTAGGTAATTTCCATTGCTGATCATCTATTTCCAAGGTGTTGATGGGAATCAGTATCTGTTGATTCTTGAGAGCAGCTTTCGGCTTGAGTACCCAAAGCCTAGCTTCCTCTTGGGCTTCATCAATAACCTGTTGTCGTTTGATCTTCCTTTGTTTGGCTGCATGCATTCTCTCTAGCAATTCATTGGTTAGTGGCAAATTGTATTTCTTTGAACGACATCCACTAATCCAATTAGCCATTGGTTCACCATCTAGGATGGACAATTTTACTGCTCCACTTGGAGATACATCTTCAATGATAAATGGTCCGTTTCCCTTTTTCTTAAACTTGAAAATGTGTTGCTTAAGGTACTACACTAAAACTAAGTCCCCTTTTTTGAAGATTTTTGTGATTAAGTGGGAATCAAAAAACTGTTTTTGTTTCCGCTTTTGTGCATAGATGTGAGCTACAACAATTATCCTTTGCTCGTCTAGCTTTTCCAAATCTTCAAGTATTTCTGACAATTCATGTCCAGTCCACTCAAGATTCTGTGCTACCCTTAATGTCGGCAATAGAAATTCTATTGGAAGTAAGGCATCAAAACCATAAACAAGGTTAAAGGGTGTAGCATTTAGAGCTGTTTTGAATGAAACTCGATAAGCCCATAGAGCAGCATGGAGATTCATTTCCCAGTCTGTCCTTCTTGAACTAACCACTTTAGTCAGCACTGAGCTAAGAATTTTATTCGTATGCTCAGCTTCTTCGTTTGCTTGTGGGTGATAGGGAGCTGATTTGTTATGGATGACCATAAACTCATCAAGCAAATACTCGATTACCTCATTGAGGAAATGAGTTCCCCAATCACTGGCAATCTCTTTCGGCAGTCCATATCTTGTGAATACATACTCATATAAGAATGCAGCAGTGGTCTGGCATCATTCTTTTGAGTTTCTTTAGCCTCGGCCCACTTGATCAAATAGTCCATAGCTACAATGATATATTGAGCTTGGGCTCTATAAGCAAGTGGCTTTATTGGTCCAACAAAATCTATATCCCATTTTGCGAAAGCTCTAGCCCCCATCATTGGTCTTAAGGGCATGCTAACTACTCGCGTGGGCATTTTTGCTCGTTGACAAGCATCACACCTTCGAACGTATTCTTTAGCATCTGCAAAAAGTGTTGGCCACCATATGCCTACCATCAAGATTGCTCTTGCGGTGATCTCACTGAAAAAGTGACCTCCAGATAATCCAGCATGTGCTTATTCTATAATTGGAATATAGTCGTTTTCATTTTCACAAAGACGTAAATGTTGATCTTTACCTCTCCGATACAATTGGTTCCCAATAAGAGCATAGTCTCTTTTTTCAATTTCAATTGCTCTTTGACGGCGTTTACTCATATCCTCAGAAAATTTTTGGCTCGATAAGTAAGTAACCAGATAATTACTCCACTTAGGAACAGGTGACATTTGAAACAATGTTACAGGTGGCATTTCTAACATCACCATCCCATCTTATTGGAGTATTAGCAAGAACCACAATTAATTTGTCAAACCATGAGATGAAGCTGCCTCGACTAGTGCATAGAGGCTACAAGAGGTTATCAATCTCTCGGAAAACAACTAACAAATCTCATATAACTCAAGCTACACTCAAGTGACTGAAATCACCAAAAGCCAATCGCTCATCGACAAGCAAATCACATCCGTTATAGCATCAAATGACATCCAAACGTAACGAAACTTCTAGGACAAGTTTATAAGACCTAAGCACACATGCTTATGGTCTCAAACCTTACTTTAGGTCAAGTTCCAAATTCGCGATTATTAACAACAGTGGATTTTTGACCTAGTCGTTTTCGGCCTAGAATGCATCTAAATGCTTAGCAATGATACCCCCAATACCCTGCCTATGCTTAGTTTTTGATTTAAAAGTGTAAATTCCTAGTTATGATGAAATTAGGCCGCGGGTCGGCGATGCCAAAAGCTACGAAATATTGTGAATGGCTTACGTCAATGCGTAGAGCTCTTACCTACGGTTGCAACGCAACAAACACAATCGCAATGTGACAACCGGAGAGGGAGTAGGAAGCACGAGAAGGAGAGAAGTGAGCGTTGTTAGCTCACGCTGTGTATTTCTTATCCAAAAACTTACAAAAATTGGCTTTTATATCTTAGCCAAGGTTTTTGGGTGGTCAAAACTAATAATCTGGAGTTCTACCAAAGCTGGGTAATGACTGGCTGATACAATTTGGAAGCTTGTAGCCCTGGCTCATTAATTACAAAGTTTATCCGATTTATCAATATAATAAATAACAAAGTTACAATATTCCAGATTTATCGAAATAATAAATGTTTACAAAGAGAACTCCGAAAAATGATGTCCGTGTTAGCTTGCTGCTAACAACACAATTTCCTCCAAGTCTCCATTCAAAAATGCATTCTTTACATACATTTGTTTCAACACCCATTTTAATACATTAGCTACTGCAATAAGCACATGAATGGTAGCCATCTTAGTTACGTGGTTCAATGTCTGTGCATAACCTTTGGCCACAAGTCTAGTCTTGTACCTGCTCACACTACCATCATCATTATGCTTTATTTTGTAAACCACTTGCATCCAATTGCCTTCTTATCCTTTGATAATGGCACCAATTCCCATGTTCCATTTGCATCAAGTTAGCCATCTCTTCATCCATATCTTGCCACCATTTTTCATCCTTGACAGCATCCTCAAAACAGGTGGGTTCTACTTCCTCTGTAATCTTTGCCATAAATGCACAATGATGAGCCACATAACTGTCATAAGTCAATCTTTGCATAGGATTTCTTGCTCTTTCTGACCTACGTGGTCCAAAACCACTTACAAGTCCCTTACTCCCTGGTTACATTCTTCTTGCACCCGGAGTCTTCACAAAGTAAATGCCAAACTCTACTCAGAACCACTACTATCTCTCCATCATAATTTAGGGGCATCATCAACTTTTTCCTTTCCTTTCCTTGACACATTTGAAGAGTTCTCAAAAGTCAATCTTTCACGTAACCTACCACTCCATGGATTCTTACCATGACTTGCACTAGAGGACCCTTGCGGCACACTCAAAACTTGTGACTATGCACCTATATTTTTTGCAGCCACATTGTCTCTTACATCAGCCCCCAAATCATTTTTTACATCAGCATACCAACTTTCCATTTCATAAAAAACAACATCCTTGCTCACCCTCACTTTACCCGTGACAGGATTATAACACTTGTACCCTTTCTGCTCAAGGCAACAACCAATAAATACACAATTTTCAGCTTTTGGATCAAGCCTACTTCTTAGCTTATCTAGCTCATGCACATAAGCAATACATTCAAGAACTTTAAAATTTGATACATTTGGTTTTTCATCACTGAACCTTTCTTCAGGCGTCATATCATGTATTGCATCATTTTCAACCTCTGCAAATTTACATGACCAATATATTTGTGCCAAATATCTATATCTGGAACAACAGCTACACCTCATGAAAACATGGTAGCATTCACTTCGAGAACATTCACATCCAAATTAAAATTCTTCCCACTTTCTTTCCTTGTGCAACCATCCTTCCATCCTTCTTATGTTCTTTGATAAAGAGACCATCAAAGTTAAACCTGATTTGTAAACCCTGCTCAACCATTTGCCCAACAGAAACCAAGTTCTTTGTAATGTTGGGTACATGTAGTACATCAACTAGGTACTTCACTTTACCATCTGTCATAGATAATGGAACATTTCCTATATGCATAATGGATGTGCAGTATCATCCCCAATTTCTACATAGCCAAGACTTTGTAAAGTCTGCATTTCTTTAAACCATTCACCATGGCTAGTCATTTGATTCGATGCACCAGAATCCACATACTAGAATATATCACTAGATTTTGCCACATTTGCAGACATAGTATTCAGCATGTGCTGCATCACAAATTGCCTCGCGGGCTTATCTGCATTCATGCTAGTAGTTGCATAATTGTTTTGTTGCCTCCTATCTGGATAGCTACGTTCAAAGTGATCATGTCTTCCACAACCCCAACATACTGCATTTCCATGTTGACCTGCATTATTGCGCTATACAATTCCACGACATCTCGGACTCCCCCTCTCTTAAAATTTTTCTCAATCACCACCTGTGTTTTGACTATGATTGTTGTCTTGTTGTTGTGATTGGTGGTTGCTTGTTCCTCTACCTTGTCCATGACCTGTACCACATCTTCTTTCTCTTCCTCTGTTGCTGAAAAGGACATGTTCAGAATTTTTACCAGCCTGCATAAAGGAGTCTTCCTCAAGTTCCTTCTCATCCACAATCAATAAGAACACCAAATCTTTGAATGAGGGAATGTTCTCTCAAAGATGGATGCCAGTTTTGAATTGTTTGTATTCAAGACCCAAACCTTGCATACAGACTTCTACTTTATCACCATCATCAACCGTAACACCAATCAATGCAAGTGACTCACATATGTTCTTTATCTTCAACGAGTAGTCATTGATGGACATGGTTTTCTTCTACACAATATCCAACTCAGTCTTCAACTGTAGCTTCCTTACCTTAGTGTTGGTCGCATTCAATGACAGCAAAGTGTCCCAAGACTCCCTAGGAAATTGAGCATCATGTATATGCCCAATCATAATGTCATGTACACTAACAGAAAGCCAATACATTACCTTCCAAGCTCCCTGGTTCCAATATTTAAATGTCTTAATTTGCACAGCTATCGCACCTTCCTCTGGTAGTAGTGGTGCTACCTCATGCTCTCCATCAATGTAGTTCCAATAACCTTTGTCCATAAGGAAATTAGTCATTCAACTTCCAAGCATAGAAGCTTTCCTTGTCTAGCTTCTTACTTACAACCTAGTTAAGCCCATCATTGTTGGATGTCATAAAATATAATATCTAACTGTATCAAATGGTTTTCTCAAATTAAACTGATCATTTAATATTGGAAGATAAAAGGGGAACAAGAATTAGGATATAGATATGTGCTTTTAGACCTAAAGGAGAAATGGTTGCATCTCAATAGGGGTCCAAAAGGAGACGGTCTACCAAAGAGCAATGTGCAATAAGTTCTAGATTTACCTCAGCAAGTGACCAAGGGGAGAGATGGTTACATCTCAATAGGGGTCCAAAATGAGATAGTCTATCAAAGAGCAACATGCATCTAATGAAGCTTAAAAGACCTTAGGGTTAGCTTCATTAAAGACCTCCAAAAGTTAGTGTTAAAAAGTCCTTTGACTTTAAGCAAGCTAGGGCTGACCTTGAGGTGGGAACCCTACCCAAGCATGAGGTGCTTGTTAGCTTGCTAACTAAAGTGCTTTAAATATTTGTGGGAACCTTGCCCAAAGCTTGAGGTGATTTTTATGCTTGATTGACTAATGCTTAAAGTATTCAATTCAAACCAAATGATTTAAGAAGCCTAAAAGTCACATGTTCAAATGATCCTCCACTAGTTCTTGAAGTATTCAATTTAAACCAATGACTTAAGAAGCATAAAAGACACATGTTCAAATGATCCTCCACATGTGGCCCTCATGATGTGCTTGAATCCTATTGGATAGGTTTTAAGGGGTGAAATGAGAATTTAGATGCATACAAATAAATAATTAAGTGCCTTCTCTCAAAGAGAAAAAAGAGGACACATGTCCAAATGAAATAATTAAGTAATACAAATGAGAGAGAGAGAGAGAGAGAGAGAGGTGTGGACCAAGCATGAGAGGGGGGTATACTCTCCCACACACACACACATTCTCTCATTGTGTGGAGTGCAAAGTGCAAGAGATCTCCTTTTCCAAGCTTGTTGAGAAGTGGAGAGTCTATACCAACACTCTTGGCTATGGAATGCAACCAAGAGCCATGCTTCAATGCTTAAGCTTGCCATCTTCTTCATCTTTGTTACTATGCTATTATGCTATGCTGAGCAAGAAGAGTGATGATAAGTGAGAATCTATTTCTTTCTCCTATGAATGATTCTCGGGCGGTGCACTATGTAATCATGTTAATGTATAATGTGAGTTCGAAAGGAGGGGTTTTTAAATGCAAAAAATTTAGGTAATTTAACAGAGATACATTAAAATAAGGGATTTTTGTATTCAATTTTGAAAAAAAACCCTAAAATAAGGGGTCATTTTATTCATTCAGACATGTTAAAAGAGGGGTTTTTCTAATATCCTACGAATGCACGTTATATAGGGGGTACTGGATGGTGAACCCCCCGATGAATGATTCTTCTTCCTCTTCCCTACCCTCATTCCCTGCTAGCTCTCTCCACCTTTGAAGGTGTTTGAGGCCTTAGGATTGAGGCTTGGGATATAAGTTAATCCTTTTTGCAAAGTTTATGTTATGATCGTGATGCATGAAGCTTTCCATCTTCATAGCATCACCAAGGTCACAAGGAACACAAAGATTGTATTGTACCAAGTCTCTCTTGATGAGAGAATCTATAATACAAACACCTTTTGGAAGGGGGACCGGCTCCAAGTAAATCCAGTCCTCAACTATTGTCATGTTCTCTAATACTATCTCTCTCTTGCAAAAGTATTGTTCATGCCAAGTTAATTAAGTACTATGTTCATGTTGCTACCATCAATTAAGTTCACCCTCTATGTTCTCAAAGTAATCTCACAAAAATCCTCACTCTAATTCTCTCAATTTTGTTATTCTCAAAGTTCATAGGCAATTCCCATTACATTGGTATCAGAGTGTTTGGTTTCTCTTTTCTTACTTAAGAAGAGAGGTCCTTAAGTAGCCTATTAATGGTTGATTTTGTTAATTATATTAGGGTAAGTGGGGATGGGATCTATTATTGTTTTTGTTCAGCCCACTATGTGGGATATGGTGCACACCTCGGGAGCTTTGTTCTTAATAATGGTGTCTTTTTAGAATTGCCTACGGATTTACCATTATTGAGCCATAAGAAGTCCAAAAGGAGCTATCCCTCAGCAATTTTGCTATGTTAGACCCACCCCACTACTCTATAATTAACCAATTCGAGCCGTGGGTGTAGATACTTAAGTGCTTATTTTCAAAGGCTAAGAGGAGTAGTAACTAAGGTTTTGAATTTCCAAAGGATAGACTAAGTAAACACATAAGTATAATTCGCTTGGCTGACGATAACCAAGAGAGTAGAATGAACACTGATAACTTTGATTTTACACATGAATGTGCTAATGATGATGCCTCCATGTTTATCAATTATTTTGTTACTAGGTTGCATCAAGCTATGGGCAACCCTACTTTGCAAGCCAAAGTTACCCAACAACTTTGTGCTTATGGGATTTCCCTTCCTCTTTAAGAGGAGAGAGAGTTTGGGATGCCTCTTGTTGATGAGACTCCCAAAAAAAGACTCTCTCCCATAAGAGAGGAGGAATCTAAAGAACGAGAAAGAAGTGAATCCATAAGTTCCTCCAAAGATGTGGCTCCAGGAAGACGGTGGTGTAGACTATCACCAACTCCTCCAAAGAGGAAACCATCAACACATAGTCCTTCTCCTTGTCACTTCGAATGGGAAGAGAGGAAACAAAGGAAGAAAAAGGCAAGAAAGAGGTCACCCTCTTCTCTATCTTCTTCACCTTCCTCCTCTTCTGATGAAAGAAATAGTTATTCTCTTAGAGAATACAAGAGGAGAGGACATTGCAAAACTTACCCTACATGGCGAAGGTCCCAAAAGCTCAAGAAATTCAAATAGGGAGGAAAGAGTATCTCTTTTCTCACCTATGACGGCACCTTTGGTGCCACAAAAATGTATTCACCTTCATCCAAAAATTTGATGTGGCCTTTGGAGACGAGGGCTTCATGGAGTCCTCCAAGCTACACCATGTAGCTATGCACTTCCAAAAATCTGCTCGTCAATGGTGGTCTAGTCTTCGTGGCAACGACAAAGCCCCAAAGACATGGAAAACTCTACGAGTATCCATAGTGAACCGATTCCTTGCAAGCGATGCCAAGGACAAAGTGCTCACAAAATGGTGAATTTTGAAGCTACTCTTCAACGAGTCTATCCACAAATATGTAGACAAGTTTTTGGATTTACATCTCAAGGCTGCTGTCTTCCAAAAGATAGACTTTGCCGAGCAAAAGCAACAATTTTTTGGCGGATTACCTAAAGAAATGGCCGAGTATGTCAACTCCAAATGGCATGTTCTATCACTAAAGTAATCCACCACATCATGGTTTCTTCCCACATCAATTTCCAACAAGGGGCTAGATGGAATGTCAAACCCATGGAAAACCAATGGCCAAAATTCTTCCCAAGGCGCTTCCTACAACAACAATAGGTCCAAGGAGAAGGGATTTTACAAAGGTAAAAACAAACTCTCTCATGAAGAGCTTGAAGCTTTTTGCAAGGACCATAAGTGTTTTAAGTGTGGGGAGCAAGGAAATGGTTATCGTTCTTGCCCCAAAAGAAATGTACGCAATGACACTCCTAGAGCTTCCATGGTTGAAGATCCAAAAGAGGATACTCATTGCAAAGGCTCATTCCTCTCCGATGCTTGGGGAAAGGTAAGGGAGCATGATGCCTTCATCTTGTTTGACCCTGGCTCTACTCACAACTTCATATCAATGGAGTTGGCCACCAACTTGGGCATTCAAGATTTTGAGATGGGAGATATTGTAATGGCTGACACAACTTTCAAGAGATGGCAAGCCTCCATTTCTCCCTTGATTGGGAAGTTGAGGTTTCATGTCCAAACCTATGTCGACAAAGAAGACTTTTTCATCTCTCCTCTCCAACATGAGGATGTTATTTTAGGGGCACCATGGTTCAACCACATGGCTGCCAACATGAAGTTCCTTGAAAGGAGAATCTATTTCACCTACAGGGAAAAGAGCATGTATATAGATGCTAATGAGTCGGGAAACACCATATCCCCGGTAAATACGCTTGCTTTTGATAAGTCAATGAAAAGCTCTATTTTTTGCGTACATGATTTTTGTTAGAGAATCTGTGAATGATTCTAATGTTTTTACAAGTAGCAATAAAGGGAATCAAGAGGAATTAGAGCTGTCTAATTTTCTAAATGGATTCCAAGATGTTTTCATTGATGACATCCCTAGTGAGCTATCTCCAAAAGGAGGGGATGATGACCATGCAATAGAGCTTCTACTAGGAAGCACACCGCCTAATAAACCTCCTTATTAAGTTTCACAAGCTCAACAAGAGGAGATCATGAGGCAAGTGCATGAATTTTGTGGAAAAAGAGATGGTGAGTCCTAGCTCCTCTCCATTCTATTCACTATACTTTTAGTACAAAAAAGAAATATGGCACATATCACATGTGTGTCAACTATAGAGCACTAAATAGGATCACTATTTAAAAAAAGATTTCTGGTGCCACGGGTAGAAGATCTATTTGATAAGTTACAAGTTTTGGCCTAAAAAATGCTCCAGTCGCATTCAAACTCACGATGGACAAAAATCTTCATGCCACTCAAATTCTCTTTAGGAGTACAAGTGACACCTCCAAGTAATCTTTCAAGTTGTGAGAGAGAATAAGCTTTTCATTCATCAAAAGAAAAGTGAATTATTTTCTACAAGAGATTCAATACTTAGGTCATATTATCTCTCAAGATGGTATCCGTATAGATCCATCGAAGTTAGAGGTAATAAAATTATGGCCTAATCCAAGGAATCTACATGAACTAAGAAGATTTATTGGTATGTGTGCATACTATATACGCTTGATAGAAAAAATTCTCAAATATCAGGACCATTACATGACCTAACAAAGAAGAACATTAAGTATTCATGAACTGCTAAGGAGCAAAATGCTTTTGACAAGCTCAAAGAGAAGCTCACATCCCAACCAATCCTTATGCTTTCGGATCTATCAAAGCCATTTGAGGTCCAATGTGATGATTGTGGTGATTGCCTTGGAGAAATTTTGCTTTAAGAAGGGCATGCCATAGCATATGAGATCCGAAGGCTCAATGCCAATGAGCAGGTCTTGGGGATAGACAAAAAAGAGCTTTAGCAATTCTACATGCTCTAGACACATGGAAGCACTATCTCTTGGGGGCTCCATTCATCCTACAAATGGATCACAAAGTTTCAAGTACTTCATGACGCAAAGCAAGCTTTTCGATAAACAAATGAGGTGGACAAATTTTCTTTTGCAATTTAAATTTCATATTGCTTACATTGCTGGCAAGCACAATCAAGTGGTCGGTGCACTTTCACAACGGCAAAGGGTAAATTTGGTGTCTATAGCAACTCACAATGATCTATCAGTTATGATAGATGAGTATGCTACTGATCAAGACTTTAGGTAGGTAATTACAACCTTGCATTAGGGAAGAAAAAAAGAACCATTCACCTTGAAGGATGGTTATCTTCCAAACGGCAATAGGCTATGTGTTACTCACCCATACAATAAGAAATTCATGTAAGAATCATATGCTTCTTCTTATGCGGTGAAAAGAGGGACTCCATAATCTACTCTTCAAGGAGTAGAAATGTATTTCTATTGGTCTACCATGAAAAGTAAATATACAAGAGTATGTTTCAAAATGTGTGGTATACCAAAAATTGAAATTTGATCGAGGGAAGCAACTTGGATTTTTTCATTCAAACACGCTTAACAAGAAAGCATACTCTATATTGCCTATCAAAAAGACTATTAAGGCACATCAAACGGCAACCCTCTTTAGATCTCAAATTTTCAAGTATCATGGCTTGCCAACATCCATAGTGTCAGACAAATATCTTAGAATGACCAGTAATTTCTAGAAGGGTCTCTTTGAGAATCTAGGAAGTAGATTAAATTTCTCTTTTGTCCTATCATCAACAAACGGATGACCAAAGTGAAATAACTAATCTAATGATTCTTGAATCTACTAAAATCAAAGTAGATCAACGTTCTCAATGAGAGAAGTGCCTACCTCTTATAGAGTATGCACATAATGACATTGTGCATACTTCTATAGGGAAATCACCTTTCGAGGTTAAAGAGGGAAGATCCAAAATTCCCTTACTACTTAAATTATATGGGAAGATCTTCGCTTCTGATGAATATAACTGAGACTCACAAGAATATTTTCCAAAGATTAAAGAGGTTATATCCATCTCAAAGAAAAAGCAAAAAGGGTTGCTGATAATAAGCACAGAAGAGCCTTAGCCTTTAAGAAAAATGATTGGGTCTTGCTAAAGTTTCTCAAGGCTCATCTAAGGCATACTACGGGCAAGAAACATATGAGCCACCAAGAGTATTATGCTAAACTAGTGACGGGAGCAAAGCGAACCCCGAACCCCGACGGCCTCTAAAACACCGGGGACCGAATGGCGCGCCTCGAGCCTGTCATGGTAAAGCAAACAGGGGGCACCACCTAGCTTCAGCGGCTAGGACGCAAACAACACACCACCATAACAAAGTTTTCATCCAAGAGAGATGGATGCTTGGGAGTAATGATGAAAGGGAAAGGGAATGAGATCAAGTGAGAGAGAGAGAGAGAGAGTGAGGGAGGGGGTATAGCGGCTTAGTACTTAGGCATCACAAAAGGATGGCACACCCTTCACACATACACAAGCTCACTCCAAAACACAAGACTAGGTGGCGATTCCGCACACCTCACATGGGCAAAACATTGCAAGAAAACATACTCACAAAACCTCAAGCTTTATTTAGAGAATAAGGCGATGAAATGGGGAGCATAGGGTAGGGGAATGAGAAGGGAGAGCGTGGTAGAGCACATGGCGGATAGGTGGGAGTTGATGGCGAAGACTCGCACGAGGGTTGTGGCCATCATCCTTCATTTAGTTTCCCTTCATCTTCCATAGTCCAAGGGTGTAGAGTTCATGCTCAAGATGAGCATGGTGATTGCGGTGATGGTGATGGTGTGGGTGTGTGTGTGTGCACTAGGCACACACAGTGCATAGTGTACTCTTTGGTGATGGTGTGTGTGTATTTAGTGTGATGGTGACCCCTCTTTATATAGGGGAGGAGGGGGGAGGAATTCTAGAATTTAGAAATGAAGAAATCATTATCTACATAGGCCATGTGACTGTGGGCCCCACTTGTCTGGCTGTGTGTATATGTGCCAGAACAGCAGTCTCATGAGAGAGAGACTAAGAGAGAGAAATGGGTTGATGAAAAAAAGTGAGAGGTGACATGGAGAATAAAGTAATTACAAGAGGGGAGTGTGTTAAGAGGTGAATCTGTGTGCAGATGTGTGTGAACACAAGAAAATAAGGTAACCACCGGGTGGGGATGGGTCTGTGGGCACCTTTTTCAGTGAAACTGAGTGTGTGTGAGTGTGGGGGAGGCCATCTGGCTACAAGACAAGAGAGATTTTGAATTTTAGAGAGAGAGGGGGGTATTTGGATCATGGGAGAGTGTAGGAAAGAGAAAAGGGGGGTGGGGTATATTGTTTTGGAAGATAGCATAAGTTGCATGTGAGTAAGGGTGCATTATTGGTGAGTTATAATGCATTATTGGTGAGAGGTGGGGTAGCTTGAGGGGAGAGAGAAAGGAGAAAGGACAAGGGGAAGAGAGAGGGGGTTGACCTTTTGAGTGGAGGAGAGGAAAAGGGACACCCGGCGGGGCAACAGTGAAGAAAAAGGAGGCAAGGTGGGGATGGGCTACCCCGCAGGCATGAGGTGGCCTATTTAACCTTTCTTATATATTTACATAATCATACTTTATTTTTTTCTTACTTTTTCCAATGCCTTTTATCACTCCCTCCCTAAGAGGGGGTTTTCATGGGGTGGGGACGAGAGAAGAGGGGTATGGGAGCTTGGCTTGTGAAAATCCCCCATCATTAGCCCTCCCCTTTTGGCTAGAGACATTCATGTCTTTAGCTCTGTTTCTTCTTCCGCTTAGCTGTAGGATCCGATATCGAGTTGCCTTCTGAACTAGCCATTCCATTTGGACATTGGCGAGATTTCTGGGATATTCATGAATCTATAACAGGTCCGAGTGATAACTTGTTCCTTGGAATAGTGTCGGTTGATTAAAGGGGAAGCCCATGGCTTCCAGAACTTTGTGCCAATGTCCTCCTGGATCCCAAGTGAAAAATAGGATCATTGTTTGCAGTGTCCGAACAATAAAATTTGCATGCCAAATTGGATCAAATTTGTAACCACCATTAGCGAGAGGGGAAATGAGCATCTTGGCTCCTGCAAAGACAGAACTGAAAATTATGATTCCCAAGAGTGTACCAAGAATCCACCATATATGGACGCCTTGTTGGTGTGGTGAGCTCAAGTTGTCTTCAGAATCTTGATTACTGCCATGACTAGAAAAAACTGCGAGCATATCATGCTTCTTTTGGGTGTGCTCAAACATGTCAGCTTCCTTTACTGATGCTAATAGCAAGCCACCTACCTTGCGGCTTAAATACAAGTGTAATCCACTTACCTTTCTCCAAAGAGAAGATGCACTATTTGTAAAAAATTGTACCAAATTGCGAATGAGGTCTTTATTCTTGCATTCTATCAGGCTTTTGTCTATCCATGGCTCCTTTCCTCTTATCTCCATGCTGGTCTTCTCTCTATATGTTAGAGCAGCTAGCCATAGCCATAGGTCTGATGCATCCCATGCAAACACAATGCTGTGTTGTGGAGGAGTTTGGAACATCCTTAAAAGGTTGGCAACATATTGATCATCAAACTTACTCTGAACACCCTCACATAAACTGGAGGCATTACCCATCTCCAAGTCTATAACACTCTTCAGTAGACTAGAGGCATTACCCATCTCCAAGTCTATAACACTACACAATAAAATCTTGCTCGGTTGCCAAGCCTCTGGAGAAATATCCAACTCCAAACCTTCAGTCATACTTACCTCTTTGTTATGGTCCTCTAGTGAAACTGCCTTGATGCAAGATTCCTTTAGCTTGCTACACTGTCCTGGGTCCATGCTAGTGAACAGGCTTCCGTTTTCAAAGCCCTCCCCTTTGCTTGATATGTTGTCCATCTTCTGCAAAGCCTTGCTAACAGGCTGGTTTTCCTCTTCTCTTGTATCTTTCATGACCTTTGCATTCCTCTTACTCTGACGAGGCCTAATCAACACTTTACACCTTCTTATCCTTACTGCCCAATGCTGTTGATTGATCGCTTTGGTGCCTATTTCATTCAAGGTTAAAGATGTACTCACATTTGTGACACAATTTTCTTGACATACCTCCCCCACTTGGGTAGCATCTTTTGATTCTTTAACCTCTTGTTCCATTGCTTGAGTTCTTTGAATAGTCTTCTTACTTGATCCTTCTTGTGTTACACTCATTTTGACCTCTTCTGCAAGACCAATGATACTTGGTGTGCGGGTACCAATTGGTGGTGGGCGTAGGATGATTGTAAGTGGTGATTGTGGCGGACGTAGAATTTGTGTTGGTGGGGCTGGTGCTCGGGGTGGGGGTGTTCTTTCTCTAGGGGGTGACAATTGGTTCCTCCTACCTTCTCTATTATAGTTTTGTTGTGGTTTGGGATAGTAGTACATACCGTGACCATCTTCTCCGTAGTTGTAGCAGTGATACGGGCCTATTTTGTCGTCGTGCTCTTCGAGGGTCTTGATCTCTTTCTTGACTGCTCCCTTGCTGTATTAAGTGGACAGACAAATTCTGTAGTTGGTCAGTAATATGGGCCAACATATCTTGTTGGTCATCTCTTACCCCAAGAGCCGGTGGTGGTGGTGGAATGGTGGTTGTCGTAGTTGCTGGTCGACGCGATGTTCCTGATTCTGTTGACTCGGTTTCTTTGGCTTTCATTCGCAGCCTCTCGTCTTTAAGGCGAGCAATCTCAACGGCTAACTCGTACGTAGCCGGGAATCCACCTTTCACCTTCTCCTTGAGAAGCGGCCATAAGCCATGCGTGAACCGATATTTTTTTAGGAAATCGGGTGCAGCTTCCCCCCTAGCCAGTGACTCAACCCACCGTTCCCACAAATCCACAAATTTGGACTCATAGGTGGCATATTCTAAAAGACCCTCCTGCTTCAAGTCTCTCAACTTGTCCCACAACTTTTCTGAAGTGGTACCTCCCCCAAAGCGCCTCTTAAAAGCGATTTTTAAGGGTTCCCAGTCATCCTTGGTTGCTTGTGGAAGTGCATTGTACCATGATCTAGCTTCTAGCTTCATGAGATGCTTAAAGATTCTAACCCGGGATTCATCCGTATCTTTGTTGCTCACTACACATGCTACTTCAAAGTCATCTAGGAAGTCTATTACCAAATCCTCCCCCTTCTTTCCTTTAAATGTTGGAAATGCTACACTTGCCATGATTACTGAGAGAGAGCTAGAAAGACACACTGCTTAGCTTGCAAAAGTTTTTTTCTTCTTTACAAGGAGGCGTGTATACCCTCTTATACTAGGACATAGATTAAAACTTCAAACGGTACATTGCCTTGTACCAAAGGTAGGACAAATGGTTGATCTGATGCCAGAACCTCAAAAAACCGCTCCCCACCCGGCATGGTGTCAATGACGTGCTGGTAGTGAGCCTTCAAATCCAGTATTACCTTGATTGAGCGTACACGTGTTGGTATGTGTGATCTGTCTTGAGGTAGGTTGTACTGATTCATGTGAAGCTTAGAGGTGCTTAGTCACTGTCCAAGCTTGTGGGAGAGGGTGGTGTTCTTTCCTGAAACAAACTCAGTAGATCCCTAGTTTCTCTAGTGAGAGTGTGAGCCAATGCTTCCATTATCTATGCTGCAGCATCAGGTGCGACTTGAAAACTGACTGTGATAATTACCTCGATGACTTGAGTTACCCGATTCTCAAAGTAAAATAGTGTTGATTCTCTATTGTGTAGAGCTCCTTCCATTTTGTTGTTGTGGGTTGGTTGTAGGTTGCGGACATGTTTTCGACCTTCTCCTTCTTCTTCTTGGCACTTGGCCTATGTATATCCACTGGGTTTGGCGTGTTCGTTGACTCTCCCACTGCAAATCGATTACCGTTACGCCTGACACTCGAGCTTCGATGGAGATGCGGAGTTCGTCTAGTTGTGCTTGGAGCTCTTCTTCTTCTGTCGTCCAATTAGTAAATCCTGCTAGCCATTCATCCATTCACAATAGTTTAAGGGTTTCAATCTTGTAAACTGAAGGGTTTCATGAAAAGATCCTCAGTGGGGGCACCAAATGACGGTGTCGTGCTGTGACACGTACATAGTGGGAACGCATGCTACAAGATCTATCTTGTATTTTTTTAGATACATAATTATATTTCCTATAGTGTACATATGCATATTTAAGTATAATAATAAGCCTTCTATCTCATGCTATTATTTTTCTCAAGGGTAACATATCCTTACTTTACCATCAGAAAATACTATTTGAAAAGCATCAATAGCTCCACCTCTTTAACTTGGGGCAAAAAGCATTGATTCTTTATTTCTACTATTTCATTATCATCTCACACCCTAGCTAGATCCTATATCTAAGTTAAACTCCAATATATATATATTCTATGTATTTTTTATACTTTTCTTATATTTCTTTTTAAATAGCTACTAGGAGAGAATCAAATCCTAGTGGGACACTAGGTGGCATGATTTCAAAGATACACTTATTTTAATGCATTATTGCAAGCATGATTACAAAACTTTGTCAAGGAGCAATGTCATGCTTTCATATGGCATGAGGTGTCCTTTGGAATTAAATGAAAGTCTAGGCTAAGGAGACCACATGAAGACTTTTGTTGCCATAAATGGACCCTATTTTGATGAATTTTTTACACAAGGTTCCAATCCGAATTGGAAAACGATTTTAAATTGAAAATCGTAGCTAATGAGCTGAAGTTTTTGTCCATATTTTTACCTTTTTTATTTGGAGCCACGGTTGAGGAGATATGATCAAAATACTGGACCCAGTCTGCCCACATCATGATGGGGCAGCTCATTTCCAACTTTTCCAATTCCTGTTTACACTGGCTCCTCTCTTCTTGTGTAAACCTTTGGGGGCTCCCTTCACCTATAAAAGGGGACCTCTTCTTCCTTGAAAAGGAACTCAAGCATTTAAGCCATTGATGAGAGGAATTCATGAGGGAGTGAGTAGTAACGCCTAATTGTACTTAGCCATTAACATAAGCCCAAGCCTACACTTTCTCCTAGAGGGAGACTAGCCATTCTTGTAACAAGCTAACCTTGGAAGATCAACTCTAATCAAAGAAGGTCTTGCACTTGGTGTATCAATCAAAGTGGAATTATCCACTCTTCTTCTCTCTCCCATCAATAATGGTGCCGAAGGGTTTCCAGTAAGATGTGTTCTACATTGATGTTTTTTTGATTTCTTGTTGTTTTCATTTTCATCTCTAATCCAACATATATATATATATATATATATATATATATATATATATATATATATATATATATATATATATATATATATATATATATATATATTTATTTATTTATTTATTTATTTATTTATTTATTTATTTATTTATTTATATATATGTGTATCTAATCTCATCTCCTTAACCAAAACTATCTCTCTCATTCTTAGTAATTCATCCTCTCTAGGTTCTCTTGCTACAGGTACATCTCTCCCCGCAGTATCCTTATTGCCTACGGGCAAGAATAGGGCTTGGGAGGGAAACTTCTCATCTCTTCACTTCTCTCATATCTACATTTCTCACATACTATCCTAGATGAATAACCCACATGATGATCATTTCTATCACTTTCACTTTGTACGATCTATTAGAATTAACGTATGGATTAGCCGTAAAATACACTTTCAACAACGTATAGTGTTTCTCTTCGGCCCTGAAAGGCTCAATGAAATACTTCTATCACCGGATCCCATCATACTACCTCTCATAGACTATAAGTTTTCTTTTGATGTAAGCGTAGTTATCTTGCTATGAACCAAGAGGATTTGTACACACAATTAATCCCAATCACTAGACAAAATATATATATTATGGTAAGCACAAAACTACAATTCCAAAGAACAATTCGTAGCCTATTTGTTCAGCCAAGATTGAATGCCATTAACTCATCCATTAACCCTTTCATATTACCCATGATACGATATGACCATAGCCTTGATGTTTTCATCTTCGTATTGTTTTGACATTCTCTTTTGCGTTCTTTCTTTGTGTGTGTGAGTGCAAGAGAGAAAGAGTGAGTCTTCTTTGATTGCACTTCTTTCCAAACCCTATTCTTCATGGCATCTATGGTTTAACTCCTTCATATAGTTTTTGTTGAGTTCTCTCACAAACTCTCACAGCCATAAGCCCGGTGCTTTCCTGGCAAGACCGTAAATTTCTCGACATATTTTTGGTGAACCCAACGCGAATCTGCTAGGGTGAGAGTTTGTGGGTAACCATGGGTGATCATGTTGAGCAACAGGGTATGCATTTTGACCCAGCAACAATGCAAATGTTTCAAGCATTTGCAATGTTCATGCAACAACAACATGCTACTGAAAGAAGGGAGATTTCAGCAACGAAGGCCATACAAGCGGTCGTCAACAAAATGGATCAGTTCAATGGCAAAGATGTAACCAAGTACTTACGCGAGTATGTGAAGGAGATGGAGCTGCATCGCGTGTCAGAAGGTGAGATGATTCAAAGCTTTGAGCTAGTTGTTGCTGCAGAAATTAGGGAGCATGTTAGGGCAATTAAAGATTGGCATGGGAGAAATTGGGAAGAACTCAAAGTAGCTTTAAAGGAGGAATATTTCATGGAGGACTCAGAGAGAGTGACCAAAAGGACATTCTTAGAATGGGTAGTCAAGCCAAAGCAAGGACTATCAATAACAGAGCTACTTAGGAAATTTGAGCGGCGCTATGCACAACTCACTAGGACAGAAAGGGCAACACTAGATGCAGAGAAGACAGATCTTTTCTTACAAGCTGCAGGTAAAGAGTTTCAAGAAAATTTGGAGCTTCTTCTTGAAGATACAGATGCTGAGCAAGGACTAAAGACCGACTGGAATGAGGTTGAAGGTGCTGTCTCACTGCTTGCCAAACGACAAAGAAGAAGGGACAAGATGGTAGTAAATACTACAAGTCCTTCCACCTCAACTTCTGACAAAATGGTAAAGCCTACTTTTATCGCTCCTAAGTTTGATGAGTCCATGCTAGATGAGCTTGTGAAGGGAATGCGTGACTTGAAGGTGAAGTTTGCAAAGCTTGAAGAAAAAGGCCAACCATCAGGGGCACTTCCTAGGCAAAGACAACAGCCCAAAGAAGGGTTTGTTAATAGATGTATTTGGTGTGATAGTACAGACCATGTAAGAAGGGATTGTGATGATTTTAGTGATGCTTTGTCAAAAGATGTTGTCTTTTTTAAGGATGGTAAAATCCACTTAAGAGAGACAGGTCTACCCTTGAGAACTAACTTTGGGAAGGGGGGAATGCAAACCTTAGTTGAAGATATGGCAACCAAGCATGCCACCTCTTCAGTTGAGGCAGCTACTTATGGAGTAAAAATTGAACATTTTTGTGATGAAGAGGTGAGTGACCATCATGGTCAAATTTGGCCAAATGTCATGCAATTAGCTAAAAAGGGAAAGCTTACAAAAGAGATTCTACATGAAGCAGGTGATTGCATACGTCTAGAAACAGGATGGAATGATCCAGTGGACTCATTGTCAGTGCGTGCCTACATTACAAAATGCCAACAAAATGAGGCAATTGTAGAAGAGAAGCGCAGACGTGAGAATGCTGATGAAGGACCATCAAAAAGAGCTTCTAGAAGTGGGGGAAGAAGCGACTCAATGCCTTCTCAAACACCCTCAACACAAGGAGCATCTCCACCTGAAGTACTCATGGAGAAGTCTACAACAGGAAAGAAGAAAGAGCCAACGAAAGGTAAGAAAAAAGGCCCAACTTATAAACTACAATCTGATATTGAGGTTGCTACAGATTTAAAGAAAGTCTTGGAGGAAAGGATCTTGAATAGCAAGATTGAGTTTACTCTGGGAGAAGTTCTTGGCATTGCAAAGCGTGAATTCCATGAGGAGATCATTGACATCATCAAGAGAAAGAGGCAAACCCTTGCTGAAGTTTCTCGTCCACAGGTTGAAGGGGAAACCTCAAAGACACAAGGGATGCACCTGCAAAATAAGGAGAATGATGGAGCTGTGGTAGGATGCTACCAATCTAGTGGGAGAGTGAAGAAAGTGTATTTCTCAAATGATGATGAAGAAGTTGAAGATATTCCTAGGAGTTACTATTCACTATGGGGCACCACTCGACTTACACAACCCACCTGGCCGAGACATGGAACACACCTATGGAGTGAGAGGAGAGAGACTACCCATTTACCCACTCCACACAGAGAGACACTCACACACACACACACCCAAAAAACTCAGCTCAAAAGAGGAGAATTTTTTATGTTTAGATACAACTAAGCTTGGGCCAACACCAATGGGGCAAATAGCTCACACAGTATGGGTAAAATAAGCCAGATACAATCACAAACTGGAGCAGAAGCTTCGCTCATAGGAGAAACTTACATAGCCAAAACAACATAAAAACAATAAGGAATTTGGAAAAATGGACAGCACCATCGTGTCCAGAATGGCCCAAAATCCCAGTCTACAATGTCAAAGTGCTCAAATCCGACCTCGGATGAGCAGTTTACGGCCAAAACAGGCTCCAAAAACCCCAAAAACACAGTTGTGGCTGTTCCTCCTCTCTTCTCCACGTTTTTTCTGGTCTTCTCTCTGTTTTTTCAGTTCCCACACTTAGCTTTATTAGTTGGGCACCCTTGGCCTTTTAGATGACCTCAAACGGACCCCGAACAGGTCAAAAACTGACCTCGCAGTGCATGGTTGTCACCTTTTTGCATCATCCGCACACCTGGCACTCAACTTTTTCCAATAATGCATCCCTCCACCACATGAAGTGGCCGCAAAAGATGGTCCTCATGATTACCTTTTTGCATAATTATCACAAGACAACACCCACGTTGTGTCCGTACTTATCCACGTGCAAGTATTGACCCCATTCGACCTCCTGACGCCACTAGATGCCATCTAACGCACCTGCTTACCTCATGTCGTCGGCCTGCGGATAGCTTCCTCGAGAAGTTTTACGTGCTGTCAACTCCTCATTATTATAGAAAAAATACACTGGTACTGGTAATAGTGAAAATCGATGCACTATGCATATGCTGTCCTACCTGTACACACGTGGGCCCCACATAACCACCTGACTCTGGAAAATGGGCAATTCTTTATTTGATGCACCATGCATGTGTATGTACATATGTGCAATCCCTTGCTCCAAAAAACTCCTGACAGCGTGTTGCCACCTTGATATGTGAGCTCTATGTACCAAGCTCACAATGCATCCATAACCACAGAAGCTCTGTGCTTCGATCCACTCTCGATGTGAAACTCATCTCGAAGCATGTGTGTGTATAGAATAGATTAGAATAAAGTGTGCACATTGTTGCCCTTGGCATTGCTTGCACCCTTTTCTATTCCATGTGTGTGTGCTTGTAGTAGAGGGTGTGTGTAGGTGTAGTAGTAAGATATCACATCTATTTCCATTTTCCTCTTGGAATTTCTTGCACCTCTTCTATTCCATGTGTGTGTGTGCTTGTAGTACAAGGTGTGTGTAGGTGTAGCAGAAAGATAGCACATTTATTGCCATATGTGTGTGTGTGATGAGAGTGGTAGGTTGAGGTGAAGAGAGAATAAGCCCATGCCATGTCTTATTTTCACCTTTTTCTTTGCCCACAAAGTCTGGATGTATCTCTTTTGTTAATGTGAGATGTTTCTTTGCTCTAGCAGGGTCATGTTTTCCCTTGGATTGACAACTTAAGGTGGTTATTGATCATGTGTATGTCACTATGCTATGATTGCCTAAATAAATCGAAGACTTTCCCACAAGCCTCAAGCATACCACATCAATCCAAAATTTAACCTAACTACACTACAAGGCTTCCAACAAGGATCCTAGTACTCTCAAAATACCTCAACACGGTCAATAAAACCATTGACCAACTATCTGCTAAAATATAGAGAAAACGCATATACTCTAGAGTGGTCTAGAGGAAGCCTTGAATAACACAACTAAGTCTATCATTTTCTCTATCTAGGCTGCCTTGTCCACCGCAACACCACAAAACATTAAGGAGTTCTTATACCTAGCTCTGCCTTTTTGTAATAATAGCAAAAATCTCAAATGTAATTGTTAATCCAAGGGACATAGCTGACTCGACCAGTGCACTGCGTCTTCAAGAGGTTGTCAAGCCCTTGGAAAACCCAACCATGACTTGCTCAATTTGAATGTCAAGCTCTAGCAAGCGTTGATCACCAAAAGCTAGTCTAGTAGCCAAATTCAAATATGTGCATTTCACTGAGCTAAGTACCTAAAACGAAATCAAACTTACTAATAGAAGGTAGAAAATACCTTATAGAGTCTATCTATGGTCTCAAATCCATCATTAGATGTTTGGACCAAAAAAAAATTTCTTACAATTAAACCAGTTTTAATTAGCAGGCTTTTTTGTATATTTGATAGACTCGATAGCTCTATATTTATGATCTCTATCCTATACTAAGCTTAGAAATCAAAACAGACTCATAAATCAAAAGATACAAATAAAAATAGCAAGAGGAGGGCCATGCCCAAAACTTACAAATACCATGAGAGACTTATGTTCTTGCCTAGGAAATTTCATCTAGAACATAATTCTATTTATGAATTGAAAACAAACAAGCAACTGAAGTAAGGAGGTATACAAAGGTACTCAGGTGCTTGCGCACTCAATTCATTATCCAAAAAGCTTACATACATTTTACAAAAGTTGGCTCATATATTTTAGCCAAAAAGGTCAAAGTATAGTTGTTTAGTCAAAATGGCTCTCAACACTGGCAAACTAAGCATCGAGAATAATCAAAATACAAGATGGAAGGCATCAACCCCAATCTAATCAAGAATACTCCCAAGTACATCCATAAAAAATAGTAAATTATACCCATAGAAATGACAAAAATTCTCACACTTACCCTTGTCCACCTTGCTTCCATGCCTATTTAACACATGCCAAGGTTGTTGAGATGTCGAGCTCTACACCTTGAGCTGGCATCCACTACGGGTCTTGGCCGCTTACGGCATTTACTCACTGGCGCGTTACTAGTGACCGACACGGAGGATCTCTGCCAGTGATTCTACAGCTGGACTACACTTATAGTGCCAGCCTAGTATGCTTCTAGCGAGTTCACACTTAGTGACCGCATGTACATATGTGCTACTTTTCAGCTTTAGCACTTAGTCATTTTGTACTCTCTTTTCTGTGAAGAAGAAGAAGAAGCTTTCCATCTCTGTGTGCTTTGTGCTTGTCTTGTGTAGCTCTCTTGCATCCTTATTCTTTACAAAGGTTGTAGTTAAATAACAACAATAAGTGGTATTTTACAAATGTAGTGAACAGTAGTAGGAAATAATGTTTTACTAACTCGATAGAGTCCAAGGAAATGAGAAGGAAACTAACTTGCTCCTCATCACCACTTGGTATTGACTACAAACGATTGATGTGGGTGATAATGCAACCAAGCTCAAAAGGTGCACACAAGGTCTCAAGAAGACATATCTAGCGCCTTAAGAAAAACCATTGGAAAGGAAGAATCATGGAATTCAAGCAAACCCGAGATGATATGCAACTAGCAAAGGTGCATCATGTGTGTATAGCTTCACAATTGAAGCTAGGGACAACATTGACTCCATCAAGATTTCGTGAAAACTATAATTCCATTTCTCTGTAGAGTTTTTAGGATTGTCTACTTTTTATTTTCACCTCATATGTTTCTACTAATTTGTGTATGATATTTGTTCCATGTTCATTCATGTAGATGATTTTCCATATGATTTTGGCTATTTTTCCAGTTCTTTGTAAATTTTTTAGGATTGTCTATTTTCTATTTTCACCTCATATGTTGCTTCTAATGTGTGCATGATATCTATTTCTTATTCATTCTTGAAAATGTTTTTCCATCTGGTTTTGTAGAGTGTGAGCTGATAGAATCTCAAGAAGACCTTAGAAGCCATATGTGTTGAACTTGGCAAATTACTATATGTTGGTTGTCCATCCTCTGATCTTGTCTCATGGGACATCTTTTTTTATATCCACACTTATGTCTAGGCAAAATGGGTATGGTAATGTGTCTCCCATAAGCATGCAGACTTTGGAATGTCCTACGCTAGATAATGCATCGATAGTAGCAACCAAAAGGAGAATCAAGGTGGATATGCATGCCACCATGAAGTGCACCTATGGGTCCAACAATGATAACATGGTTTATTTCTCTTCATGTGTTTTTGTATATCTTTTGATTACAGAGTGTCCATAGGACACCAACAATGTGGATTTTCAAAGGGGACAGTGCAATGAATGGCTTCCTTATAGTTGGATGGGAGACCAATTAGGTGGTCAACCACCACGGAGATAACATTATGTACTGTGTAATTGGAGAGAATTGGTGTTCATATACCATATTGCAAATTAAATCATGTCAATGGTCTTCCTCTATAGAAAGTGGAAGCTATCAATGGGGGAATGGGAGGCACTTGACTCTAATGTTGCTGCTAGAGAAATCATTGACCTTCAAATATGTCTCACATGATGATGGAGTGCACAATATCTTTGTAAATAACAATTAGTACCTCATGCATTTTTGTGACTGTTTCAATATGTGATATAGAAAAAGATCTTTGTTTTTGAGGAAATTGCATTCCCACAACATATTTCTATAGACGCTTGTAACTGATGCAAATTTTGCTCCCATTAATGAATATGGTGTTTTGAATCTCATCTCTAAGCATATTTGTTCATTTTCAAGTTGTTCTGAAGCATTTTATTTTTTATCATGTTTTCAATTAAAATGTTCAACTTGAAAATGTCAATGCCTTTATTCTTTATGTCTTTTGTTGTTTTGTTGTGTGTTTTGTTTAGGATCTATTAGTTTTAGCTAATTTTAAGGACTTTTAAAAAGTTTTTAAAGTGACTTTGGGTATATAAATTCACTTTCTCGGTTTTTAAAGTTCATTTATTCACTTAGACAAACCTCTAGCTCTAAGCTCTCTCGGCATCTTTCTTGCGAACAATCCCATCGCAACGTCCTATGAGCATATGGAATCATCCATGGCACTTATCCTCTTACAAGAGAGCCCAGCTCCACCAAGGAGGAAAATCGGATGATAGAGGGAGTTGACGTGTTGGAGGAAGCCCTTGAGCTCCAATTACTCATCACTTTATATCCATCGGTGGTGGACTATCATCAATTTTTGTTCCTCAACTTAGAGGACAAGTCGCTCTCAGTGCTTGCTATCTATGTGGGCATGAAGGATCCAAGTGGAAAGACAGAGCTGGCCAAGCTTGAAATTGACTATGGAAACAAAATTATCCCAACAAGACTCTCCTAGCTCCCCAATGAAAATGAACAAAATTTGGTGCAAACAGGAAGAAGCACCCTAGTGAAGATAAAATCGTGTGCCACCTTTTATGAAAGTGTGCTAGAAACCTCTTTCCACCCACACAAACCACTGATTCCAATGGGTGGAGATAATCACTCCAACATTGAGCTTACAAGGAAGTCCCTTGAAGAAATGTATGAGGATACTAAGGCAAACATTATCACACCTAACTAATTGTCTATGCTTTTCTTACATTTAGTACTAATGTCCTTTAAAGTGTTTTGCAACCTACATACCTTGCTGATAAGGTTGCAATGCAAACTGGAGGTTCTCGCAATGTGCTCGCCAATAGGGATAGCTCCTTGTGGCACTACTTAATACACCAATGACCATCCATTCTTTGAGTTGCTCACACAGTGTTCTTGAAGCATGGTTGTGCGGAGCTACTCAAGTGCAAAGCATTGAGTGCCATCCTTTTCGATGAAGATTCCCTCACTCTTAATGTAGATAAATATATATTAGTGGATCGTAAGGCTGCCTTGTACTCCTTTACAAGAAAGGACCCTAGGTCAGTCCTAGCCCATTGTGCCTTAATCCTAGCTCAAAGGGTGACAAACTATGAAGATATTGTAAAAACCCTTGGCATTAGGCTCGCCATTTGTCCCATATCCACAAATATAATTAACAAAAAGATAACCATCCATGATGTAATTTCCAAAAAAATAGAGAAAAATTTGGTATTTTGTGCTGTCTTTTGAATTCATTTATTATTGTATATTTTTCTTTGTTCATTTTGTCTAAAAAACTTTGATTATAGCAATGCGTGGACATAACAACTTCCATAAACACGCCTAACATCGATCATGTAGTCTGGGTGTCCAAGGGACATTAACGAGTGAAATTTTTTCATAACGTAGCCACAGGGGGGACCTTACATAGATTGCGGGTGCCCCTCGGTGCACCGTGGCACTTGGCAGGGCAGTTGAAGGCCAAAAAAAATTCCTGCACGCCATTGCATACTTGGGGTTTCATGTTGTAGTAGAATACGTCCATTTGCTTGAGCATCGAAATCGATTCTCATCATCATTCAAACCAGATGCTTGCAGATTGAAATAAATTTTTAGTAGCCTACAAAAGATAGTGAATACATGTCAAAAAAGTGCACCCTTACCCTTACCTAGTTTGATGGATATGTTTCTTTCAAGATCCACCACCTAAAGATAGCATGGACATCACTTGTCTCTTGCATTTGCAAATGTGGAAGCCAAGGAGAATGTGTGTGAGATGATTGATTCCACAGTGCGTATGATGTGCATTGTGCTGTAGTCAAATGTAGTTGTCCAATTACCACTCTTGCTCTCGTTTTTGCTAGTCTAATTTTTTTTGTTGACCTTTGCCATTTTCTCGTTGAGATGCTTGGTCTTCTCATTGGATTCCTCTTGGACTTGTTGAATGTCCTTGACATCCTTCTCTTGCACTGAAAAGTATGTAGCAAAACTGCTTTTTTGCTTCCATTTTGTTGAAGAACATAGAATAGAATTTCTTACCACAGAGTAGGACACACAAAGGTGACATTTTGCAGATCGACATCCTGAACACAGAGCAGAGGACTCAGCTAGAGAAAGAGGCCAAATGAAGAGGATGACCACTCGAGACCACAAGGAGCAAACTGGGGAAATATAGGAAGGTCGGCGTTGCCACCATGCCCACGTGCAACTGTTAAGAATACTTACGCCACTTGGTATCACCTCATTGGAGGGAGATAAATAGTTTTAAAAAATAGAGAGCGCAAAAGGTAGTTAGGTAATTCTAAAAAGGACTGAGCACACCATAGTTGGGGAGAGAGAGAGAATCAAGTGCGCAGTCTTCTGCGCAGTAGGGGGGAGAGAGAGAGAGAGAGAGAGAGAGAGAGAGAGAGAGAGAGAGAGAGAGAGAGACAGAGAGAGAGAGAGAGCAACACTTCCTATTTAGAATCATGTCTCTTGGAGTGCATTGATTGCGGGATATGCCCAACAAGGCAAGTCCAAGAATCTATGTATTATTTTCTATTGCACACACACACACACACACACACACACACACACACACACACACAGAGAGAGAGAGAGAGAGAGAGAGAGTGTTAGCGGGTCACCGTGATGGACATTTGTAGCATAGCGATCTGGCACTAACATAATGTCAATACTCAGGGAAGTGAATCGGATGGGGCACGGAGACTCTTTGAGATCATCAATCTTAAGAAGTGAACCTTAACAAGCAAACACACTAACTCAACAAGCAAACCAACACTCAATGATAAGGGAAATCTGCATATTTCCTTTCTCACAGCTTTAGGTCATCACGCCATTTCAGCACTCGAACGGACTCGAAATGCAACGAAACTTTAAGAGGAGATCTATGACACGTAGGGGCACTATCCTACCAAGTCTGGTCACAATCCAACAAGGTACCAAAATCACAATCCATCATGAAAAAGGTATTGAAAATTGTAACAGAACATACCAAAAATGTCACCCTATGGTCTACGAACACCTTCATATGGTCAAAACAACTAAATACAGTGATTTAAGCTCAAAATTGAAGATTACTCTCACTAACACGTACTTGTGAACTCAAAAAAATTGACAATGCTTACACTTAAATGAAAGAGCAAAGAGAGAGGAACACAATGCAAGTTTTGGAACTGAAAAAGGATTACCCAATCAATAGCTGCGATGATTACAAGTTGGAGCTTCTTAGTTGCTTAAGCGTACGTACAACAGAACTCTTTTCTTCTCTCAAGATAAGCCTTCTTTCACATTAAGGCTATGGACCTTTATACCTAGGGATTTCTAAATGGCTAGTGGCCGACTCACATGGACCTTTACAAATATCATTACAGCATTACAACTCAGGGAATTGATCCACTACTCTGGAATCAGGATTACACATAGTATTACTACACTAGCTCGAAAAACCAATAGAGTACAAATGTGGTCTCCAACTACGTGTCCAGCCAGGTGGACGCCCGTTCGCTCTGTCTCTTAAGACACACACACACACACACAGAGAGAGAGAGAGCAAAGCTTCCTCTTCGGAATCATGTCTCTTGGAGTGCATTGATTGTCATAAAATCTAATATCTAACCAACCCAAATGATTTTTTCATATTAAACTGATCATTTGATGTGGGATAATAAACGAGAACATGGGTCAGGATATAGACATGTGCTTATAGATCTATCTCAACACGGGGCCAATGGTAAAGGGGCCCAAATGAGATATGGTCTGTCAAAGAGCAAGGCTAACCAATGGAGCTTAAAGACCTTAGGGTTAGCTTCATTGAAGACCTCCAATAGTTAGTGTTAAAATTCCTTTCACCTTAGGTAAGCTAGGCTGTGCTTGAGGTGGAAACCCGGCCCAAGCTTGAGGTGCTTGTCATGCCTGATTGACAGAGATGCTTGATGATTGAGATGTTTGAGGTGTTTGTCATGCTCGAGATGCTAGGGCTATACTTGAGGTGGGAACCCAACCCAAGCTTAAGGGGCTTAAGGGCCAAGCTGGTGGTGAGAATTGTGCCCAAGGTTGAGGGGCTTGAGGTGTCACAAAAGTCAAACCAAACCCCCTACAAAGAGGGGGCGAGCCATGCAAGAAGGGGGCGGGGGGGGGTTGTTGGTTGACCACTCTCTCTCCCAAAGGGCACCCCTTGCCCAAGAGGCAAGTAGGACACATGTCAATCCCCTAGCGAGGTTACCCTCATGGTGTGCCTAAAGCCTATTGGTTGGCCTTCCAAAGGGTCCAATGATAATTTAGTGGATTTGATTAATTATTTTATCATTTATCAAGTCCTCTCTCTCAAAGGGGAAAGAGGGACACTTGTCCCAAGGCTACCTTTGTTGCTTGATATATCCTTGCTTGTGATTGGCTAGGCCAAGAGGGGTCCAATGAGCTTCAATCATGAGCTACAAGGGGGGATCGACCAAAGGAATCTAGGGGGTTGTTTGAGGGATATACTCTCCTACACACACTCACGCACACTCTCATTGTGTATTGTGCAAAGTGCAAGAGCTCCCTCTCCTCCTCCAAGCAAGTAGAGAGGTTGAGAGCCTACACCAACACTCTTGGCTATGACTTCATAAATCACAAAAAGTGCTTGCTCTCTGGAATGTAGTCTATTGGAATGCACTGATCGAGGGATATGTCCAACAGAGGTGGCGCCGTTGGCATTGGTTGATTGGAGGGGGAATGGTAAAAAGTAGAGGAGCTAGTCTAAACTGAGCGAGCGTCATGCAAAAAACAACGCTATCGTGTGTCTATACTACATGAATGCAATTGAAGCAAGGAGACAAAAGGGAGCATTGCTGCCAAAAGATTGTGAGGCCGTGGGTTTGAAGAGTGGCACCCTTCCACCACAGCATGGTGCATGCCTTCTTGTAGAGTCCACAGTTGTAGATGCATGTCGTGCAATATCAACGTACTGATCCAAACCCCATCCCACTAATTTTGTCTCTTGGAATACCTTGACTTGCCAATATTATTGTGGTAAAGAATCTCTAGGCTTTTTTCAATCGATGCAAATCGAGGGCCTCTCTCCTGATGCAATCACATACGCGTGCATCTTGAAAGCATGTAGCTCTACCCAAGATACTGGAATGGGCATAAAAATTCATGCTGATATTGTTAGTCAAGGGTTGTTGAAAACGATGTCATGCTTGGCAATGCCTTGGTTGACATGTTTGCTAAATGTGGTACAGTTTGGAGAGCACGAGAACTTCTTGAAATGCTCCCTATCCAGAGCGTGGACTCTTGGAATGCACTGATTGTAGGATTTGCCCCACAATGGCAGGGCCAGAAAGCTCTAGTCCATTTTTGGTATATGCGGAGCAATAGCCTCTCCCCTGATTGCAGGATTTTCTCCAAGGGCAACGCCAAAAAGCTCTAGACTATTTTCAACAGATGTGAAGCGAGGGCTCTTGGCGAAAGATGTTGTGCTTAGGGTTCTTGGAGAAAGATGTCGTGCTTGGTCGCGCTTTGATCGATATGTATTCCATATAGGGCACCCCAAAGACTGTAAGTTTGTGTATGTGTACGTGTGTGAGTTTAGAGACGAACAATCCTGCAAATTCAACCTACCCTAAGACCACGAACATCAAATGTAGTGCGTGTAATGTTAGGCATGATAGAAAAAGTGAATGTGACATTCGACATGCTGGTAGAAGTGCAAAAGGGATGAGATGGTGCAACACATACTAGTGGGAAGGTGATGGGACAATACAAGAAAGGCCTAACAGCCGATGCATTCAAGATTGTGCTTCGATGCATACGACCAATATCAAAGGTAAACTTATATTTCGTGTTTTGATTTCCTTTATGTGATTTTAAAAGTTCTTAGATTACATCATGTATATATTAAACCAATGAATTTACATCATTTTTATTGAAAAGATTTTAAATAAAGGTGACAAGGCCTTGTTATGCCCAACAAAGGGACACGCGGACAATACACCACGACATGGAATGATACATGTCGTGGTAATGAGTTCTTCATTGTACATGTAACATTGGTAATGAGTTCTTCATTGTACATCTACAATATTTTTACAATTAAAAAGTCCCTCCAATATTGGAGGAGAAACATACGTCCCCCTTCAACATTAAAGGGGATAAAAGTGGTGGGAGAACGGCACATTCTCTATGGTATTATTATAAATGTGGAGAATGGTACCAACTCCACACCATACATACGTATGACTTTTTCTTTTTTGCCATCACAATACACGAAATGCATCTCTCCATTTTTATTATAATCAGCAAATTTTCACCTCCATGCATCTTCTAATACAAAATCTTCTTTGTGATGCGAGGTCAAAGTTTATGGCAAAAGCTTCAATGAGATATGCTATGGAGCCATCAGCAAAAGCTAGACCATGAGGTAAAATCTACACTACTACCACTTCTTTGCTTCTTACCATATACATAGTGAAGTAGTCAAGGCAAACTAGTTTGCTTGCGTACGATGACAAACCCAAGCATGGAGAAGAAAAGCGTGCCTATTATCCCAAGGGAAGACGAAGAAAAACGAACGAAGGCCAGACACAAGTCGCTCACTCGAAGCCTCAGCCAATAGAGAACCCTCCTCAGAAGAAGTGGACAGCCCACCTAGCCTAGCCACTTGCTACTCTTCTCGCTTGCAGCCCCTTCTCCTTGACTCTTACCCAACCGCCACCTACAGCCCTACCATCACCTGCAACCTCGCCTTCCCATCGCTACCCTCACGGTTCCCTCCAAAGACCAACTAAGGGCCTGTTCACACGCACACTGAAATGACGCTTTTCTGGCCTCCAGTAGTGAGATGGTGTGGCCACGTCACAAAAATAAAACTAGAATACCTAAAACTAGATGGTATTCTGATGGTAATTATGATGCATATCTAGCCCCTAGACGGTATTCTCCATTTTTGAAGTGGTATTAAACACTAAAAAGGTGTTTTCCCTACTATCAAAGCTGGTTTCTCTTTTACCAAACGTAAATACAATTATCAAGGGCCACGACTAACCATTCAAAGCCACCTAACCTCACACAAAAGCAGCACCATTTCACCCCGTGTGTAAACAGGGCCTAACTTAGCGAATGTTGTCACAATTTTGTATTTCTTTGATGTGAATCAAGGAAGATGCTAATGTGAGGTTCAAGTGAAAACTAAAGCAACACACAGCATGGATGGGTGGCAGCATAGCGAGGCCGTGTGGATTCACAAGGATAAATAAATGCCATTGTTGTATAGCCTTAGTTATCACATCTTTTTTTTTTTTGCCAATCTCACAATTGTTTTTGTTTTTCACAAATCTCACATGACATGAGAGGTTTAATTAATAAAAACCCACTACAGCAGCACCATGCTCAACTTGAGCCATGGCCAAAAAGAATTTCCAAAGAATATACATCATCCAGAGGGCTCTTACAGGGAGTCCTCAAACCCAAGATACATAAAAGCTTCATATGTCAAGCTTTACAAGGAGCCACCCTTACATTCACAGACATATCATAAAATCTCGAGAGAACTGCCACTAGAGACGGCACCGGGACTGCCACTCGGAAAGGAGATTGAGTGCCACTAGAGACGGCACCGAGATTGCCACTCAGAAAGGTTCCAACCACCACGAGATGTCAATCGAGCCAACCGGACAAAGCCAATTAGCAGTGTTGGGATATCAGCATCGATGTGAAACTACCACCTCGTGTATCGACGTCCACAACACCTCCCCAACCAAGCCGACTTTGCACAAATACCACCGAAAGAAGCTTCACACCAACACTGAAAACCGCTGATGACATCGCTTAAACCACCTTGGCTAAGAGGGAGCCAACCCCATACATGAGCCTCAACCTGGACAAGGGGTGGGGCAGAAACCGCACCCCGTCAGTAGTGTTGTACTTCATGGGTAGACACATGATGACAACCCAAGGCTTATGGGATTGGGCGGTTGATACGCTCGGTAGTAGAACTAAGGTTCATCAGTACTTCACAATGGTGGGTAAGGGTTTCTATGTTGCTATGTGCTCATTCGAGGAGGGATAAGGGGAGCCTTATTATTTCCGTATGCAATGTTGTGGACCTCAAAGTTTTGCCTTGTATGGGTTATGTTTAAAAACCTATTGCATGATCACATTCAGTCCATCGCTCGAAAGATGGGCCGTGTGCTCTTTCTACCGAAGATGCAACGGATGAGATCTAGTTTGAATGTCAAGGTGTGCATATTGTGGAGCATGGACAAACCCTTTTCAAAATTTCTAGATCTTAGCATCGAATGCTTTGGAGCTCACAAGAGCTGGTGTTTTCATTCCCCACTGTATGTTACAAATGTTGCAGGATCTGTCATTATGCTAAGAGGTCCCCAACATTGGGATCGCTAGTAGCCCAATGATCAAAACCACATGGAAGATGATTGATCAAGATGTCAAGATTACATTGGTTTAGAAAGAAGACATTACCAACAGAGACAGGGGGTGGCAAAGATATGGGTAAGAATGTAGTCATTAGAGGTACTACTCCACCTATGACAGAAAAGCAGAAAGAAAAGAGCATAGTATATGTGCCCTCCTATGAAAACCATGGACCCACTACAAGGCATATCAGAGAGGGAAGTAGGAGATCAGATTGTGGACAGTAGGGATTGAAGTAATTAGGCAACTACTGCAAAAATGCAAGAGGAATTGTGTAAGTTTGAAGGATCCTCCCATGAGGTCTTGACAAAAGAGGAAACTCAAATGCACGACGTCAGCATTGAAACCACTCAAGGACAAATTTTCAATCTCCTTAGCCATGTGGTAATTGTCCCTATTTTGTCTAAAGTACTAGTCTGGTCAAAAAGAAGAAGAAAAAGAAGCACTGACTATTTAGGTCATGTTTGTATGGGGGGTTGTCCCCCTATAAAAGTCAAGTACCTGTAGACCCTAAGTACCCATGGCAAGGCATCTTTGTATGAAAAATTTTGTATCTTTCTAAATACAAATCTCCCACAAAAAGTGGAAATTGAAAAAGAAAACGAAAACAAAAATTTATAGTGCCCGTAGTACTTAAAACTTTAGAAACATTCCTTGCAAAAAGAATCTATAAAGAAATCAATTAGCAGTTTTAGGGTTGAGCCAAATAGGCATCCCTAAATTTATCTAGAAATGATGAACTACTATTTGCTTTTATATCATGGACTACAAGTTTTGTTAACCGTTATCCCACTATAAGTTGCACCCCTCTCCTTAACCCAATCCATTTACGCCTACTCACATGGGCATGGATGATCGGAGATCTATGGTGGGATGATTGAGCACCATAGATCTTGGGTAAACTCACGCAAAGTAAAACTGAGGTACAATGTAAAATGAGTTTACAACACCCCCCATCCCACCTATTGAACCCACAATGGGATGAGATCCATGTGCCTTAACCACAACGTCTATGCACGTCGCTTGTAGAATGTAGACATCTTGGTATGCTAAGAAATGCCTTAGACGATGTACCCGACGGTAAGAGGCCTAGTAGCGAAGGTGTGCAAATGGATCCAAAGGACCTGGAAGATTGGTTTTTCTAATAATGATCTGCTCCTTGGAGGGAAAGACATGATAAGCCAACAGATTTTGCTGTATACCCAAGTTGTTAGATTTTGCTTCTTCCACCATATTTGGAAGGCCAGGACTGGTCAAGTGTTCATCGAGGAGCTCTCGGTAGCCAACTATGCATATATTATCCATGATAGAAAGGAAACTATTATTGGGATTGAAAAAAGCAAGACTTCTAGCGAGTGGAATTGGGTAACTCTTACTGATAGGTCTATGTCAACTTGATGTTTGCAAGGATGGGGCTCCCTTTGATCATACATTCCTTTGGAATGTATGTGGCCATGGCTCAAATTGAGCATGGTGCTAATGTAATGGTTTTCTCTTATTAATATAACCTTTCACATATTGTGATATTGTGAGATTTGCAAAAGAAAAAAGCCTTAGAGGATAAGGAAAAAAAGAAGGTACATAAATTTTTTTTGGTGGGCCTTTCTTTCAATTAGTGATTGGTCCAAGATTAGCATAATCTTGAAAGTGGAAGGCTCTAGGATTTGCATTGAAGTAGCTTCGTTGTTTTCTCTACAACCTGCAAAGCCATGAAGCCGAGAGGCTTGAGGATGGTGTTGTGGAAGAGTGGGGTGAAGATAGATTCTGCTTGTAGTTGTGTGCAAGGTTTTCGATGGCAATTCTCTCTGTGATGAGGAATAGGGTGGATCTACCCTCCTCGCTTGTGTCCTCCCTGTGCAGATCACTCCATTTTTTTGAGCTGGTGGAGGCTGCCCCACCAAGATCTACAAAGAGCTGAAACAATGGCTGGTCCCAAAAGTTGTACATTGTTATGGTTGCGGCGTTGGTGCCAAAAAAGGAAGGGAAAGATGGTGACACCATAATCCTTCTTGTGGCCATCTTAGACTATCTCATCTTGTGCTTTTGAATGTATAGGACTCACTCTGGTGAGCTTCTTTTTTGGAGGGTCTTCTTGGTTTGACTTCTCTGATGGCTTCAGGTTCTTTCTTTTCCTTGTGTCATGTGCACTATGGGTGGGGTTGTAGTCAACTCATGGTGGTGGCTTGCAGGGCACAATTAATCTTATATCTATTGGTTATGTTTAGTTTAATTTCTGTCAAATTTTGGGTTTCCTTGTAAAAAATCCAATATTTGGTTTGCAATTGCGATGGATTTAATGTGGTTCTTCTCCTGTTTGTTCAGGTTCCTGTTCCTGGCTCGAGTTTATTGTGCTTCTTGATCTCTCTGGTGCACTGTATCTACTTTGGTTCGTTGTTTCAACTCTCTTGTGTTGGTTGCCTGATTTGCGGGCTTGATGTCTAGTGACAACGGGGATCTTGCCATGGCACCCGCTCCAACAGTGGCATTGGTAGCCCTCTAGTGATAAGGTTGATGACTCCTCCCATTTGTGGAATTTAGTTTTCTTTTCTGTCTTCTTGGGTGGCTCTGGTGTCAGCCGATGTATTGATCTTAGTGTAATATTGGCAACTATGATACCCTGATGCTTGCTAGGTAGGATGTTTTATGTGGTCATTTTGGGGCTCATGGGAGTGTGTCTGCATGAAAATTCTATCTTTTTTTTTTGGTCATATAGATACCTACCTCCACTTATTGATGAAGACATTGTTTAAAAACAACCCTAATATTATAGATTGTTTATGCAAAGGTTTATTTTATATATATGGTATTGCACCCATGGCTCAACGGATGATGTATATTATTGCCATGCTTTAATCTAAATGTCCTTGACTCTTTGTGAATGAATATGGTTTTTCTTTTCCATATTGACAATTGTGAGTGGAGAGAAGTTATATTAGACTTGAAAAGGAAACAATCGCCCTTAAGCACGACATGTGCCTTGAGGGGGAAACTATTCCATAAGAGGCTTGAACACAAACGCAACAAAAACCAAAACAAGGGTGCTATGAAAAACATCTCGAGTGGTTTAGGCAACTCAGTGCATGGTGCCACTCTTTATCATTAACTATTGTACCCCTCTTAGCTCCTACAACATGAGCTCCATGCTTAGATGCACAATATCATCAAATTGAGCCACAACTAGTTTAGCCTCGACGACCCGAAGGTTCCTAGACTTCTAGACCTAATTAAGGTAACAAAACCTAGAGATTTGGATGCACACCAAAATCGCATGGCTTTGTAGAATACGTGGATCAAGTCATCTATAAAGAAGATGATCTTCCAGGTCTTTTGTACCCATTTTCAAACTTTAGCGGCAAGTCCCCACAAGGTAGGGCACTTGCTAAACAGATGCAGGAGTCCTCAAAAGCTGATCTGCAACTAGAGCGAGTGTCAGTGCCAATCCCTCTAGCGTGGACCTTTTCTAAATATGGATATTTTTTAAAGAAAGTGATTGGTTGGTCCCTTTGTTATATGGTCTCACCGTTCATGTGAATCTAGAAGAGGGGCAGTCCAATGTAGGCAAGGAAATCCAAGAGAAATCAAAGAAGCCCATGCAAGCCCAACATAGCAAAGGAAAGGCCATCCCTAGATATCGCTTCACGCCTTTCGCCGATCAAAAAATGGTATCCCCAGTGGTCCAAAATATTGTTCAGGCAAAGGTTGACAAAACATTTCCAAATATTTTGTGCAAGCATTTCAAATCTCAAGCACGAGCGGCAAGCCTGATTAAAGAAGCCCCACCTAAAAGGAGGGGAGTAATGTCTTGTGCTAGTCTCCACCCAACCATGCTATCTTATAGCCTCCCCCTAGTATACACACACTGTTCGGTCGTGCCGATGGCCATGACCAGAGGGGAGTGATGATGTGTGCTAGTATCCACCCAACAATGCTATCTTATAGCCTCCCCCTAGCGTACACATTATCGAGAGTGCCAATGGCCTTGCCCGTAGGACCCGTGTCCTTACATTACCCCCCCTCGGAGAATCGTTTTCGTCCTAAAAGAAAAACCGTAGGAAAATGTTTCTTAAGTGCAGAGACATTCTCCCATGTAGAACCTTCTTCAAGTCTATCTAGCCATTTTACCAACACCTATCGTCTGACATGATGTCTGGTGCGAAGCTCATGAGAATCCAAAATCTTTTCAAGTTCATGAGGGATGCTTGGCGGTTCTATAATTTCAACTAACACACATGTGTCAATGTCATTATCATTCTGTCCTAGCTGTTTTTGTAAACGGCTAACATAAAAAACATGATGAACTTGTGAGTGTTCGGAAAGAGCTAACTTATATGCCACTTGACCTATACGTTTGAAACGTTCCACAATATCGTGGTGAAATTTTAGTAACTTTTCCCGTCTTCAAACTTTCTGAATGCTCTGGAACCTTGAGGAAAACCTTATCTCCTTCTTGGAAAGTATCAAGATGGCGATGCTTGTCTACGTACTTCTTATATCAATCTTGAGCTTGCTTAACATTCTGTCGAGCAACTCGAAGCATATCAAAATGATCTTGGAGAAAATCCTTTACTTTTTGTATCTTCTCCATAGCCAACCTCCCCGTAACTAGGTTGAAAACCATATAAAAGCGTAAATGGACTAAACCTTGTAGTCACATGCTTTGAACTATTATAAGAAAATTCCAATATAGAAAAGTAGTCTTCGCAAGTAGTTTGCTTCTTGCTAACGTATGCTTGTAGCATATCCTCTAGCACTTGATTAACCCTTTCGATTTGACCATCTGTTTGTGGATAATCAACCGTACTAAGATTAAGTATAGTTTTTAACTTTTGGAACACGGCTCTGCAAAAGTGATTATCAAACTTTCGATCTTTGTTACTAATGATACTAGCTGGAAGACCATAGAGTCTATATATATGCTCTATAAATAGCCATGCTAATTTTGGTGTCTTAACCATACTCTTAGAGGAAATAAATTGACACATCTTTGTTATACGGTCTACAATTATCCGTATGGCATCATGGCCACGATTTGTATAAGGTAGTCCTACTACAAAATCCATAGAGATTCTCTCCCACTTACCTTGTGGAATCGCTAAAGGATGTAAAAGGCCACCTACCTTGAGACGCTCTACCTTATTAACTTGGCATTGTCGGCAGTTTAGTACATACTCTTGAACATCATGATGTAAGCCTGGCCAATAATTGTCGTCGAACTAAGGCATACGTCTTATGAGTACCTGGATGACCAGCACTTGGACTATCGTGACACTCAAATAATATTTGGCACCTAGTGTTTGAGTCCTTTGGCACACATACTCTACCCTTGTGGAGTAAGTAGCCATCGTCAATGGAAACATTATTCCATCACTTAAGCTCATCCTGAGTAGGGGTGGAGCTTTGTGTGTTAGAGTTTTTATCTGCACGTACAGAAACATGTTGATCTGGTCGTGCAGAGACATGTGATTGTGAGGGATCCCTTCTTAAAACTGCAGTCCACACTTTAGTATATAATTGATCTTATGCACACTTGCCACGTAATGACTCCAAAAATTCACTCTTTATTTTTGTGAAATCAAGTGAATTAATATTAGGCATCCGGCTTAGTGCATCCGCTACTACATTATATCACCCCTTGCGATATCGTAGCTTGCAGAAGGATCTTCGCCCATCTAGCTTTACGACCCTTCAAGTCCGTTTGAGGAGTAGTAAACCATTTTATACTCTCATGGTCAAAAATCACTTCAAACTTGACACCATACAAATAGTGTCTCCACTTTTGTAAAGTGTCAACTATGGCATAGAGCTCCCTCTCATAGACAAAATAATTTTGTTGAGCTCTATCCAACTTTTTACTTTCAAAGGCTACAGAGCTTCCCTCCTGGAGAAGTACCACACCAATTGCTTTATCACTAGCATTAGTCTCTACCACAACTACTTAAGTGGGTCAACAATTGCTAGGATGGGAGCATTGGCTACAACTACCTTGAGCTATTCAAAATTGTGTTGTTGGGCTTCTTTCCAAGAAAAGGTCTTACCTTTTGCTTTAAAATGATCCTTCATAGGAACAAAGATTTTGGCATAATCACGGATATATTGACGATAAAATCCAGCCATGCCTAAGAAGATTTGAAACTCCTCAATTGTGTTGGGATATGGCCATCGAAGAATAGCAGTGACCTTGTCGATGTTTATCTTGATGCCAGAATAGGATATCACATGACCGAGGTAATGTATCTTTGTTTTAAATAAATTGCACTTGCTTGGCTTAGCATACGGGGCGTGACTTTGTAGTTGTTTTGAACACTTATCGTAAGAGTTCTATGTGCTCATCTTCAGTCTTACTATAAATGAGAATGTCATCAAGGAAAACCTCAACAAATTTTCCAAGATATGGGCGTAAGACACTATCCATGAGTGTCATAAATGTAGCTGGAGCATTGGTTAAACCAAAAGGCATAACCAAAAACTCATAATGCCCGAACCGTATTCTAAAGGCAGTCTTAGAAATATCTTTCGAAAGGACACGCACTTGGTGGTATCTTGAATGAAGATCTATTTTTGTATAGTATCTTGCCCCATGGAGTTAATCAAATAAATCATCCACTCGAGGCAGAGGTTACTTGTTCTTGATGGTTATTGTGTTTAATCCATGATAGTCTACGCACATGTGCATAGTCACACAATCTTTCTTTTTTACCAATAGAATTGGTGATGCCCAAGGCGAAGTGCTAGGTCTAATGAAACCACGGGCAAGGTAGTCAATCAAGTGACACTCAACCTCCTTGGCCTCACTACCACTCATACGATAAGGTGGTTTACTCATCGGTTTAGTGCTCAACTGGACATTTATGCCATGTTGCACATCACGTGTAGGGGGTAAACCCGACGGTAAATCACTTGAGAATACATCACTATACTCCGTGAGTAAGTGAGTCAGCTTTTTCCGTGCAAAAGGAGAAAGTAAACTAGAGTTATACTAGGATGGAGAATCTTGTAATTCCTTTAATGCTTGCTTTACAACAGTTGCACGTTGTTCAACATAATTAAAATTGAGAGCATTTTGCTCTTTAGAATTGTTAGCACTTTGCTTTTCATTAAATTCATTGCACTTTGCATACCATAACTAGAATCCACAACACTTTGCTCTTGAGAATTCACAAGACTTGGAGACAAGCAGTAACACAAAAAGACTTCATCTATTAAATCTCCTTGTTGTAAAATAGAAAGCTTGATTGTACATATAAGAGGTGCGGATAGTATATTCTTCTCACCAAGCAAGAGCACATGGTTACCATTGGCCATAAAGGATAAGGAGTTGTATTTGTAACTAATGTGCAATGTGTTTCCTAAAACATGCAGCCACTTCCGTCCTAAAACTACATCAGCACGGTCCATGTTCATAACTTGAAATTCAAGGGTCATCATGATCTTAAACAATAAGTTCAACCCCTTGAACTATCGTGTCCCATACTTCTTTATCATTTCCAGACATCTGTTCTACCACATACTTGTGGGAGCAGAAGTCTGTGTAAGCTTCAATTTCTTGACTAGCTTATAGTTCAGGAAGTTATGAGTTGCACCATCATCCACTAATATATAAAAAAGTTGTCCATTAATAGTGCCATGCATGCAAATCAACTCATGGGGCACAAAGATGGCCTTCCACATTGAAGCAGACACACAACACTTGTGATTTTCTTCCATATGAAGAACCTCTACATCACAATATTTAGGAGATGAATCTAATGTGAAGCGTTGCACCATGTGCATGGCCTTTTCTTTGCCTTGCAAAAGAGGATAATTCTTCTTGTTATGCTGGTCCGAAAGACATTTGAAGCACAAATTGTGTTTCTTTGCACGCTCAAAATTGGCAGTGCTGAGAGACCCATTGGAGTATCTCGTGATTGCTTAGGGTTCTTAGTCTCTTGAGGGCGCGGAGAGGTAGATTGTCACTTGTTCCTCTTGGAACATGTGGGAGATCTGCCTTGCCATTGGCTCTTAGCCAAATTTCTCTTAGCAAAGGTATTTTTAGAATAGGGAACATTTCCCTTCCTCTCTTTGTCATCATCATATGTTTGGGCAAAGTTTTTGGATGTTGGGTCTTGACATGAAGACGATAGTTTTCATCAAGACCCCTATTGAAACCCCGTATCTTTTGGAATTCATCTAGACCTTCTAGTTTTAATATGATTTCTTGATACTTAAAAAGATACTGAGTGAGAGAGAGGACAGACATGTGGCATGAATCCCATGCTATCCAATTCTTATCTTCTTCATTGGAGTCCAAAAACTCTTTGGAGAAAGAAGCCTAAATGAAGCCCAAGACTAAGGACAAGCATCTATTGGAAATGTCATCCACCATTTATAGGCCTTTCCTTTAATAGATAGACTTGTTTCCACAGTTGTCTTAATATATGGAGTGTGTCTCATCCTATGAATATCACTCCATTTGTGTAAGAACGTATTGACCGCATCCTTGTTGCGGTCGTGCTCTTCACCATGAAACTTAGGAATGGTGATATTCTTAAGTAATGCATTTCTACCTTCTACATCTTTTGAAGCACTTGCCTCATGGACTCCTTGAGTTGTGCGAATGTGGGTTCCTTGAACCGTGCCAGCTTGGGCTTCTTCAGCCGTCTGTGAATTCATAAATGTCATAAGTAGCTCGATAAGGTTTGTAACATTCGTATTTAATGCAGAGAGCTTGCGTTCAAGTATGCTTTGGTGATTTTCCAAAGTCTTGAAAGCAACCATATCTACAAGACCATGATCTCCTAGATCATCATCGTCATGTATATTAATGCCGGCAATGTCCGTGGTTGCCGGCTTTTGATATGCGTGCTCAAAATCAAAAGTGTGTATATGTGCGATATCCTCACTAGCCATGGTAAACACACGTTAATGTAGAGAGAGAAAAAAAACATCAACTTATACCTTGTAAAGCTTGAAGTCTTTGTGTTTTTTATGCTCGACGACTTTTGCATTGCATACAATCCCCGCCTTGCAGAATTTGTAGCGCTTCACGTCTTGTTCTTTGTAAGAACACCTTCGTTGATTCTTCACAAAACTCGTCGTTTTTGTGAAGGTTTTTGTTCACTTATGAAGATTCTTTCTTTAAGAAAAAGTAATTTTGAAAGAAAACTTGCCTTACTCTAAGGAGTGAAAAGTAACAGTGAAACTATTTCCTTGAAGTTTGTAGCTTTCCTTTCCTTCTAGCTTTCTTTGTCAACTCAAGTATGCTATCTTTCCTTGTTGTATATAAGAAGTCTCAACAGCTTGCATGGTAGGGTATTGGCCTCTTACCCTCATGGGGTGGGTTCAACCCTCCTTCATCCAAGGGTTTAGAGGGCCTTCCTGCACGTGCATCCAACGACGCTAACAAAGCCTCAGTGCCGTAGAGTTACTGGTTGAGTTTGCCTTGGTCGCCCTCCTTAGATAGATGGGTGGTGATCGTGAGCTTCTTGTTGTATTCTCTTTTGCTACGCTATGGGATGTTGTCTTTCATGCCTATTGCCTATGGATCGTGGGAGAGGAGATGTGTGTCACATACACATGCAACTAGTTTTTCCCCTTTCCCCTTTGCCGTGGGGTGGCCCCCATACCAGCTGATGTAACTATGAGGAGTTGGGAGGCATCATGGCTCGACACGAGCATGACCAGTGCTGCCTGTAATTCTTTTGGGCTATTAATATAATTCACTCACAATTGTGAGTTTTGCAAAAAAAAAAAGTTCCTTTTCATATAGCTTTATGATGCAAACGTGGACCTTCACCTTGTTTTGGCATGCTAAAACTTCTCTTAGAACAAGAGAGATAGACATACCAAAAAGAGGGAGCTTTCTTTCTTCTTTTGTATATGGTTGTGGTGGGGTGGCTTCCTTTTTTGCCAATATATTCTTTTTGGTCACCTTCATTGTCCATGGCTGTTTATGAGCATGGAGCTATTGTAGTCATGTTTTTTTTCTAATATCATCATCAACTCTCTCCTTTTGGATGTGGAGAGAGAGAGAGATTTTTGTGCCCGCACATGTGTGTGTGCGCATGTGTGCATTATTAGGTTGCAAAGGTTCTTCTAATAGTCAATGGGTTCATGTGATTCATGTTTCACTTTAGAACGTTCATGTGATTCTTCACCTTGTTTAAATTAAGCTTAGATGAGAAAACATTTGAAGTATATTGAAAGGGTTAGACAATAGAGCTTGCCTAGGAATCCTAGTGCATGAAAGCAACTCACATTGTTCGAGTCAACAAATCACAACCAATGCACATATCCTTGATTGTATTTTCAAGTCTCAACATGGGGAGGTACGAGCATTTTTAAAATATAAAAAAAACATGGGTGAGGAGTCACGAAGGCTTGTTGAAGTTAAAGAGGGATGAGAGTTATGGGACTAAATTTAAACGAGGGCCTATAATCAATACCCATGATGTGAATTATTGATTAGTCAACACCTCTCACAAAGATGTAGAAGAAATATATAAAATACAAGGTGAAATCTCACTATGGCCTATATAAGGTTGTTGAGAAGAATTTCATAACAAGGTGAAAATTCACTATGGCCTATATAAGGCTGTTGAGAAGAATTTTATAACAAGGTGAAAGTTCACTATGGCCTCGTACATAATGCTATTGAGAGGAATTTAATAATAGAAACTTTATTTGTGAGAGGAAATATGAGAAAGTGATAGTAGCATTTAAATTATTTTTTTGGTCATAATAGAGCATTACACTTTTTGAAAACAAGTGTAACAATGACTTATTTAGATCACAATATATTTCAAAAGCATTAAAAATAATGATTAAACCAGTATTGAATGGACGTGTTTAAAGAGAGGTACACAAATGTCAACACCTCTCACAAAGATCTAGAAGAAATATTTTTAAAAAAAAAAAAATTGGTGAAAAAAATTGCAAGCTTTATCCAATGGTCCACAATTGCACCAAAAATACAACGCATTAATAAAGACTCCTTATGTAGTCTAAAAAGTTTCTTTCCATGTGGACTGATCTCCAAGCTTTATCCTCAATGGTCCATAATTCCACCAAGAATCTAATGCTTTATTAAGGACTCTTTATTTATGTAGTTCAATAATAAAACAATTCAATGAAATGGACCTTTAGAAGGTTTTAAAATGAAAACTCTTTTTACAATCAAAATATAAAAAACATTTGAGTCAATACTTCACATTATGGAATCAAGTTCTTATGAATGCTCTCCTTAATTCCTTTTTCTCTAAGGCCTTTTTTAGCATACCAAAAAGAATCTTTAAATAGGTTTTTGGCCTACCCAAGAGGGGTGAGGCCTTAATGATGCTCTCCCTTTTTGGCATGGGTGAGGTCTTAACGATGCTCTCCTTTTTTGGCATGCTGAAGGCCTTTGTACGGGTGAAGGTAATTCAATTTTAGTTGTTTGACATGTTTACTTCAAAAAAGCCTTAAAAGTCTTGAAAAAAAACACAATGTCTTTTCAAATGCTATTTCCAAATATTGCATTCATGCTTTTTGACATGCTGAAAAAGAAGCTCTAGAGAACAAAAGATTAAGAAGTATTCATAAAAATTTCATACACGATGTTAAGTATTGATTCAATACTTTTTAGCTTTCTAAGAGAAGCCTTAGTGTTGAGTTAGGTTAGACACGGAAGAACTTAGGTAAGAAAGGAAGGAAGCACCAAGCACCAAAGCTTTTTAAAAAAATAAACAAATAAACAATCAAAAACAAGAATTGTCCTCTTGGCACCAAGTTGTCCTGCGCTACTTGGTAATGGAACTCAGCACTCTGGCTGTAGATAAAGATATTGTCAAATTCTCACAAATGTCAGTGGCAGCAAAAATACCCGAAAGGGAGTTAGTCGTGCCGATGGAAGAAGGAGATGGCTCGGTCTTTAGATCATTGTATGATGCGAAAATGTTGAGCCCAATTTGCCAAGGGCTCCAACCATGGAAAAGGACAAAACTGTTTTGACTGAAAAAGTTTCCTCTAGAGAAACAAGAGAAAAAATGGGATCAATTCAAGGGTTTAAATTCAAGGTAAAAACCCTCAAGGCCGGGGTTCCTAAGGGTCCCATCTGTACAAATGTAAGTAAGGCGACAAGTGTATCTGCAGCTCGTAGGTTAGGCATTTTGTTTGCTAGCATACTCAAGGGGCCCGACTCTAAGGACTATGGAAAAGGTCCATCAGAAGGGTTGTCCAGTGAAGCAAATGTTGAAAAACTGCAAAATGCAAGAGCTAGACTCGAGCAAGAGCTCAAGGAAGTCAACAAAATGATTGAGTCCAGCCCTAACAACAACAAAAGAACTTTCTCCCAAGAAAATTGCAGTGGGCCCGGGTTGGCAAATCGGGCCTTTTTTGCTTTAAAAAAGTCTTTGCTACAGCATGTGGAGGTTGCCGAGGCTATTACTATGGCGATTCCACCAACACTTATCAAAAAATAGTTAGCCAAGCAAGCTAAGCTAACGCTTGTATTTGGGTTCAGAGTGGAAGAATCCCGACTCAGGTTTGAGATGATTCAATGGCTTCAAGAGCAATTGAAAGTGCTTTCTACCTAGCTAAAGGTTTTTGCTTAGTGAGATTCAAAGAGGCCTCTAATGTGGAAAATATACTTGACAAAGGGCTCCTTGTATTTAATAGGACTATGATTTGTGTGGTTTCTTGGGAGCAAGTGTTCGACTCAGTTGAATCTCTACAAGGGTTGAATCCGGTCTGGGTTGAGTTTGTGGGACTGCCTAGCTGGCTATGAGATAATCTCAGGATGCTTGCCAATCATTTGGGCACCCCCTTATTTATACCTAGCAAGAGAGGGTTTGGCAGAACCTCAAATAGGGTTTGTATAGGCTAGAATGTATCTAAAACGCCACCTAAGAGCATGGTAATCAAGGTTGGATCTGGGCTTGTTTACTATTCCGCTAAACTTTGGGACATACTTTGGAGCATGTTTTAAATGCAACAACTTTGGACATTTCGCCAAGGATTGCCCCATGAAGGCTAAGGATATTGTAGCTCCGGCAACATAGGTCCCCGGTGAAAAGGAAACCCCGATGGAAGGGTTGGAGAAGCAAGGAGGCAGTAACGAAGGGGCAAATGCAGGGAAGGATAAAGGAGATATGGTATGCAATAAAATGGATTTAAAGATGCAAGAAAATATTGTGGAGAAATTGATTCCCATACAACGAATCCCTGAAGGCTCATGGAATGATAATGTAATCATTACTCCTGATGCTACCCTGAAATTTATGACGATGACAATGACGACAGTTGTTCAAGTCCCTGGTCCGAAAAGAGCCAAAATTTTGAAGGCAGTGGCAAGAGACTCCAAAGTGCTCAAAGTCGTGAGAATGCTTGAGGTGAAAGAATCTGCTCCATCCTCCATCCCTTTGCAAGGAGGGGGTACACTATCCCACTTCACAATCCATTTGCAACACTGCAAGAAAAGAAATCCCCTCACTTGGAACCCCCGGATTCTCCCAAGACCAAGGAGAGGGGGTGTGTGCATGATTCGGATGCTGAATAATCCGTTCCTCTATCCCAATGAGAACCTCATTATGATGGAGTCTCTCACTATCCAATCTTGGAACATAAAGGGGTCGAAGACTCGTAAGAAGAGTACCCTATTCTGGGAGGAAATAAAAAAGGAAAAGGCAGTCAACTGATGGGCCATCCAGGAACACCACTTGGATGCTCATAGCAAGAGAAAGCAGGCTCTAGGAAACAAACTTGTATTCTATGGAGAAGGAAGTAACGGTTTCAGTGGCATCCGCAGTATTGTGGACAGGGAATTGGAGCCAAAGCTGGTTCTGAACCACCCCTCTAACAGAATCCTGGGGATTAGAATCAAATGAGAAGGGCATCCCTTCACCATTGTGAATGTGTACGGCCCTTGCAATGCAAAAGATAGAGCTAAATTATGGATGCATCTTAGAGATACTCCTATTGAAGGAGAGTGGTTGTTGGTTGGCGACTTCAATAATGTAGAAAAGAGCAAGGACAAAACAGGATCCTCTAGTATGGTAGCTAGCTTGGAAAGGACTAAATGGAAAAGCTTGTGCAAAAAGTGGGCGATGATCAACTTATGGAAAGTCGGCCCATGGAGCAGTACTCTTGGTTTCACCTACACAAGTCTCCAGTATATCCGCACTATCTCCAGGCTGGACAGATGTTATTACTCACACCAAGCTGACTAAGATACCATCGTTGCTAGAGATGAAGGTAGTCCCAACAAAAATCCTTTTGGATCACATACCCCTTGTAAGACTAGGGGAACTAGTGCCTTGGAGTCCACCACCCAACCTCCCACTATATAGCAAGCTCCTAGCCCTTTGCCCTAGTTGGACTCCCTTTCCACACTGCCTAGTCTGGCCTTGCTCTAGTCTAGTCCGGTCTTGCCCTTGTCCTGACATTACTCCCCCCTTAAGGAAGAGTTTTCGTCCCTGAAAACAAAAGTGGGAAATTTCTTCTTAAGAACACTAATGTTTTTCCAAGTGGCGCCTTCCTAAGGTATATCTTTCCACTCGATTAAGGCTTGTTGACGTACATGATGACGCGTACGTAAATCATGGTAGCCCAGAATTCGTTCAGGTTCATGAGGTAAGGTAGGAGGTTCAACGAAATCGATCAGAATCTATTGGCCAATGACATTGTCATTCCCATGTAACCGCTTATGTAAACGGCTTACATGAAACACTGGATGAATACGACAATGTGTAGATAGCCATAATTTGTAGGCACGATCACCTACTTGCTTGAGTATTTTGAAAGGCCCACAATATCGTGGAGATAATTTAGGTGTTGGCCCAGTTTTCAGACTTTCTGAATGTTCTGGCATATGTAAAAATACTTCCTCCCCTTCCTCAAAGGTAACTTGCCAACGTTTCTCATTACTGTACTTCTTATACCGATCTTGCACTTGTTGGACATTCTGATGAGCGAGTTTCAGCATATCCATGTGGTCTTGGAGAAAATCCTTAACCTGTTGGAGTTTTTCGTTTGCCAACCCCACCGTAACAGGTGACCTAGGTTGAAAACCATACATGAGCATGAAATGACTAAATCCAGTTGTGACATGCTTAGCACTATTGTAGGAAAACTTGAGAATAGGTAAATATTCTTCCCAGTCTGACTATTTCTTGCTAATGTATGCATGTAGCATATCCTCTAGCACTTGGTTCACTTGTTCAGTCTGACCATCTGTTTCTGGATGATCCGTTGTACTGAGGTTCAGTTGTGTACCCAATCGCTTGAACACAGCCCTCCAAAAATGAATGTTAAACTTGGGATCACGATCAGTGACAATGTTACTTGGCAAACCATACAACTTGTATAGGTTGTCCACAAATAACTTGGCTAGTTCTGGAGTCTTAATTGTTGATTTGGTTGGAATAAACTTACATAGTTTAGTCAACCGATCTACGACCACCCATACCAAGTCATGACTTCGTACAGTGGTTGGTAAACCCACAATAAAATCCATAGAGATACTTTCCTATTTACCATTGGGAATCTCCAAAGGATGTAAGAGTCCTCCTGCTTTCAGGTGCTCTTCTTTGTTAACCTGACATTTTTGGCAATGCAAGACATAATCTTGAACAAAGCCATGTAAACCTAGCCAGTAAAATTTTCGTCGTACGAGAGCATAAGTCTTTCTAATACCCGGGTGCCCTGCACTTGGACTTGCATGACATTCATAAAGAATTTGGCACAAAATGATTGTGTCCATCAGTACACAAACTCTCTTCTTACGGAGTAGGTACCCATTGTCGATGGTGAAATGCTTCCATCGCTGTAGTTCATCACTTGATAGAGGAGAACTATGTATGGAGGTTATCACTACACTACCATCATTGGAGTGAGAAGGATCCCTCATTTGTACATGGCTCCACACTTTGGAATATGCGTCATCCTGCTCATATTTGCCTGTTAGAGAATCCAAAAATTCACTACGAAGTTCCGTGAACAAGAGAGAATTGATCTCCGGCATACGACTAAGAGCGTCAGCCACCACATTGTATCGTCCTTTACGATACCGAATCTTGGTGTCATATTCCTGAAGAATCTCAGCCCACCTCGCTTTCCGACCCTTCAAATCAATTTATTGTATAAACCATTTGATGCTTTTCATGGTCAAACACAATCTCAAATTGAGCACCATACAAATAATGTCACCATGTTTTTAAGGCAGACACTATTGCATAGAGTTCGCGTTCATAAGCAGAGTATTGTTCTTCCCCTTTGCTTCATTTTGATCTTTTTTTTCCATGGGCTTGGCATTCCTTTTAGCCCCTTGTTGGATATTGATGCACGAAGAAACCATAGTGTGGTGGATTACTTCCATGATAGAACCAGGTCATTGGGAGTTGACATACTCGACAATTTCTTTAGGTAATCCCGCACATAATTGTTGCTTTTGCTAGCCAAAGTCTATCTTTTGAAATACAGTAGTCTTGAGATGTAAATCCAAAAACTTGTCCACATATTTGTGGATAGATTCATGGGAGACAAGCTTTCAACTCCGTGATACAGTAAGTACTTTGTCCTTCTCATCGCTTGCAAGGAATTGCTTCATGATGGAAACTCATAGAAATTTCCATATCTTTGGGGCTTCGCCATTGCCACGAAGGCTAGCCCACCATTGACGAGTAGATTTTTGAAAGTGCATAGCTACATGACGTACCTTGGAGGACTTCGTGAAGCCCTCGTCTCCAGAGGCCACATCAAATTGTTGGATGAAGGCCAATACTTTTTCGGTAGCTCCAAAGATGCCATCAGAGGTGAGAAAAGAGATACTCTTTCCTCCCTGTTTGAACTGCTTGAGCTTTTGTGACCTTCACCATGCAGGGTAAGATTTGTAATGTCCTCCACTCTTGTATTCTCTAGGAGAATAGCCATAGCTTTTGTCAAAAGAGGAGGAAGGTGAAGAAGAAGAAGAAGAGGGTGACCTCTTCTTGCCCTTTTCTTCCTTTGTTTCCTCTCTTGCCTTTTGGAGTGATGGGGAAAAGGACTATGGGTTGATCGTTTCCTCTTGGGAGGAGTTGGCAATTATTTAGACCGCCATCTTCGTGGAGCCACATCTTCTGAGGGACTTAGGGATTCAATACCTTCTCGTTCTTTGGATTCCTCCTCTCGTATCAGAGAGAGTTTTCTTTTGGGAGTCTCGTCAAGAGGCCTCCTAAGCTCTCTCTCCTCTTGGAGAGGAATCAAATTCCCATAAGCACGAAGTTGTTGAGTAACTTCGGCTTGCAAACCAGGGTTGCCCATAGCTTGTTGCAGCCTAGTAACAAGATAATTAACAAACATGGGATCATTAGCACCTTCATGTGCAAAATCAAAGTTGTCAATGTTCATTCTACTCTCTTGGTTATTGTCAGCCATGCAAATTAAACTTATGTATAAATTACTTTGTGCTTTGGTACCCTCAAAAACCGTAGTTGGTACTCTACCTTACCTTTGAAAATTAGTTCTCAAGCAGCAACACCTGTGGTTTAGACACTGTTGATTGCAAAGACTAGTGGAGAGGGTCTAACATTGCTTGGTTGATTATAGTTCCTATTGAGCTTGCTAGTGTCTCAATAATGGTTAAGCCAAAGGAAAGACCCGAGAGACTCCATTATTAAGACTATAGTTCCCAACGGTGTGCCTCGAACTAAGTCCTTCTCAACCAAGATCATAGATCCCTGTCCCACTTACCCTATTTCAATGAACAAGCCCAACCTTTCATGGAAAACTTAAGGACCTCTCTTCTTAAGCAAGAAAAGAGAAACCAATAGCTCTGATACCAATGTAATTGAAATGGGCGTATGAACTTTGAGAATAGCAGAATTAGGAGAACTAAAGAGAACATTTTTGTGAGACTACTTTGAGAACATAGAGGGTAACATAATTAGAGGTAGCAACATAACCATTATACTTAATTAACTTGGCATGAACATACTTTTGCGAGAGAGAGAGAGAGAGAGAGAGAGAGAGAGAGAGAGAGAGATAATTAGAGAACTTAACAACAATTGAGGACCGGATTTATGTGGAGTCGGTCCTCCCCTCCAATAGGCTTTTGTATTATAGATTCCCCCATCAAGAGAGACTTGGTATAATACAGTCTTTGTGTTCCTTGTGACGTTGGTGATGCTATGAAGATGGAAAGCTTCAAGCATCATGAGCATACCATAGACTTTGTAAAGAACATTAACCATCTCCGGCCTCAGTCCCAAGACCTCAAACACCTTTGAAGGTGGAGAGAGCTAGCAGGAAATGAGGTTAGGGAAGAGGAAGAAGATACATTCATAGGAGAAAGAAATAGTTCCTCACTTATCATCACTCTTCTTGCTAGCATACATAACAACATAGTAATGAAGATGGAGAAGATGGCAAGCTTAACATATCATGGCTCTTGCTTGGATTTGCATTCCATAGCCAAGAGTGTTGGTGTAGGCTCTCAATTTCTCAACAAGCTTGGAGTAGGAGATGGAGTTCTTCCACTTTCACCAAGTGAGAGAATGTTTGAGAAATGAGTGTGTGAGAGGGTGTATACCCCCAAGCACACCCCTTGCTTGTTTTGGTTGGCCCCTCCTTTTTGCTCAAGCTTGAAGATCATTGGACCCCTCTAAGGCTAGCCAAGCACATGCACAATGAATTTCAAGAAAAATGGGTAGTCGTTGGACAAGTGTCCTCCTTATCTCTTTGAGAGAGAGAGCTTGAAAATATCTAGATTTTTTTGGATTGAACTAGAAGCTCATTGGACCCCTCTTTAGCCCAGCCAATAGGATTCAAGCACACCATGTGGCTAAGCATAGGGAGAGCCTGACATGTGTCCATGTGCCCCTTGAGAAAGGGGGTGCCCTTTGGGTGAGTGGGACGTTAAGTCAAAGATTTCCTAACTTTGGGGATTTCCCCCTCCTTTGTAGGGTCTCTTTTTACTCAAACACCTTACCCCCCATGCATGGGAAGCTTCTCAAGCACCTTCCTCATCAAGCATGACAAGCACCTTAGTCAGCAAACATGACAAGCACCTCAACCACCTTAGTCATGACAAGCACCTCAAGCACCTTACTTATCAAGCATGACAAGCACCTCAAGCTTGGGACAGGTTCTCACCTCAAGCAGAGCCCTAGCTTGCCTAAGGTCTAAGGACTTTTAACACTAACCTTTGGAGGTCTTTAGTGAAGCTAACCCTAAGGTATTTTAAGCTCCATTAGATGCATGTTCTCTTTGATAGACTACCTCCTTTAAGATCCCTATTGATATGTAACCATCTCTCCTCTTGGTCCCCTGCTGAGATAAGTCTAGAAGCACTTATTGCACACTGCTCTTTGGTAGACCGTCTCCTTTTGGACCCCTATTGAGATGCAACCATCTCTCATCTTGTTCCCTTGCTAAGATAAGTCTACAAGCACTTATTACACATTGCTCTTTGGTAGACAATCTTCTTTTGGACCCCTATTGAGATGTAACCATCTCTCCTTTTGGTCCCTTGCTAAGATAGGTCTAGAAGCACATGTCTCTATTCTAACTCTTGTTCCCATTTATTCTCCCACATTAAAATGATTAGTTTAATATGAGAAAATCATTTGGGTTAGCTAGATGTTAGATTTTATGACATTGTGCATGAGGAAGATGATATGGACACTTTCCTTGCTGGTGTCAAAGATATCAATGAGAAACTTATTTCCACAGGTAAATTCATGATTTCAAACAATTCCCTTGTGCAGACTATTCTTGATGCCTTGCGAGATTCTTACCAGACTTTTGCTAGTACTTAGAGACTTATGACCCAAGGAAATCCTGAAGTTGTCATGTTTGATGCACTATGCACATTGCGGTTGCAAGATTCACTTTCCAAAAAATACAGGACAAGACGACGTGCAGTTGAACAAGCTTTTATTTTTTCTCAAAGAAAAGGTGGTAACATTAATGCAGCCACTTCTCATGGTTCTTCTGCAATGGAAAATCACATGTTCCTAATGCTTCTGCTGGTAGAAATTCGTGTGGAAATTCTGGTGATAAGGGCAAAAAGAAGATGCGTTGCCATTATTGTAAAGCTAATGATCACTTGATCAAGCAGTGTCCTAAGTTGAAGGCAAAAGAGGCAAAGAAGAAAGAGGGTGGTTCCACTGAAAATGTTGGCTCCACTACAAATGCAGTTATTGTTGAGTCTTCTGTGAAAGAATACTGTGATACTAATGTTGATGCAAAATGAGCTTTTAGTGTAGAGTGTACCTATAATCCTGTTGTCCATGATGCATGCATGTCAGATGTTGCAGATTCACATGTGTGGTATTTTGCTACAAAGCAGATTACCTCATAGCATGATTTGTTCACCTCTCTTGAGTCTATCCCTCATGGGAATTCAATCACGTGCCAACAATGCCTCTTATCCGGTTCAGGGAGTTGGAAAGATTGTGCGTACTACTGCAAACAGTAGTTCTTTCACACTTGTTGATCCACTTTATATACCTACGATCAAGAAGAATCTTTTGTTTGTATATGCATTTTCTAGACTTGGTCTTGTAGTCAAATTTGTGGATGACAGATGTACAATACATGATCTCAGTTTTGGTGATGAAATTGTTGCATCTATCATTTCATGTGGTGGATTGTATAAGCTCGCTTTCTATGACAAGTGTGGGCAAGATTTTGTAAATACAGTAGTGGATTCAAAGGCTATTTCAGATGCAAAACTTTGGCATACACACTTTGGTCATCTGAATTTTGTCAGTTTGCTGCGTTTGCAGAAATCTGATTGGTTGCTTCTTTACCGCCTCTTGAAGCACCTGTCAAACATGTTTGTGAAGGCTGTATTTTGGGTAAGATGCAACGTTCTAAGTTTCCAAAGGATGGTTTAGTTAGGGCCACATGCAGGTTGCAGCTTGTGCATAGTGATGTTCGTGGGCCCATGCAAACTCCATCCTTGGGCAATTACCTTTACTTCTTGACTTTTATTGATGATTACTCCAGGCATCCATGGGTATATCCGCTTACAGCAAAACTCAAAGTATTTATGTGCTTCAAACAATTTTTGGCTATGGCTAAAAATGTCTCAAAATGTATTGACGAGCGCAAAGCACGACACGGACCCTGACGGCCTCAAAACGCCAAGAGCCGATGCACGTCGAGCTAGCTACGGTGAGATGAGCAGGGGCACCACCTAGCTTTGAGCAGCTAGGACGCAAACATAGATGATCTAGGGTAGCAAAAGTGAGATGCCCTCTAGGTAACCAACGTGAAATGGTGATAAAGCAAATGTCCAGACGTAGAAAACGTCTAGTCAACAGTCAAAAGTGTGTGTACGAGAGAGGTATGTAACAAGGTCGGAATGGATCATATTGACTAACTGGTGAGGGCGCACGTGATGAAGCACAAGCAGAGTGATATAAAAGAGATGAAACATCCCGCGAATGTGGGGAGAACAAAGCTAAGAGAACAGAGAATGGAGTCAAACATCAAGACAGCATTGCACACTTTTATTGATGATGATACTTACAAACAGTGGTCTTGACTATTACCAACCTTGCTCTTTGCACTGGGGATGCATGATGAATGCGAGCACCATATGGTGCATAGCAAAGTTTGGAGTTAGTGGGGTTAGTATGTTAGCAGGAGGTTAGTTGAGGGAAAACATCAAGACGATGCAGCCACCGACGACGTCAATCACTAGCATCAAGAGTGGCCCGGGGTAGCATGGTATCGGTGCATTCAATCCTAGAGTGCTCATGTTGCCTTGCGGGGGGAATAGTGAGTGCCTTATGTGCATGGGGTGATCGTGACTAGTAACTCAACCATGGTATGGGTGGAGATTGGTGATGATGGTGACGTTGCTAATGCTAAAATGCCCATGCTTGCGACAAACCATGATGCCATCAGCTCTAGCTTGGGAGGTGCATTATGTGCTTAGTGGTGCATGAGATGTAGAGTGCATGGAGCTAGTGTGTTCTTCCTTCACTTGTGTCTCCCTTTGTGCATAGCGGAGGCCTCTTTTTATAGGCTTGAAAGGTGGTCCTTACCTAATGTTCCTTGCAAATATCCATTGGTCGTTGTAGAGAGTCTAAATGCCTCTCTAGTAAGAGAGATAGAGAGGGAGAGAAGGTGGTCCTTACCTAATGGTCCTTGCAAATATCCATTGGTCGCTGTAGAGAGTCTAGATGCCTCTCTAGTAAGAGTGATAGAGAGGGAGAGAAGGTAGAGATAGAGAGAGAGGAGGTAAGAGTGCGGTGGGGAGAGTTTGTTTTTCAATCCACTAGCCACTGGCTAGGTTATCAGGGAAGAGTGGAGTTCGGGGCATTTACACGGAGTTTTGTTGATAGTTCGGGTGGCCGGTGTGAGGTTTAATGCTGCCAAAATTGGTGTTTTGTTGCGTGATGCCGAGATGCTACGTGTCACTTCCTTTCGGTGCCGGCCGGGACGTGCCTTTGGCGTCTTTCCTTGTTTCGGTGTTGGCGTTGCGCAACATGGCCTTCTCTTCTTCTTTGGGCATCGAAGTTGATTCCTTCGGTTCTTTTTTATTATTTTTTATGGATGCGTATGGCATGCGTGTGTGTGTGTATATGTGAGTGCGTGTAGGCGTGCTTGTGAGTGGGTGTGTATATGTCTATACATGAGGGATGAGATGCTTGTGAATGTGTGTGTGTGTGTGTGTGTGTGTGTGTGTGTATGTGTATGGGTTGTGTGTGGGTGTGTGCGTGGGAACGAGAGAGGAGGGGGGGGATATTATATATACATATATATATATTAATATTTTGTTTTACTTTTTTTTTAACGTGCTGGCTACAGAGATGGAGACACAGAGTGTGAGTGAGAGAGAGAGTGTGGGAGAGGGTGTGAGAGGGGTCAAGAGGGGTGGTGTGTGTGTGTGTGTGTGTGTGTTTTATCATGCTTTGCCTTCGGGCCTGCTCATACAGAGAGCACGACAGACAGAGAGCAAGGGAGAGAGCTTGGTGATGGCAGGGGTGAGTGGGTGAGGGGTGCGTGAAGTGGGTGTGTGTATGGGTGTGCTATGAGAGGGAGAGAGCTTAACTGTGCCTTCGGGGCCTGACACAAAGAGCGAAGAGAGATAGAGAGAGCGGGCTGCATGTGGCCTTGGCCAACAGACAGCAAGAGGGGGGGAAGAAGGTCAACGGGATGGGGGGGGAGAGGGAGAGGTAGCGGGCCAAGGAGGGGGGGGGGGGGGGGGGGGGGGGGGGGGGGTGAGGTTGAGGGTTAAGGGTGTGTGTGTGGGGCGGGTGTAGGTAACGGGAAGGAGAGAGAGAAAGAGACTTGTCTCCACCCGCATGGGCTGAACGAGGGGGAAGAGAGAGAGAGAGAGAGAGAGAGAGAGAGAGAGAGAGAGAGAGAGAGAGAGAGAGAGAGAGAGAGAGAGAGAGAGAGAGAGAGAGAGAGAGAGAGAGAGAGAGAGAGAGAGAAGGTAAGGGTGGAGATGAGGGAGAGAGGGGTTGGCAAACCAGGGAGAGTGGGTGATGGAGAGAGAGAAAGAGAGGAAGTGGATGAGGGGGAGAGAAAAGGGAAGCATGGCGGCCCGCATGGTTGACAAACAAGAGGGAAAGAGAGGGGCTTGGTGAAGACGAGAGAGTGTGGACGAGAGGGGAGAGGAGGAGGGTGTCACAGCGGCCCGCCAAAGGGAGTATGGACGAGAGAGAGAGAGAGAGAGAGAGAGAGAGAGAGAGAGAGAGAGAGAGAGAGTTAATATGAATAATGAAAGAGAGAGAGGGAGACTTTTGTCCAAGCATGGCGGCCCGCTAGTGGAAGAAAAGGGTGGCTACCTATTTTATGCGCCCATTGGGCTGGGTGAAACAGAAGCAAGGTGAGAGAGAGAGAGAGAGAGAGAGAGAGAGAGAGAGAGAGAGAGATGGTGGGTTGGCGGAGCCGAGCGGGAGAGAGAGGAGTTGTCTTCTAGTAATAATGGAGGGGTGTGGCCAAACTGGGGGACGGCCTCCTAGAGGGCAAGCATAGAAGGGAGGTGGTGAATGTAAGAACAACATTTTTTTATCGCTTCTTGGTATGGTGCTCCTCCCCGATTGGGGTTGGTTCTTGCGGCTGTGGTTTTGAAAACCGGGGCTAATGAGTGGACAATGACACGCCATGGCTAGGGATGCCTTCAGAGCTGGGCCGCATGGGCCGTGGTGGAGTGGGAAAATTTTATTATTTTTAATATCACAAATGACATCAGCGGCTCATAGCGGATTTTTTTACAGGGTTGGGTGGATAGATTTAAAAACCGGACAAAATGGGAAACATTGAAAGAGTGGTCGCAAAGCTAGAACAAAGTAAAGATGGTTACATCAAAAGAGTGATAGTAATCAAGAAGGGGTAAGATGATGGGACATGGAGATCTCAGGATTTCATCAAGCATTTCTTCTCCAAATAGGAAAACAATCTTTTGCTGGTAGAATATCTTCCTATCAATATATACGTTTACATGCATGTGTTGCAGGAAATGGTCAAAAGGAAAGGTGGTTGGTCCATTATCCATGATGCACAGAGGGTAGAGCACTTACTGAAACTCTTATCATGCCAGTGTTGATGAGTCGGCACATCCAGAGGAGGTCATCGCCTTTCATAGGCTCCACTTTTCCTTCGTGGCTCAGCACGTACGGGGTGATGGCGACGTGTTTGACGACTCCTAGCCTTTTAGCTAGCGCAGCTGTAGGTAATTATCATAGTTGGTGCGTTGCATGAACTCCACTCCATTCAGTTGTAACTCATCTCTAGCCCACTGGGTCTCACCCGTGGTGGACAGTTTCTTCAGGATGAGTTGTACGGGGAGAGGAGGAAGACCCTCTACCCATCCTCCAAAGCACCAAGGGTAGTAGCCGAACCACTCCTCCTTAGGGCATGGAAACCTTCTTACCACTTCTGCTTCGGGGTTGTCAAAGTGGACTGGCAGCACTCGCATGCACCGTGCTAATCGATAGGCGAACCTCTGCTACTTCACCTCCTTTTTGGAAAACTAGCCACGACTCTGCTTCCCGAACTTGAAGCACTAGTGCGGCCAGGTGCTTCTTCCTTTGGGGTCATGTGCTTCAGGACTGGCCTAGCCCTTCCTTTCCTTTGGCTCGAGCAGTCTCTTTTGGCCACTTAGGAGTAGAGGCTATACCTTTGCTTACAGATTCCTTAGGAAAGAGAGGCCTTTCCGATCTTTTTCCTCCCTTGATATGGATGAACTCCTTGCAGTGGACGTTGATGTAGATGATTTCTGCCTCTTCTTTACCACCGTTGACGGCATTCATTGATAGAGTGAGGTGGGCGACGACAATGAGGGCAGCCTCCAGCACCCCCTCGCGTGATTCTTGATTCGCGGTTAGAGCGAGAGATGCGAGATAGAGAATTTACCTCTTGGATGTTTACGACGGTGTATTCTAGCAGCAGCACTTTGATGAAGGTGGTTAGTGCTTCTTCAATCTCCTCCTCCTCCGTTCGCCAATTGGAGAATTCGTTCAGCCATTCATCCATGATTGATGATGTGCGTTGTTTTCAGCATTGTAAATTGGAGGTTTCCAAGAAGCCCTCCTCAGTGGGGGCACCAAATGACAAGTGCAAAGTGAGACATAGACCCCGACGGCCTAAAAACGCCAGGAGCCGATGCACACCGAGCTAGCCACGGTGAGATGAACAGGGGCACCACCTAGATTTGAGCGGCTAGGATGCAGACATAGATGACCTAGGCTAGCAAAAGTGAGATGCCCTCTAGGTAACCAACATGAAATGGTGATAAAGCAAATGTCCGAATGTAGAAAATGCCTAGTCAACAGTCAGTAGTGTGTGTACGAGAGAGGTATGTAACAAGGTCGGAATGGAGCATATTGATTGACTGGTGAGGTGCACGTGATGAAGCACAAGCAGAGTCATATACAACAGATGAAACATCCCGTGAATGTGGGGAGAACAAAGCTAAAGAGAACAGAGAATGGACTCAAACATCAAGACAGCATTGCACACTTTTATTGATGATGATACTTACAAAGGGTGGCCTTGACTGTTACCAACCTTGCTCTTGGCACTAGGGATGCATGATGGAATGCGAGCACCATATGGTGTATGGCGAAGTTTGGAGTTAGCAGGGCAAGACCATGCATCCATCGACGACGTCAATCACTAGCATCGAGAGTGGCCTGGGGTAGCATGATGTCGGTGCATTCAATCCTAGCGTGCTCATGTTGCCTTGCGGGGGGAATAGTGAGTGCCTTATGTGCATGGGGTGGTCGTGACTAGTAACTCAACCATGGTATGAGTGGAGATTGGTAATGATGGTGACGTTGCTAATGCTAAAATGCCCATGCTTGCGACAAAGCATGATGCCATGAGCTCCCTATCTTGGGAGGTGCATTATGTGCTTAGTGGTGCATGAGATGTAGAGTGCATGGAGCTAGTGTGTTCTTCCTTCACTTGTGTCTCCCTTTCTGCATAGCGGAGGCCTCTTTATATAGACTTGAAAGGTGGTCCTTACCTAATGGTCCTTGAAAATATCCACCGGTCGATGTACAGAGTCTACATGCCTCTCTAGTAAGAGAGATAGAGAGGGAGAGAAGGTAGAGATAGAGAGAGAGGAGGTAGGAGAGGGGATAGGGAGAGTTTTTTTTACAATCCACTAGCCACTGGCTAGGTTATTAGGGAAGAGTGGAGTTCGGGGCATTTAGAAGGGGTTTTGTTGATGGTTCAGTCGGTCGATGTGAGGTTTAATGCTGCCAGAATTGGTGTTTTGTTGCGTGATGCCGAGATGCTACGTGTCACTTCCTTTCGATGCCGGTGCCTTTAGCGTCTTTCCTTGTTTCGGTGCCGGCGTTGCACGACTTGGCCATCTCTTTTTCTTTGGGTGTCGATGTTGATTCCTTTGGTTCTTTTTTATTATTTTTTGTGGGTGCGTATTGCGTGCATGTGTGTGTATATGTGAGTGCGTGTAGGCGTGCTTGTGAGTGGGTGTGTGTGTGGGAACGAGAGAGAGGGGGGGAGATATTATATATACATACATATATATATATATATATATATATATATAATTTTATTTTTTACTTTACTTTTTCTTTAACGTGATGGCTACAGAGATGGCAACACAGAGCGTGAGTGAGAGAGAGAGTGTGTGTGCCAGAGGGTGTGAGACAGGTTGAGAGGGACGGGGTGTGTGTGTGTGTGTGTTTTACCTTGTTGTGCCTTTGGGCCTGATCATATAGGGAGCACGAGAGAGAGAGAGAGAGAGAGAGAGAGAGAGAGAGAGAGAGAGAGAGAGAGAGAGAGAGAGAGAGAGAGAGAGAGAGAGAGAGAGAGAATTTGGTGATGGTAGGGGTGAGTGGGTGAGGGATGGGTGAAGTGGGTGTGTGTATGGGTGTGCTATGAGAGGGAGAGAGTTTAACTGCGCCTTCAGGGCTTCACACAGAGAGCGGAGAGAGGAAGAGAGAGAGCGTGGGTTGCGTGTGGCCTGGCCGACAGAGAGCAAGAGGGGGGGAAGAAGGTCAACGGTATGAAGGGAGAGAGAGAGAGAGAGGGAGAGGTAGCGGGGCAAGGAGGGGGGGGGAATGAGGGTGGAGTTGAGGGTTAAGGGTGTGTGTGTGTGTGCCGGGTGTAGGTAACGGGAAAGAGACAGAGAAAGAGACTTGGTTGCACCCGCATGGTCTGAAGGAGGGGGAAGAGAGAGAGAGAGAGAGAGAGAGAGAGAGAGAGAGAGAGAGAGAGAGAGAGTCCAAGGGAACGAGGGAAGAGAGAGAGACAAGGTAAGGGTGGAGAGAGAGCGAGAGAGAGAAGGTAAGGGGTTGGCGGACCAGGGAGAGTGGGTGAGCGAGAGAGAGACAGGGGAAGTGGATGAGGGGGAGAGAAAAGGGAAGCATGGCAGCCCGCATGGTTGACAAAGAAGAGGGTAAGCTAGGGGGCTTGGTGAAGACAAGAGAGTGTGGACGAGAGGAGAGAGGAGGAGGGTGTCAGGGTGGCCCGCTAAAGGGAGTATGGACGAGCGAGAGAGGTAAGGGAGAGAGAGAGAGAGAGAGAGTTAATATGAATAATGAAAGAGAGAGAGGGAGTCTTTTGTCCAAGCATGGAGGCCCGCTAGTGGAAGAAAAGGGTGGCTACCTGTTTTATGCGGCCATTGGGTTGGGTGACACAGAAGCAAGGTAAGAGAGAGAGATGGTGGGTTGGCGGAGTCTGGTGATGATGGAGGGGTGTGGCCAAACTGAGGGACGGCCCGCCAGAGGGCAAGCATAGAGGGGGGTGGTGAATGTAAAAACAACATTTTTCTATCGTTTCTTGGTATTGTGCTCCTCAACGATTGGGGTTGGTTCTTGCGGCCGCGGTTTTGAAAACCGAGGCTAATGAGTGGACAGTGACTCGCCATGGCTAGGGTTGCCTTCAGAGCTGGGCCACAGGGGCCGTGGCTGAGGGGGGAAAAGAGAGAGAATTCGTGGCTCACCGATTGACCGGGGAATTGTCGAGCCCTCCGGTGGTGTTGCCATTCTTCGAGCAAAGGAAAGATAAATCTTTTTTTCTTTTTTTTCTTGATTTCCAAAAATCGGCTATCAATACTACGGACCCCCTCTGTTTCGATCGAGGGGGAGAGTGTATGTCTCATGAATTTAATGCATTTATAACCAGTCGTGGGATAAAACATCAATGTACAGTGCCGAGACGCCTCAACAAAATGGTGTTGCTGAGAGGAAAAACTGGTCACTTACGGAAATGGCAGGATGTATCATCAAAAGTCAAGCTTTGCCATATTCTTTTTGGCTTGAGGCCATCATGTGTGCCACTTATGTACTAAACAGGTGTCCTATAAAAACTTTGTAGTCTATTACTCCATATGAAGCATGGCATGATAGAAAGCCTTCTATTGAGCACATGTGTGTTTTTGGTTGTTTGGCATATGCTTTGGTGCCACAAACACAGCACAGAAAATTGGATGATAAGGCTGTCAAATGTATTTCTGTTGGTTATAGTGCTAAAAGCAAAGGTTATAGGTTGTATCATCCACAAACAGTGTATTCTAGTTTCACGAGATGTTATGTTTGTGGAAGATTTTATTCAGCCCTTGCTGTCATGTACTGGAGACAATAATGTAAGCTCGCAGGACATTTATGACACTTTGTTGACTCTTTTTAGTGATGGAAGTTCGAATGTAAATTCCAATGAGGCAAATGTACAACCTATAGGGGTTTTTGAAAATGTTACAGATTAGAATATTACTAATGCAGATGTACATGATGTACTTGATGAGGAAAGGGTTAAAAATGTGTAGGCTAGAGGTATGCCAAAATGGCTGGTGCATACATTGCGTGACAATAAATTGGATGCACCTTTGTCTAGTCGTACTCATTCAGGCTCTCACCATGCATCATATCCATCAAATTGTTATGCTTTGGTTGTGTCTAGCATACATGATGTTAAGGCACCTCTATCTTTTGATGAAGCACAAAATTCAAAAAATTGGATGGATGCCATGCAATCAGAATATGATGCATTTATAGAAAATGACAAATGGACTTTATGTGATTTTCCTCCCGGAAAAAAGGCCATTGGTATGAAGTGGGTTTACAAGTTGAAACACAAGCTGGATGGTGAGATTGATCGCTACAAGGCTCGACTTGTTGCAAAGGGTTATGCACAACAAAAAGGCATAGATTATGAAGAGACTTTTGCTCCCACTTTGTGTATGACTACTGTGCATTTTGTATGTGTGTTCGCAACTCATTTTGGTTGGGATGTACATCAATCAGACATTGTTGTTTCTTTCCTGAATGGTGACATATTTGAGGAATTTTATGTAACACAGCCTCGCGGTTTTGTCAAAAAAGGACAGGAGGATAAGGTGTGTAAATGTAACAAAGCTTTGTATGGGTTGAAGCAATCTCCTCGTGCTTGGTATGAGAAGACTGATGCTCATTTGGTCAAACAAGGCTTTTGTAACATTCTAACAGAAAGCACATTGTATGTAAAGCATGAGGGTGATATACTTCTCATTGTGGTTCTTTAAGTAGATGATTTGCTGATCACTAGACCAAATGAGAGACATATTGCTGAATTTAAGGCTCGTTTGAATGTTACTTTCAAGATGAAAGATTTGGGGCTGCTGCATCATTACTTGGATATACAGATTAAGCAGTGTGATGGTGGTATTTCCTTGTGTCAAAAAAGTTACATAGAGACATTGCTATGTAAGTGTGGACTTGAGGATTGCAAACCTATTGCCACTCCCATGGAAACACGTTTGAAATTGAGTCTTCATGATGTTGGTAATCCTACAGATGTCACTGTTTACCAATCTGATGTTGGATGCCTCAATTATGTATGCAACACAACGCTAGATGTTCAATTTGTAGTCTCACAGATCAGCAAATTTATGCATAGCCCAGGGTCTAAGCATTGGTAGACTGTCAAGAGGATTTTTCTCTCCTTGAGTGGCACTTTACATCTTGGCTTGTTTTATCCCAAGGGGGGATTCATTGCCGCCAGACTTAATGCTTTTTTGGACTCAGATTGGTCTGGTTGTTTTGACACGCGAGTGTCCACGAGTGGTTTTTGTTTCATGCTTCGTAGTTCATGCATATCATGGTTGAGCAAGAAGAAACCTGATGTGGCCACTTCTAGTTGTGAGATTGAGTACAAGGCAGTCTTCACAGCTACGGTTGAGTGTGTATGGCTCAGACGTCTTATGGCTGATTTGGGTGTGGACAGGACACTGCCAACACTATCTACACTGACAGTCAGAGCGCATTGGCAGTTGCAAGGAACCCAATTTTTCATACTCGCACAAAGCACATTGAGGTGCATTAACACAATGTCAGGGAGAGGCTCTCAGCAGGAGAGATCCGCTGGGCTTATGTGCCAGCACAGGACAACCTTGCAGATCTTTTCACAAGGAACACAAAGATTGTATTGTACCAAGTCTCTCTTGATGGGAGAATCTATAATACAAAAGCCTATTGGAGGGGAGACTGGCTCCACATAAATTCGGTCCTCAACTATTGTCAAGTTCTCTAAACTCTCTCTCTTGCAAAAGTATTGTTCATGCTAAGTTAATTAAGTACTATGGTTATGTTGCTACCGCTAATTAAGTTCACCCTCTATGTTCTCAAAGTAGTCTCACAAAAATGCTCACTCTAATTCTCTTAATTTTGTTATTCAAGTTCATTGGCCATTGGGCCATTGCATTGGTATCAGAGCTATTGGTTTCTCTTTTCTTGCTTAAGAAGAGAGGTCCTTAAGTTGTCCATGAAATGTTGGACTTGTTTATTGCAATAGGGTAAGTGGGCCAAGGATCTATTATCTTGGTTGAGAAGGACTTAGTTCGAGGTACACCGTTGGGAACCATAGTCTTAATAATGGAGCCTCTCGGGGCTTGCCTTTGGCTTAACCATTATTGAGCTACAACCAAGTTCAACAAGAACCATAATCAACCGAGAAATGTTAGACCCACTCCACTAGTCTTTGCAATCAACAGTGTCTAAACCACGGGTGTGGCTGCTTGAGAACTGATTTTCAAAGATAAAGAAGAGTAGCGACTAAGGTTTTTGAGGGTACCAAAGCACAAAGATATATACATAAGTTTAATCAACATGGATGACAATAACCAAGAGAGTAGAATGAACATTGATAACTTTGTTTGCACATGAAGGTGCTAATGATTATGCCCGCATGTTTGTCAATTACCTTGTAACTAGGTTGTAGCAAGCTATGGGCATGTTAACCCTCACGGCTCACGGACACCCTTGAAGGAGTACGAGCGGAAGTGCGACGCGAGAGAGAGTGCGAGAAGAAGAGTACGACGATATGGTGAACTCGCTCTACTGTAATGTGTAGAGCATAGTGAGTTCTTATTAGGTTTTTACAAAAGAACATGTGTACATACCTGGCGGCCCGCCCACTTACTTGGGCGACCACATTGGGCTTTATACCCCAACAACCTCCCACTTAAAGTCCAATGTGGTACTTTAAGTGTGAGAGAAGCTACTATACAAGCTAATATACAAGAGATGTAGAGAAGTGATGTACTACCCTACACCTAACTGCTTGCGAAAATGCGCAAAGCTCTCTGAGGGAAGTCCTTTTGTAAGTAGATCAGCAGGATTTTCTGTGGTGTGAACTTTGACAAGCTGAAGTTGCTTATCCTCGAGCATTTCCCTGATGAAATGATACTTCACATCCACATGCTTTGTCTTTGAGTGATAAACTGGATTGTGAGCCAATTGTATAGCACTTTGACTATCACAATATAACACAGGCATCTCTTCTTTGATTCCCAAATCTGTTACTAGTCGATTAAGCCAAATTGATTCTTTGCATGCCTCTGATGCTGCAACATATTCAACCTCTGTAGTAGATTGAGTAACACAATCTTGTAATCTAGAACGCCATGATACTACTCCACCAACCAATGTAAAGACATACCCTGACGTAGACCTTCGGTTGTCTAAGTCACCTGCATAATCTGAGTCTGTAAAACCCTTTACACTTAGCTCCTGACTCCCATAGCATATACGCATACTCTTTGTAGCTTTCAGGGATCTCAATATTCCTTTCACTGCCTCCCAATGTTTCTTGCCTGGGTTTGACATGTATCGACTTACTACTCCCACTGCAAATGCAATGTCTGGGCGAGTAGCAATCATTGCATACATCAAACTACCCACTGCAGACGCATATGGAATCTTATCCATTTCAGCCTGTTCTTCCTTAGACACAGGACAATCTTGTTTGCTAAGTTTCACATATGGTGGCAATGGAACACTCAGTGCCTTTCCCTTCTCCATATTGAAACGTTGCAAAACCTTGTCAATATACTCTGTTTGAGATAACCAAATCAACTTCTTTGATCTGTCTCTCTCAATGCGCATACCAAGTATATGACTTGCCTCACCCATGTCTTTCATGTCAAACGATTTTACCATTTTTGACTTCAAAGCTGAAATTTCTTCCAAGTGCTTGCCAGCAATCAACATGTCATCCACATACAAAATAAGGATCAGCCAACTACCATCCTTAGCCTTCTTTGTATATAGACAGTGATCGAACTCACTACTTTTGTAGCCTTGAGAAAGCATAAACTTGTGGAATTTATGGTACCATGCCCTCGGTGATTGTTTTAAGCCATAAAGACTCTTTAACAACTGGCATACCCAATCTTCCTTGCCTTTCGCAACAAACCCTTCTGGCTGCTGCATGTAAATTTCCACATCTAAATCACCATGCAAGAACGTTGTCTTGACATCCATTTGGTGCAACACCAAATCTAATATGGCAACCAATGCAAGAAAGCATCTCAATGTAGTCATCTTGACCACCGGAGAGAAGACTTCATCAAAGTCAATGCCTTGTTCTTGCTTAAAGCCCTTGGCAACAAGCCTTGCTTTGTACTTTGGCTGACTATCATGAGCGGTGATCTTATACCTGTAAACCCATTTACAAGATACAGCCTTTTTGCCCTGTGGTAATTTAACTAGCTTCCATGTCTTGTTTTTATGCAGAGCTGTCATCTCTAACTGCATGGACAATTGCCAATTCCCGGAGTCCTTCATTTGCACTGCTTCCTTGTAACATGAAGGCTCATTGCAATCAGTCAACATGACATAATTCATAGATGGAACAAACCTATCAGGAGGTCGCGTGACACGTCCAGATCTACGCACAATAGGTGGATCAGGCTCAGCCACAACCTGTGGTTCCACTCTATCCTGTCCTTGCTCCTCTTGAGCCCTGACATTATGTCTTGCACGTGAAGGTCCATCTTCTTGGAAGACAACTCTTCTAATCTCCTCAACCCTCTCTGCTTTAGAATGATATTTGGATTCATTAAAGTGAACATCATTGCTGCGGACAACCTTTCTGGATTCGGGATCCCAAAGTCTGTACCCCATCTCACCAGAATTACCATAGCCTAGAAAGATGCACTTTCTACTCTTTGGCTCAAGTTTGTTCCTAAATTCCTTTGGAACGTGAGTATATGCCTCACAGCCAAAGACTCTGAGATGCTTGTATGAGGGCATTTTGCCTGACCATACCATCTCTGGCACTGAATCCTTCTGCAAAACCTTGCTAGGAGATCTATTTACAAGATGAACAACTGTTGATACAGCTTCAGCCCAAAACCCATTTGGCAGTTGTGCATTAGACAACATACTTCTGACATTCTCTTGTATGTTCCTATTCATCCTCTCAACAACACCATTTTGAGGAGGATTGTAAGGAGCAGTAAGTTCACGTTTTATACCTTTTGACTCACAAAAGTCCTGAAAGGCCTTTGAAAAATACTCTCGACCATTGTCAGTGCGTAAGCATTTAAGCTTCTTGCCACTCTGATTCTCCACAAGTGTCGCAAACGTTTTGAAAACACTAAACGCTTCATCCTTGTACTTGAGAAAGTAAACCCATACTTTCCTTGAGTAATCATCTATAAATTTCATAAAGTAAGAAGCTCCCCCTAGAGATAGGTTAGGCATAGGTCCACACAAATCACTATGAACAAGTGCCAACTGTGTATTTCTTCTACTTCTTCTATGCTTATGTGGTTGCTGTGTTTGCTTACCATACAGACAATGTTCACATAATTCAAAATCATTAAATGAAAAGCTAGGTAAATAACCAGAACGAGACAAGATGTCCATTCCCTTCTTGGACATATGTCCTAACCGGCTATGCCACAAAGAAACGTTCGGCTGCTCGGTTACATTGATTACATTTTTAGAGACATTTGATACATAAATCATGTAAAGTCCTCCAGACTTTACTCCATGTGCTACTATCATAGAACCCTTGGATATCTTCCACATGTTCTGTCCAAAAGTGGTGATGTAGCCAGCATCATCAAGTAAACCTGTGCTAATCAAGCTCTTTGTAATTGGGGGAACATGTCTCACATTCTTCAGCGTGAAAGAAGAGGCATTCTAAAACTTCAATTGAACATCTCCAACACCTAAGATCTCACATGTCTGCACATTGCCTAGCCGAACATGATCTTTAGTGGTCACATAAGAGGTAAACCACTCCTTGTTTGGAGACACATGAAGTGATGCCCCTGAGTCTATAATCCAGTCACTCAGTGCATTTCCATCAGATGCTATAAGAAGAGCTGAGTCCATTGTATTCTTCAAGAAGTAGATGTCTCCTGACACTAGACTGTCATCCTCTGCAACAGTGTTTGTCACATTTATTTCTTGAATCTTCACTGAGGACTTGTTCTTCTCACCATGATCTTCAGCTTTCTCTTTGCCTTTTTCTGCTTTCCATTCTCTGCAGTCTCTTTTCATGTGACCCTTCTTGCCACAATGGTAGCATTCTATGTCACTCTTGCCTTTAGCACTGCGGGACTTGCTACGAGACTGATTCCTCTTTCCACCTTTGTACTTTTCTTTGGTCCTTCCCCTGACAACTAAGGCTGTTCCTTTGCCTTTGTCCATTGTCTTTCTATTGGTTTCTTCAGTAAGCAGACTTCCTTCTACACCTGCTATGTTCAAACCATCTGGAGGTGCAGAATTACTCAAAGCTGTGCGAAAAGTGTCCCAACTTTCCGGCAATGTGATCAACAGGAACATAGCTCTAACAGGTTCATCAAACTTGACACCTTGAGCTGACAGCTGACTATAGATTGTGTTGAATTCATTCAGATGATTGGACATAGGTGTCCCTTCTTTCATCTTCAAGTCAACAAGCTTCTTAAGCCAGTATACCTGTGAAGCTGCACTCTGCTTCTCATAAAGATCACTCAGCTTTAACCATGCTTGATAAGCCGACATCTCGTCTGCTACATTGAAGTAAACGCTTTCTGCCAAAGTCAGCATAATGGTAGAAAGTGCCAATTCATCCATTTCACTCCATTCATCTTCGTCCATATCTTCTGGTTTTATCCCCTTGAGCTTTATAGGTTTTATCTGCTTCTTTTGTACCAACACGTGCCAAATCTGCTTTTTCCACAATGGTAAATTGGTTCCATCCAACTTCTTGATATTGTAAAGAGCAGTGTCCTGTGATCCAGCCATAGCTACGCTTCACAGTAGTTTACTTTCCTGGGAAAAATTCGGCAAAGTTTCCCTGTAAACTGACCTCTGAACCAATATCAACCTGTCAAATGAACCAAGAAAGCTTCATATTCTACATAAATTTTGGTAGTCTCCTTTGTAAAATGACTCTGGTGTACTAAAAACAGACCAAAAAACAGCTCAAAAAACACTGTCTCTCTAACACTGTAAGTTGCGGGTAAACCTGTCCTGCACCTGTACTGTCTCTCACTGTCCTGTCACTGTCCTGTAAGCATAGACTGCGACAATTCCTCAATGGTAGTAAAGCAAAGATGCAATCCCAACAGTCTAACTCACAGTCAATACATCCTAGCTGCCTATCTAAGGGTGCTCGAGGGATCGCTCCAAGACCTGTATCACCGAAAGGATCTCAACATTCGAGAGTCCCCCAGCTCAATAAAACCTCACTCGACCCTCAACAAAGGTTGCAGTAAATCTGACAGTACATAGACTTCCCACAAAGTCATACATCCACAAATTTCCCACTGTATGCTGTAACCGCTGCGGCGGTTGTTTGCTGCGTGACGCACAGCCAGCAAACCCTCAACAGACATACATCATCTCTGACAATACATCCCATGTGGAAGTACCTGCAATGTCAGGATGAAATGTGGAATATTAAGCAGCAAACACAAGCTACCTGATGAACTAGTGGATGTCGCCTACAGTTTGTGTGTAGATGCGCCCGTGTCGTATGTGACACGCCTCCAAGAACTGTGAGCCGTCCTTCGATGTGTAGACAGCCACAAATCAACACTCTGGGAGTGTCGATATCCTCAGCACCTGCAGTCGTAGGCCGAAAACCCCAAATTTGCAGAGTCGGATCTGCACCCGTCGAGACCACGTAGTCGAAAATGGCCCGTGCAGACCTTTGTCGAAGCCGAACGGTGGCCGAGATGACCTCAAAATGAAATTCTGAGAACACCAAGGCCTTCGAGAGCTCCCAGAGGATTTGGGGCCGTGTCTTCGCCTGTCAAGCCGTGTCTTCGCCTGTCAAATTTCACTCCAATCTGAGCTGGTGACTCTAGCCTCCTGCAGTGCTGCCCCGAGCCTCGATCTGAGCTCTGATACCAGTTGAAGGAGTACGAGCGGAAGTGCGACGCGAGAGAGAGTGCGAGAAGAAGAGTACGACGATATGGTGAACTCGCTCTACTGTAATGTGTAGAGCATAGTGAGTTCTTATTAGGTTTTTACAAAAGAACATGTGTACATACCTGGCGGCCCGCCCACTTACCTGGGCGACCACATTGGGCTTTAAACCCCAACAACCCTATCACCTATGAGACGGACGTTGTAACCTACGGCGGACATTGTATTATTTATTTGGTAGAGTCAGGTACCGGGCTTGTCGGTCCAATAGGAAAAGGATAAGAGTGATCGCCGATGAGAGGCGCACTCTAACTGGAACATTCAAGGGACTAGTTGGCTAAGCATGGGCGCCCAAGTGTGAATGGGGCGAGCTCATATAAAAGTCAACTAAACCTAAAATTCACTCATTCTCTCATTTGTGCAATTTAAGAGTGCTCTTGCTCCATATCCTTCTTCTTCTTCTTCATCTCTTTGTGTGTGTGTGAGAGAGAGAGAGAGTGAGAGAGATAGAGAGGGAGTGTGTGGGTGATCGAGCATTACGAAGGCACGACGGCGGTGAAGCGGTTGAGCGCGGCGTAGCGGCGTCTCCTTCTTCTTCGCGGCGAGGAATCCTCCATGAAGCAAGCGTAGAGCGGTGAGTGACACACCATCGCTTTCTTTGAGCTTACTAGTTTAGGCTTGTTGTGTGCTTGGAGCCATTTGTGGCTCGCACACGGTGTATCAGCAAGTTCCTTGCATTGACACGTGCGACATACGCGCACATTTTTGGCGCCGCTGCCGGGGGATGCCGTGCATTAAGCTCGAGTAGCACTCTGTGCTTCTCCATGGTGCAATTTCTATTGTAGGAAAGGTAAGGAAGGAGTGTGTGTGTGTGTGTGTTGAGAAGAGGGATTTGGTGTTATATTGTGTGTGTTTTTTGTTAATGGAGTTTTCAAAGGTTCTGTGTTTATTCTCTGTGTATTAAGGTAGTTAGTTTTCTGTGTACAGTAAGTAGGAAGTAGATTAGTGAGAGTTAATAGAGTGTGTTAGTGTGTAAGAGTAGGTATATTAGTTAGAATTAGGTAAATAGAGTGTGTGTGTGTGCTCTCGCGTAGGCCGCGGCGACCTTATCCTTTAAAAATAATAATAATAATAATAAAATTTATTTAAAAAAATTAAAGGTAGGACTGGGATTGGGAATATCTCCCAGACCCAAGCCCAAGCTCACGCTCAGACCTAGGCCTCAGTCGCCTTTTGAAAAAACGAATTTTTGCTTCACATGTAGCTAAAAATTGATTTTTTGAGGACCAACGGAACGTCAGATGCCCGAAAATTGTGTTGTAAAGCACACAGCGACCCTTTAAGTGATACGCTCGTTTCGAGCTATCACACACTTCAATCAAAAAAATCAAACATTCAAAAAACATCAAAAACAAGAAAAAATTAAGTAGAAAACGGGGTGCAAAACACCCACAAAACAAAGCAAGTAACCTTTGAGGGTACTTGTCGACACTTGTAGGGCACCCAAAGCACATGTATCTACGCTCTGGTCGTGTGCTAGAGTCCGAACAACTAGCTAGTGCTTCGATTTATGGGGGTACTCACTATCCTTCCACCCTATTATGGAAGAGAATCTTACACAAAGCCCCGGGGGAACAAATGAAACCGTACGTAGCTGGGCCCAACAACCTGGAACTAGTGTATTTAACCGTTTGATGGAAACTTTTAGTAGAGCTACGCACTCTGAACCTACGGCTAGTGAAGTAAACGAAGGGGGTGGGAAAGTAGAATCACCATTCACATCTCCTGTAGAACCCACACTCCCTCAGAGTGTCCACATGGACATTCTACCTACCTCATTTAATGAGGGCCTTACCGAGCTACCGCCTTCCAAAGTCGCCTCTAAGGTAGCGGTGACTAAAAGTCAAAACACGGGAAGCAACATTGCATCCACCTCACGGCAACCCTCTAGTACACCAAGTTTGGATGGGGTATTTCTCAATGAATTGGGAATATGACCTACACACAGAGACTTTGACCGACCTATACATGGGCTACACATACCATGTGGGTTGGTTAGAAGTTGTACAATCCACATCTAGTGCCACTAGTCTATAGGAACAACAACACATGATCTGCAATGTCATCCATAGGATTATCCAGTCCGAGAGGCAAAATCGAGGAATAAACATACCTTCGACGGGTCCTATGCGATTTTTAGACATGGGCAAAGGGAAACAACCCACTCTATCACAAATGGAGACTCCCCCAGTGAGTCCCATGGATCCCCCATATGTTGTTTCGCCAGGGGTCTCAATGCAATATGAGTCCACAAGTGATAGCTTTACTTTTCCAAGTCTAGCTCATCTTTCCCTGGATGACACCACGGCTACCATGCCTACCCCAATGATGGGCATGCCGAGAAACACGCCATGGACCTCATTTGTTAGTAAAGCACTGCTACATGGTAGCTCAATGCCTGCAATAGTACCTACAAGTGCGTACCAATCGTATGCACCTATGGATCCACGTACTCATGTAGTCCCTACCCCTCCCATTGTTTCAACTACCTATGCTCCACAACCACAATACACAAGTTCTTATTTCCATGGGACTATACCGCCTAGCATTAGCATGTCACATCCGACGTCTGCTATGCCTAGGCCACCCATATGAACTATGGACCACCACATGGTACAACATCGTACCCAACGTGAAACCCAAGGGCTTCCTATGCGCCAAGCCCGATGCCAATACCTACTCCACATGTAGTCTCTGGAGCACCTTCATCCACGGTGCCTGCTCATTTAGGTGACTTGGCAACATTTGCTCAAGCTATTGGTCGATCTATTGCTGAGAATATGCGTAGCACGCCTGATAGAGAGCCTAGAAGTAAGGCAGTACAATAAGCCAAGCTCACACAGAAATTTAGTGGAGACGGGGATGTGAGAAAGCATATCGAAGTGTTTGAAGAAAATATGCGATTCTCTAGGAGAACACAATAACCTACATAAGAGCAATGCTTTAAGCCTAACCTTAAGTGGAAAGGCTGGGGATTGGTATAGAACCCTAAGGGTGGAAGAAAAAACGATTTACCCTACTCTTAGGAGACTGTTCTTAAAAGAATACATACGAGAGGGAGTGCTTTGGGGTGTAGCCTCTCAGCTCCAGAAAGCCCAATGAGAGGAAGGAGAGTCAGTGAGAGACTTTATAAGTCGCTTGAAGCATTTGAATTCTCGTTGTAATCCAAATGAGCGCTTCAACAATAACCAATTGCTTGATAGATTCATTAGGGGATTACGGCATGAAGATATCTACAATGGCCTAGTCATTAGAGGTATCACCACTTGGGAAGCAGTCACCACCAATGCAATCCAATTGGAGGATAATTTAATGATTCAAGGAGAAAGAGTGTTTGTTGAGCCTAAATCTATTAGCTCGCAAGCATCAGGGCATCAGCCAATGACCCTAAAGCCTATTGTTAAGGAGCCAAAGATATCTGAGATGACTTTAGCAGATCTCACCAAGGCTATTCAAGAGAGTCTTAGAGACAATCGTGCTCCGCAAAACAATCATATGTATCCAAGAAGGGATCAACAATGGTGCTCAGTATGCTATGGACCGCATAGTACCAGTGAATGCCCTACTTTTAGAGTAAAATTCAATGGGAACTACAATGCCTGTGGGAGGTATGGTCATCAAGCTAAGGATTGCATAGTATTTAAGCGCGCGATGGCCAATAGACCAACCTTAGCATGGACAGACACACCTCGAGTGCCTGCATTGATGCCGGCCCCACCTCTTGAACAAACATCACAACACATGGTCCCTAGGGCCCAAAATGTTGTTCAAACAACACCCTTACCACCTCTAGTGCTAGGACCGCAACCACCACATCCGAGAATCACTTCTATGAATCAAGTGTGTTGTGAGTCATCTATTTCTTGTTTGGAAGGCTATGAGGAATATATAGATCCTAATATTTCCTATGGGATGGATGTGCTTGAAGAAAGTCCACAATACTACATGGAGGACTATTGGGGACAAGTCAAACCTGTATATCAAGTAGCTGCTCTTGTGGCAAGAGTCCAAAATATCAACTACACTGCTGAGAGACCACCTCTTCAATGCTATGAGTATGGAGGTCCACATCGTGTAGCCGAGTGTCCTATTAGGCTACAAAAGAACGCCACACTAATGCAAACCAATCAAGCGAGCACGTCTACAATGCCGATACTCATGTGTAATTGATGTGGCATAGATCATTTGATTGCCCAATGTCCAAATAATCCAAATGCACCGAAGATCACTCCATTAAACTTGATTGAAGTTACCGAGGAGCCATCACCAAGTACACCCGTGGTACCAGTAAACGTACTCACACGATCAATGCTCCAAAAACAAAATTATATTCTTGAGGAAAGAGACACGGCATCAATTTCCCAATCTCAGAAAAAGAAGAAAACGCAAAGAAAGAGATCGCAAAAAGCAGCAAAGTCAGACCCCAATCCAAAGACCAACATAGGGACTGGTGATGACCCTGTATATATGAACGACGCTGAAGAAGATTCTGATTCAGGTGAAAATTCTGATTCAAGTGAAACCATGGAGACCAAAACGACCACTAACATAGAAACCAACCAGGAAGATCTTCATGAGCCCCAATGGCCAGGATCCAAAAAGAAGATAAGAACTTACCCAAACCCTATAGAGGACAACTGGAACATTCAAGGGATTAGTTGGCTAAGCATGGGCGCCCAAGTGTGAATGGGGCGAGCTCATATAAAAGTCAACGAAACCTAAAATTCACTCATTCTCTCATTTGTGCAATTGAAGAGTGCTCTTGCTCCATCTCCTTCTTCTTCTTCATCATCTCTTTGTGTGTGTGTGTGTGAGAGAGAGAGAGAGAGAGGGAGTGTGTGGGCGATCGAGCATTACGAAGGCACGACGGCGGTGAAGCGGTTGAGCGCGGCATAGCGGCGTCTCCTTCTTCTTCGCGGCGAGGAATCCTCCACGAAGCAAGCGTAGAGCGGTGAGTGACACACCATCGCTTTCTTTGAGCTTACTAGTTTAGGCTTGTTGTGTGCTTGGAGCCATTTGTGGCTCGCACACAGTGTATCAGCAAGTTCCTTGCATTGACACGTGTGACATACGTGCACAGGGCAACCCTGCTTTGCAAGCCAAATTTACTCAACAACTTTGTGCTTATGGGATTTCCCTTCCTCTCCAAGAGGAGAGAGATCTTAGGAAGCCTCTTGATGAGACCCCCAAAAGGAGACTCTCTTCCATACAAGAGGATGAATCCAAATAAAGATAAAGAAGTGAATTCCTAAGTTCCTCTAAAGATTTGGCTCCACGAAGACGGCGGTTTAGACGATCGCCAACTCCTCCCAAGAGGAAACGATCAACCCTTAATCCTTCTCCTCATCATTCCGAAAGGAAAGAGAGGAAACAAAGGAAGAAAAGGACATTGCAAATCTTGCCATGCATATCAAAGGTCTCAAAAGCTCAAGAAGTTCAATGAGGGAGGAAAGAGTATCTCTTTTCTCACCTATGATGGCACCTTTGGTGCTAATGACAAAGAATTGGCCTTCATTCAGCAAATTGATGCGGCCTTTGGAGACGAGGGCTTCACGGAGTCCTCCAAGCTACACCATGTAGCTATGCACTTCCAGAAATCTGTTCGTCAATGGTGGGCTAGCCTTCGTGGAAACAACAAAGCCCCAAAGACATGGAAAACTCTACGAGTTTCCATCATGAAGCAATTTCTTGCATTTGATGCAAAGGACAAAGTGCATACGGAATGGTGGAGTTTGAAGCTTATCTCCCATGAGTCTATCCACAAATATGTAGACAAGTTTTAGGATTTACATCTCAAGGCTACTGTCTCTCAAAAGATAGACATCACTGCGCAAAAGCAACAATTCTGTGCGGGATTACCTGAAGAGATGGCCGAGTATGTTAACACCCAACGGCCTAGTTCTATCACCAAAGTAATCCACCACACTATGGTTGCTTTGCGCATCAATTTCCAACAAGGGGCTAGAAGGAATGTCAAGCCTTGGAAAGCAAGGAAAAAAGTGATGCAAAGGAAAAGAACAATGCCCAAAATTCTTCCCAAGGCAATTCCAACAACAACAACAAAAATCGGTCCAAGGAGAAGGGAGTTTACAAAGGTTAAAAAAACTCTCTCCTGAATAATTTGAAGCTTTTTGGGGAGCAAGGACATTGCTATCGTTCTTGCCCCAAGAGAAATGCCCGCAATGAGACTCCTAAAGCTTCCACTATCAAAGCTCCAAAAGATGATGCTCATTGTAAAGGATAACCTCTCTCCTATGCTTGGGGAAAGGTAAGGGAGCATGATGCCTTCATCATGTTTGACCCTGGCTCTACTCACAACTTCATATCAACGGAGTTGGCCACTAAGTTGGGCATTCAAGATTTTGAGATGGGAGATATTGTAGCTGCCGATATAGCTTTCATGGGACAACAAGCCTCCGTTACTCGCTTGATTGGGAAGTTGAGGCTTCATGTCCACTACACCAACAAAGAACACTTTTCATGTCTCCTCTCCAACATGAGGATGCTATTCTAGGGGCACCATGGTTCAACCGCATGGCTGCCAACATGAAGTTCCTTGAAAGGAGAATCTATTTCACCTACAGGGAAAAGAGCATGTATATAGATACTAGTGAGTCTCGTCGTACTTTGACACTTGTAAATCCTCCTGCTTTTGATAAATCAATGAAAAGCTCAGTTTCTGCGTACCTGATTTTTGTCAAAGAATTTCATCAAATGCAAATGGTAGGAATCAAGAAATGTTAGACTTGTCTAATTTTCTAAAAGGATTCCAAGATGTGTTCATTGATGATATCCCTATGGACTTACCTCCAAAACGAGGGCATGATGACCATCAAATTGAGCTCCTACTAGGAAGCTCACAGCCTAACAAGCCTCCTTATCAAGTTTCCCAAGCTCAAAAAGAGGAGATTATGAGGCAAGTACAAGAATTGGTAGACAAAGGGATGGTGAGTCCTAGCTCCTCTCCGTTTTGTTCTCTAGTCCTTTTAGTGCAAAAGAAAGATAGTACATACCGCATGTGTGTGGACTATCGAGCACTAAACCATATCACTATCAAAAATAGATTTCTCGTACCTCGGGTAGAAGATTTGTTTGATAAGCTACAAGGCTCTACCTACTTCTACGAGGCTCTACCTACTTCAGTAGGATTGACCTTAAAAGTGGCTACCATCAAATAAGGATATTGAATGAATATGTCCTAAAGACCGCATTTCGTACAATGATTGGTCTTTATGAATATCTAGTCATGTCTTTTGGCTTGACTAATGTAGCGACCACATTCAATCATTTAATGGATAAAATATTTAGACCCTATGGCAAATTTATTGAAGTGTTCTTTGATGATATCATCATCTAATCCAACTCCTCGGATGAACACAAGCAACATCTCTAGGTGATTTTTCAAGCTTTGAGGGAGAACAAGCTTGTTATCAATCAAAAGAAGAGAATTTTTTTTTTTGAGAGATTCAATACTTAGGTCATATTATCTCTCAAGATGGTATCCGTATGGATCCATCAAAGTTGAAGTTAATAAAAGCATGGCCTAACCCAAGGAATCTACATGAGCTAAGAAGCTTTATTGGTATGTGTGCATACTATAGATGCTTCATAGGAAAGTTCTCTCAAATAGCAGGACCATTACATGACTTAAAAAAGAGTAAAGTTAAGTACTCATGGACTGCTAAGGAGCAAAATTCTTTTGACAAGCTCAAAAAGAAGCTTACCTCCCAACCAGTCCTTATGCTTACGGATCTCTCAAACCCATTTAAGGTCCAATGTGATGCTTGTGATGATTTCCTTGGAGCAGTTTTGCTTCAAGAAGGGCATGCCTTAGCATATGAGAGCCGAAGGCTCAATACGCATGAACGGGTCTTAAGCATTTACAGAAACAGCTTTTAGTTGTTCTACATGTCCTAGACACATGGAAGCATTATTTATTGGGGACTCCATTTATTTTTTGAACTGATCACCAAAGTATCAAGTACTTCATGACGAGAACCAAGCTTTCCAAAAAACAAATGAGGTGGGAAAATTTTCTTTCACAATTTTATTTTCATATTGCTCACATTGCTGGTAAGCACAATCAAGTGGCCAATGCACTTTCACGACGACCAAAAGTTAATGTGGTTTCTATAGAAACTCACAATGATCTATCTTCTATGACAAATGAGTATGCTACTCACCTTGACTTTAAAGACATAATGTCATCCCTTGCACTGGGGAAGCAAGAAGAACCATTGACATTTCAGGATGGTTATCTTCTCCATGGCAATAGTCTATGTGTTACCCACTCCCTTTGTGAGAAAGTCATGTATGAATCCCATGCTCCTCGCTATGCAGGGCATAGAGACATTCAACCTACTCTTCGAGGAGTAGAGACATACTTCTATTGGACTACCATGAAAGTGGACATACAAGAGTATGTTTCAAAATGTGTGGTATGCCAAAAGACTAAGTATGATAGAGGGAAGCAACCTGGATTACTCCAGCCATTGTCAATCCCTAATTCACCATGGGAGAGTATATCCATGGATTTTATCTTTGGATTACCCAAGTCTATCCATGGGAATACAAAGAATATGGACAATAGTCGACAGGTTTAGCAACCAAGCACACTTCAGTCCTGTCAAAAAGACTATTAAGGCACACCAAATGGCAACTCTCTTCATATCATAGGTTTTTAAACACCATGGATTTCCAACATCCATCATGTCAGATAGAGATCCTAGAATGACCAGTAATTTCTGGAAAGGTCTCTTTAAAAATCTAGGTACAAGATTGAATTTCTCTTCGGCCTATCACCTACAAGCAGATGGCCAAAGTGAGATAGCCAATCTTATGATCCTTGATCTATCAAAGACTTATGTTACAAAAGCATCAACACTCACAATGGGAAAAGTACTTACCTCTTGTAGAGTATGCGTACAATAATACTGTCCATACTTCTACGGGAGAAGCACCTTTTGAAATCATAGAGGGAAGAACTAAAAGTCCCTTGCTACTTAAAGTACATGGGAAGATCTTCGCTGCCGATGAGTATAGATGTGACCTACAAGAATCTCTCCAAAAGATTAAGGAGGCTATATCTAATCTCAACAAAGGCAAAAAGATGCTGCTTACAAGCACAAAAGGGCTTTAATGGTTAAAGAAAATGATTGGGTCTTACTTAAGTTTTCCAAGGCTCGATTGAGGCAAACAACGGGCAAAAATCCTACGGGCCATCAAAAGTATTATGCTAAACTAGCAAGAAGATGCTATGGTCCTTTTTCAAATCTTGAAGCCAATCAATGAGATGGCTTATCAACTCAAGTTGCCCAGCCATTGGCTCATACACAATGCTTTTCGTGTGAGCCTACTTAAGCCCTACAAAGGAGAGCCACCTAGTGAACCAATTATTGAAGACCCTCCTAAAATCAAAGACCAAGAAGAGCTGTTACAACCCGAAGATATCCTTCGGCATGAAGACAAGGTACTACGACATGGTAAGATTATCCGACCGTAGCTTATTAAGTTTAAAAATTATCCTTTTGAACATGCTAGATGGATGCAAGGAATACAGCTTAAGGATAGTATGAACCTTGTTAATGCTTACAATGCTACATTAGAGTAAGCAAATGTACATGTTTCTTTTAAATGACCAATGTTTTTATCTTATAAGACTTATTCTCTTTTTATTGTGCACAAATTTAAGTGGTATGCATGCTTAAAATCATGTTTGTGACTACAACGTCTCTCAAACACCAAGTAGAATTTGTCACTCTACTTTGGGAGAATGAAATGGATTCAAGAACATACATGTTTGTAGTAGCTAAGTCTCCCAAGCCCCAAATGGACTAGTCATCCATCTTGGAATGATGTCGTAGAGTAAAAAGGGATCCTCCACCCGCTAAGAAACATTGACTAATGATTAAGGCTTTACCTCTTCTACCTCATAGTCAAGGACGACTATGATTTCAAGAGAGAGGCAATGTCATAAAATCTAATATCTAACCAACCCAAATGATTTTATCATATTAAACTGATCATTTAATGTGGGAGAATAGATAGGAACAAGGGTTAGAACATAGACATGTGCTTATGGATCTATCTCAACATGGGACCAAGGTGATTACTTAAATTTGTGATAATTAATATTTACGTAATTACCACAAATTTTGTGTAATCACAAGGTCTTATTGACACATTTACATGATTACACTTAATATGATCACAAAGAATTCGGTTTAGTGCCACCTAGAAACCCACTAAAATCCAGCCGGGATTTTTCATTTTCCCGCGGGCCCGGCGGACTTTTACGTTTTCCCTATGGGCCCGCTGGGAAAACGTAAAAGCTTGTCGAGCCCGCAGAATTATATATATATAGGGGCCCGATCGGGCCCACTGGGTGTTATTCTTTGAGTCATCTTCTGTGTGTGTGTGTGTGTGTGTGTGTGTGTGTGTGTGTGTGTGTGTGTGTGTGTGTGTGTGAGAGAGAGAGAGAGAGAGAGAGGTAGAGAGAGAGTGCTTGTTGACGGCCTTTGTAGGTACGTCGAGAGGAGAGAGGAGAGAGAAGAGAGAGAGAGAGAGGGGGGTCGTGTGGGAGTGTGCTCTGTGTCGCAGTGCGCAACAGTAGCGGAGTACCTGACCACAGGACCCGGGTATGTATTGTGTGTGTGTATGTGTATGTGTTGTGTGGTAGCGTGCCTTTTTTCGTATTGCGCGGCATTCATAAGGTACCTTACCACACAATGGGAGTGTGTGTGTAAGCTATCCTATGGAACATTGCTTACCAGGGGGGCATCACCTCAGTGACGCGGGGAAGATGGTGACCTTGTGGTAAGTATTGGCTTATTGTTTGGGTGCTACGTCGGTAATGCTATAAATTTAGTATCCTTATTGTAAGTCAACTTTGCTTCCCCTTTCCCAAAAACATATGGGCATCGATTGGTAACGCGGCTATATGATGTTCGTATGCAATTAGCGATTATTTCTCCTTAGATTCGGGCGTCACTCGATCGGTAATGAGGCTAATAGAGTGTCCTTTGTTAAAAGCATTTGTTTTTGCATAAATGTGGCGTTCAGGTCATTAACCCGGTTGTACAAACGTCATATTTGTATGTGCATGTGTTAACCCTCACGGCTCACGGACACCCCATCACCTACGACGGACGTGTATTATGTATTTGGTAGAGTCAGGTACCGGGCTTGTCGGTCCAATAGGAAAAGGGTAAGAGTGATCGCCGATGAGAGGCGCACTCTAACTGGGACATTCAAGGGATTAGTTGGCTAAGCATGGGCGCCCAAGTGTGAATGGGGCAAGCCCATATAAAAGTCATTCTAAACCTAAAATGTAGTATTCTCTCATTTGTGCAATGCAAGAAAGGTGCTCTTGCTCCATCTCCTTCTGTACTAGTGTGTGTGTGTGTGTGTACTTGAGAGAGAGAGAGTGTGTGTGTGTGTGATCGAGCATTGCGGCGGCACGACGGGAGTGAAGCGGTTGAGCGCGACGTAGCGGCGTCTCCTTCTTCTTCGCGGCGAGGAATCCTCCACAGCAGGAGCATAGAGCGGTGAGTGACACACCATTGCCCTCTTTTGAGCTTACTAGTTAAGCTAGTTGTGTGCTTGGAGCCGTCTGTGGCTCTCACACAGTGTTAGGCAAGTCCCTTGCTTCGACAGTGCGGCAAGGAGCGCACATTTTGGCGCCATTGCCGGGGAATTGCCCTGCACTAAGCCCAAGAGGCACTTTGTGCTTCTTCAATGAGTTGTTTGTAGTAGGAAAGAAGAGGAAGAGGAAAAGGAATGAGTTATTTTTCTGCAACTTGTTAATTTCTGTATTGTCTGCAAGTTCTGTGATTTCTGCATAATCTTGTGTTTTCTGTTTGCACACAGTCTTTGCACAATTAGTAGTCGTTAGCTTGTTCGCAGTGAATGAGTAATTAGGTAGACAGTTAGCAATTTCTGTTTGCACACAGTCTGTACACAGTTTTCTGTTAAGGTTTGCTTGCACACAGTCTTTGCACAGTAAGGTAGTGAGAGAGGAAGTAGGTGGACAGTTAGCTCACTGTCAGTAAGCAGTTAGCAGAGTGGTTAACAGATTAGTTAGTAGATTAGTGAGTGGTTAGCAGCACTGTTAGTAAGTAGATAAGGTAGTGAGCTGTGAGCTGTTGACAGAGAGGTTAGGTAGGTGTTGACAGTGTGTGTGGCCAAGAAAGGGTCACCTAAACCGCGCGCGGTCGTCGCCTTTAAAAAAATATAATAATAAATAAATAAAATAAAAAAATCCAAAAATATTTAAGCGTGAGTGACTGGGGGGCTGCACTAAAATTTTGATCGGGATCGGGATCATTTCCCCAAGAGCGTGAGTGACTGGGGGGCTACACTAAAATTTTGATCGGGATCGGGAACAAGCCTAGGCCCAGGCCCAGGGCGCCTCAGTCCTCAGTCTTATGATATATACTAGACTCACTCTTATATATATACCCTACCCCCTCAAGAGGGAATGAGAGCATGTGGGGCAAGTCCTCCACTCTCCTCCCTTCTCTTCACACTTGCACCCTTAGACTTTCTAATTTGGGCCTAGTTCCCTACTAGAAATTGACAGTTTTAGGGATTCCGAGGGCATAAAGTGACCAAACGGAGGGTTGTAAAGCACGGCACGTCCCTCTGACCGAGAGGCTCGTTTTGAGCTATCATACGTTCTATTCTATAGCTGGGTCAGAAAAAAAAGGACCAAAAAAAAAAAAAGACTTGGGTTGCAAAACACCCAAAAATACTAGGTGAGCAGCCTTCACGGGCACTCACCGACACTTCTAGGGGATCCAAGTCATATGAACCTATGCTCTGGACGCGTGTTAGAGCATGAGCATATTGGTAGTGCCTCCATTTACGCAGGCACCCATTATTCCTCCACCCTAGGTTCTGGACCTTCAGCCGGGATCAAGGTAGCACGACCCAAGATCCTCATATCACGTCTAGTGATTCTTCCTCTGACTACGAAGTCATAGAGGGGTATCCTACACCAAACCCTGATAGTTCAAGTCAAGACATTCATGCCATGGGCCCACGGCGCAAGTCGAGCATGTTTAGCCGCTTAAAAGAGACCCTTAGTAGAGCTACTCGCTCCGAACATGCGGTTAATGAAATAAATGAAGAGAGTGGGGAAGTAAATTCGTCATTCATGCCTAAAATAGACCCTATGCTTCTTGAGAGTGTGCATGTGAATGCTCCATCCACTGCGCCTCCTGATCCTTTAGGACTATCTCCCTCTGAGGTTCTACTACCCGATGGTAGGAGTCTTGCCGAAGTACAAGAGATCGAACGCTATATGCAAGCAACAAGGGAGAGGGAAATTGAGAACCTACGAAGTCTAGAACAAAGGCGAGCCCTGAAAGCAAAGGCTCCTATGACAACAATCATGCCAGCCGAGCAACCGAGTGCTCCCAAGGTAGCAGTCACGGAGGGGCAAGCGATGGGGAGCAATAATGCTTCCACTTCGAGGGAAACCTCCAGCACGCCAGGCCTAGATGGGATATTCCTAAATTAAAATTGGGAGTATGACCTACAAGCAGAAGCTTTAACTAATCGGTACATAGGACACACCTATCATGTGGGTTGGTTAGATGTTCTACAATCCACATCGGGTGCTACTAGCATAGATGAGCAACAACAGAAAGTCTGTGATGTCCTCCATAGGATTGTCGAGTTAGAAAGATAGAACACAGGGATCAACATGCCTAATGAGATTCTTGGATACGGGAAAGGCCAACCAACCAACCCTATCACAAATGGAGACTCCCTCAGTGAGCCCCATTGATCCTCCATATGTTGTTTCGCCAGGAGCCTCAGTACAATCTGAGCCCACAAGTGGCAGCTTTACCTTCCCAAATCTAGCTCATCTTTCTCTTAATGACACTACGGCTACCATGCATATCCCAGTGGTGAGCATGACAAGAAGTACACCATGGAGTTCATTTGTTAATACTACGCCGATGCCTAGTAGCACAGTGCCCCCAACTATACCTACATGTATGTATCAATCATGTGCACCTGTCGTACCTCAGCCTCATGTAGCTCCTACACCTCCAATTATTCCAAGAGCTTACAATCCACAATGGCATTATCCAAGCTCTTATACAAGTGGAGCCATGCCATTTAATAATAACATGCCATATCAGGCACCCCCTATGCCTAGGGCCACGCCTGTAAACTTTGGACCACCGTCTGGTACACCACCATACGAAATATGGGACCCAAGAGCCGCGCGTTTGCCAAGGCCAAGGCCAACTCCCATCTCACATGTGGTTCCAGGAGCACATATACCTATTATACCTGCTCAAATAGGAGATTTGGCAGCATTTGCTCAAACTATCGATCGCTCTATTGCGGAAAACATGCGTAATGCACCTGATAGAGAGCCTAGGAGCAAGGCAATTCAAGTAGCTAAGCTCACACAGAAATTCAGTGGAGACGAAGATGCTAGAAAGAATATGGAAGTCTTTGAACATGTGTGCGATTCCTTGGAAGAGCACAATGAGCTACATAAGTGTAAGGCTTTGAGTTTGACCCTAAGCGGAAAGGCTGGAGATTGGTATAGAACCTTAAGAGTAGAAGAGAAAACGATCTACTCTACTCTTAGGAGATTGTTCTTGAAAGAGCACATACGAGAGGGAGTACTTTGGGGTGTAGCCTCTCAGCTCCAGAAAGCCCAACGAGAAGAAGGTGAATCCGTGAGAGACTTCATTAGTCGCCTAAAGAATTTGAATTCTCGATGCAATCCAAACGAGCGATTCAACAACAACCAATTGCTCGATATATTCATTAGGGGACTACGACATGAAAAAATCTATAATGGCCTAGTCATTAGAGGTATCACTACTTGGGAAGAAGTCACCATGAATGCAATCCAATTGGAGGATAATTTAATGATTGCAGGAGAAAAAGTGTCTGCCGAGCCGAAGTCTAGTAGCTCGCAAGCGTCAAGGCATGAGCCAATGAAGATAAAGCCAATCGTGAAAGAGCAAACGATATCTGAGATGACTTTGGCAGATCTCACCAAGGCCATCCAAGAAAGCCTTAGGGGTAATCGTGCTCCACAAAACACTCATATGTATCCAAGAAGGGAGCTCAATTTGCTTGGGCCCACATACTACGAGTGAATGCCCTACTTTCAGAGTAAAGTTTAACGGGACTTGTAACGTGTGTGGTAGGTATGGCCATCAAGCGAAGGATTGCCTAATGCTTAAACGCATCATGGAAAATAGATCGCCTATAGCTTGGGCAGACTCACCTCGAGTTCCTGCATTGATGCCTACCCCACCCATGGAGCAACAGTTGCCATTACAGCACATGGTCACTAGAACCCAAAATGTGGTCCAAACCACACCGTTTCCACCTCCAGTGCTAGGACCGCAACCCCCTCATCCAAGAGTTACACCTATGAACCAAATAGGTTGCGAGTCATCTAGTACTTATGTAGATTGCGAAGAGGACATAGACTCTAGTATCACCTATGGAGTCGACATGCTTGAGGAGTGTCCCATGTACTATATGGAAGACCATTGGGGACAAATCAAATCGGTATATCAAGCTACTGCTCTAGCAGCAAGAGGCCAAAACATTAATAGTTTTGCAGGAGACCACCTCTTCAGTGCTACGAATGTGGTGGACCACATCGAGTAGCTGAGTGCCCCATTAGAATGCAAAAGAATGCTGCAATAATGCAAACAAGTCAAGGGAGTGCATTGGCAATGCCAATACTCACTTGTAATCGTTGTGGCATAGATCATTTGATCGCACAGTGTCCTAACAATCCAAACGCACCGAAAATCACACCATTGAACTTAATAGAGATTGTTGATGGGACACCACCAACTATAAACATAGCACCAGTGAATGCACTCACACGGTCGATGCTCCAAAAGCAAAATTACATCCTCGAAGAGAGAGATGTTGCATCCATTGGCCGAGCGAGAAAGAAGAAAACACGAAGAAAGAAATCCCTTAATGCTTCTAGCTCAAAACCTAGTTCAAAGACTAACATAGGGACAGGAGAGGATCCCGTGTATATGAATGACCCTGAGGATGACTCAGATTCGATAGAGACCACGGAGACCAAAACTGTTACTACAAAGGAAAAAGCCAGTGAGGAGGATCACGAGAGGGAATTACGACGAACACCAAAAGAGTATTCAAAGTTAAACCACCCAGTTGCGAACCCCCAAGATAAGCCACGAGAGACAAAAAATGAGGATTGCAAGACAAAGATTGGAACCTATCCAAACCCAACAGTGGAAATTGAACGAGTCCAACAACTGAGGGGTTTGGTGGAAGAAACTCAATGAAAATTAGAACCTGAACCCAAACATATCTAGATGTCGAACACAGTGTTTCCCACACAAGTTCAACCTCACAAGAACTACAGGCCGTTAGCTATACCCAGTATCATTTGGGAAGAGAGTGAGGGTAGGACATCTGAAAGTGGACACACACCTTTACTACTAGAGAGAATGTTTGGTGAGGGAATACCCGACCCCCTTGAGGAAGTGGAGATTCCATCTTCACCATTCTCTTGTCAGGGTCCTATGTCCCACAAGATGCCATTAAATGTTTCCAAGTTGATGGATTTCATGTCCTCAAAAATACGTACGACTATCATATCTAAGTTATACGGAGATCCAGAATTATTCCTAGCACTACGAGCGTTTCTCAATGGAGAATTACAGGCCGGATTACCACAATTTGCACATATGAACAAACCTGACTCGGTAATGAATGATGAGGAACATTTAGCACCACCATCTGACCTAGCGGGAAATGAATCTGTAATTGAAATACCCGTTAACAAGTTGGGGCAATACTTTGAAGGTGATGAATCTAATGCTACTCTACCAATCACTACTAAAGGATTAACTGTAAAGGGGGTCCTTGACGGTGGTACGGGAGTCAGCATGGTGACAAAGAGTTGTTGGGAGTCTATGGGGAGACCTCACCTTGAAGCCACAAGCGTAGTGGTAAAAATGGCTAATGGATCTATTGTTACGCCTATTGGAATGCTAAAGGATCTCAGGATCAAGGTCTTGGGACATAAGGTAAGGCACACTTTCATTGTTATGGATTTTTCCAAGTATCCTATGTCATTTGAGATGATCTTAGGGCGTCCATTCATGAGGGAAGCAAAAATGGTGCATGACTGGTCCAAAAATCACGTCTACTTACAGTTCAAAGACTCTGTCATTCGAGTTGATCTTTTAAGTGGTCGAACGCATCCTCTAGGAAATAAATTCATCATTGATAATCAATCAGACACAACAATTCACTCAGCTCCATTACAGTATTGTTACACGTGTAACGAAGACACGGATATTGGGGAGAACTCTCCTTATATGGATATCCTACCCGGAATGGCTGAGTCAGACAATGTCGATTGGGTACACCTAGCGGCAACTATAGATAGATGGGGAGCTAGAGGAACAACCTGGGTAACACCAGATGGGGAAGAGATACCACACATTGCACCAGTAAACATGTTAGGTGTAGCGCATGTAACATCCGATGATAAGAAAGAGGCACACCTACCTGAGAGTGAAACTGATGATTCCTCAAAGGCTTCAGGCCAATACACATCAGAAACGGAATCTCAGGGAGAAATGGATTCAGAACCTGAGGAAACATCGAGTGAACCAAGTATAGAAACTAAACACTCAAGGCCTAGTACGACCATCTATGGTAATTTATATGAGAGTGAAGAAGATACAAGCGAAGACCTATCAGGCGAGTCGAGTTCAAACATTTACCAAAATCAAAACCTTAACAAGAACAAAGTTCATATAAGAGGCGACGATATCGAGCAAATGTGAGAGCTAGGATAAACAAGGAAAGATCTACTGCAGAATGGCTTAGCTATCTAGGGGCATGTGATGCTCATCAAAAGCTAGTAGACAATTGGGGTGAACATCTCCAGAGTGTCATGTGGTGCAGCCCGCGACGCATTGACCTCGCTCAATTGGAGGTTACAGAGCCGAAATTGAGTCGAACTATAAGAAGACGTCAAAATCGAGAGTTAGCACAACAACAAAAGGAGGCAGAACTAAAAGAAAGGTCTCCGTCAGGACAAGAGCCTGCTGACTTACATACGGCTCCTGAAAATTTTAAATCTTATACCACGGGGGAGCGAAAGGTTGTGTATGCCAAAGCCCAACGAATACCTACCAATGGAAGCAGTGGAGTCTATGATGGTCCAGCAGTAGTTAAAGAGATAGAATTAGCAGAACCGGGTGAGGAGTCTAAACCAGACTTTATTGCTCAAGACCTTACTGAAACTGAAGAGGTTGTACTTAAGGAGCTCCTCAAGGAATACAAGGATATCTTTGCTTGGACATATCATGACATGAAGGGCGTTCCACCTTCTGTGGTGCAACATACAATTCCCATGATCAACATTGCTAAACCCGTCCAAGAAAGACCCTATCCAATGAATCCTAAGTATGCCAAAATTGTACAAGAGGAGATTGAAAAACTTATCCAATGTGGATTCATATACCCTATTGAGCACTCAGAATGGGTTTCTCCAATAGTCATTGTGCCAAAAAAGAATGGGAAACTAAGAGTGTGCGTGGACCTCAAGAAAGTTAATGCAGCTACTAAGAGAGATCATTATCCCTTGCCATATTCAGAACATGTTCTTGAAAGAGTTGTGGGCAAGGAAGCTTATAGCTTTTTAGATGGGTACTCTGGTTATAATCAAATCACAATTGCATTAGAGGACCAAGCTAAAACTGCTTTTATCACAGAGTTTGGAGTGTTTGCATTTCGTGTTATGGCTTTTGGCTTAACAAATGCCCCTGCTACATTCCAACGATTAATAAACACTACGTTCAAAGAATTTCTAAGGGAGTTTTGTGAAGCTTTCTTAGACGACCTTTGTGTTTATTCTTCTTGGGAGAAGTATTTGCTATATCTACGAAAAATATTTGAAAGGTGCAGATTTTATCGCATCTCATTGAACCCTTTTAAATGCCAATTTTGGGTTAAGCATGGAGTCATTCTAGGGCATATAGTGTCCAAGAACGGGATATCCACAGATGAGAGTAAGATTAAATCCATTGCTGATTTGCCACCACCTACGAACTATAAAGGAGTTCAAAGATTTATGGGCCATGTTGGTTATTATCGAAGGTTTATTTTAAACTTTGCTGAGATAGCGCGTCCATTGTACAAGCTTCTTATCGAGTTTCATTGGACGGAAGAATGTCATCAATCTTATGAGTTATTAAAGAAGGCCCTAACAAGTGCTCCAATCCTATGAACACCTGATTGGAATGTACCTTTTCATGTGCATATTGATGCATCAAACTTTGCTATTGGGTGTGTTCTAACTCAACCAGGAGAACATAAATTGGACTACCCTATTAGCTTTGCAAGTCGCCAATTAAATGATGCCGAGATGAACTACACTACTACAGAGCGCGAAGGTCTAGCTATGATTTACGCAGTAAACAAATTTCGCTATTACCTTCTTGCTACCAAGTTTGTGTTTTATGTTGATCATCAAGCATTGCTATATTTGGTAAACAAGCCGTGTTCCACAAGTCGAATTACACGATGGTTGTTAATTCTTCTTGAGTTTGATTTCACCGTTGTTGTGAGGCCTGGGAGGAAACATGTCATGGCGGATCATTTATCTCATATCCCTAATGGCGAAGCTCCTACGGGGTTTGATGATGAATTGCCTGATACTCCTTTGTTCATTGTTGAGACAATGCCTGAATGGAGTGAAAATATTGTTAACTTCTTAGTTAATGGTTTTCCAGCCAAAGAGCTGCAAAAAGATATAGCTCGAAAATTAATCAAGGAATGCGAACCCTATTGCTTACTGGCTGTAACTCTCTATAAGAGAGGAAAAGATGATGTTCTTAGACGTTGTGCCCGCGAGGATGAGTATTTATATGTTCTACAAGAGGCACACATGGGCGTAGCTGGTGGTCACTTTTCAGGAAAGTTGACTGCCCGAAAGATCTTACAGTCAGGCTATTGGTGGCCGACTCTGTTTAAGGATGCATCACTTTTTGCAAAGGGATGTGATGAATGCCAACGCTTCAAGAAGCCACAAAGAAGGGATAGGATGCCTCTACATCCCATCAAGGTAACCCAACCATTTGAAAAGTGGGGCTTAGACTTTGTAGGACCGATTAGTCCGGCTGCACGTAACACGCAATCACAATATATCATTGTGGCTACCGACTATGTAACTAAATGGGCCGAAGCAAAAGCAACACGAAAGGCGGATGCAAAAACAACAGCTAAGTTCCTCTTTGAGAACATTATCACACGTTTTGGATGCCCCTTTGAACTTGTGAGTGACAATGGAACTCATTTTATAAATGAAGTAATAAAAGAACTCACATCAAACTTCATGATATCTCACCACAAGTCTACACCCTATTATCCCCAAGCAAATGGCCAAGCTGAGAGTACCAACAAAACTCTCATCTCCATTTTGACAAAGACTTGAGGCTCATCGCACTGATTGGGACCTAAAGCTTACATCAGCTTTATGGGCTTACCGTACTGCGTATAAAGTTGTTATTAATTGCACACCGTTTAAGATGGTGTATGGCCAAGAAGCAGTTATGCCATGGGAGTTTGTCATTCCTAGTCTTTGAGTAGCTTCTCAAGAAGGTTGGGATGGTAACCTCTTAGTTTGAGCGATTATATATCCTGGAAAGGCTAGATGAAGAGAGGCAATTAGCTGTGCGAAATGCTCTAGTGGAGAAGGATAGGAGAAAGAAGTGGTTTGATAGCCATTTAAAAGATAAATACATCAAGGTTAGTGATAAAGTTCTTATGTACGGGGTACGTAATGAAAAGAAGAAATTGAAATACGTTGGTAAGGGACCATATCGAGTGTGTGAAATTACCCCGCAAGGTACCATTCGTGTGGAGACTCTAGATGGAGTTGAAACCATTGGATTCCTTAATGGGAGTAAATTCAAAAGATATTATGATCCTCTAAGCCAGGAAGAGTTGCAAGCCATCCATCAAAAGAAGGCTGCCAAGGAACAAGCAGAGCTTAGAAAAATCCAAGCAAGAGTTGAGGCTCGAGAACGACAACAACGTCTTAGACGCCAACGAGAGGCTAATCTGGGAATCACGCAAGCATTTTTCGAGGACACAGATGAGGACTCATTAGAATCTGAGCCACCCCTATGATACCCAATTGAGCTAAATAGCCCCTATGGGAAAGTACTATACAATGCCTTATTAGATACGAGAGCTAAACACAATTTGTTATCCTATGGAGTTTGGTGTCAATTAGGGAAACCGACCCTATCCCCGAGTACGATGCAAGTCAAGGGCATTAATAAAAAGAAAACTGCTATTCTTGGAGTCCTTCAAACCCCTGTTGTCTATGACAATGAAAGCATAGGGCAGAGGTTTCTAGTCATGCCCGCAGGAGCTATGGAAGGCAACGTAAACCTGGGACGCACGTGGATGTTGGCAACCAAATGCACTATTGATTGGGATACTGGTAGTGTCACGACGCGACCACCGACTCTTACCCCTATCATTCAAGCAAAGTCACCTACGTTGTAAACGCTCGCAAAGTTGAACGATAGCCAACATTCACAAGCCAAGGTGGTTAACTTGTCTTTGCCGGCTACCCATGAACCTAGCACTTCAACACTTGTAGTTGCAGCAAGTAGTAATATTGCATGACTCAACCTACACGACCTACGAGTACATATCAATGGGTCCCCAAGGCCTTACTTCCAACTACCTCAACCCTCCCATCCATTCCAAGAAAAAATTTCCCTGGAAAACCAAGAGCGCGCTCTAGGAGAGTCAAGACCAAATCATGACGGATTCCAAAACGACTATTAGAAGCCCAAGGCTACTATGATGGAAATGAGCAAATTTGGGTACCTAAACGTAAAATGTGTCCTTCCCTATCGACAACAAACCCATATGAGTCAAACAGTGTAACGTTAAAGCCAATGGCAGACCGTGGGAAGGGAAAGATCACAGAATGCTACACACCTAGTCCAGAGTAAGTTTGGGCTCCAAGGCAAAACCAATTTATTCCACCTAGCTCAGGAAGGGGGGAGTTCCATGAAGCTTCTAGCTCCTCATGTAATACATCCATAGAGGTAAAACCCTCTACACAGCCTCCACCTACAATAGTGGACCTCCATGAAGCTACAAAGGAATCCACACCTTCCAGTGTTTAAGAATCACTTGATGAACCACTTCAAGTTCGATCCTGGGAGAGTACCTTACCACCCTTGCAACTCGACGAGGCACCTAAGGTAACAGAAAACTACTGGCAAAAATCTTCACCTATAACAACTTGGAACAACTGGTTTCAAAGGGTGACGACATCATTTCAAACGGTATGATCTACCCAAGGAAGGGGGGAGTGTTTGTGGACATCCACTATTCACTTGCTTCCCTCTCAACCTTTCTCCCTGACCTCTTAATCTCCAATCTTAGGGAATGTATATATAAAGCCTTATACTCACAAAAACAAGATAAAAAAGTAAAAGAGCAAGAGCCATAACACAAAATCATAAAAACAAATTATGCACAAGAACACGACCCTTGTAATATTTGCACTCTAACCATCATCTATTTGCGTGTACAGATATGGCTAGTACGCTAGAGTCATCCACTCCTGCCTTGGGTGAGAGGTACCCTCGTTACTTTTCACAAATATTTCACATGGTCTTTCCAATACTTGCATGTGAATGGGATTTGATAGGTACGCTAGCATGTGAGAGGAATTTTGAGGAGTTAGAATGGCTGATACGTCTCTTGACCACGTCTGATCCATACTTAGTAGAGAGCATTTCTCCCATTGCACAAGCCTACCCTTTTGACCAAGATGACTATAGGCGTCTAGTGACCTTCTTAGTAAACATGGGCACCTATAATGAAGAAGAAAATTTACAGGACTACACGGATGGCACATATGGTCTCATCGATGATGACTTTGTTTATCTCGATGACGAGGATAGGGGTTTAGCCTTAGGGTTTCCCCCCAACCTCTACAATATCCTATTCCCTTGACTCTCTAGAGGGAGTGCAAATAATTAGGTTATGGTTCCTTATGTTTTTTGTTGTGTTCAATAAGTGTTGGTACCTTTTCCCACTAATGTGCCTCCTGGAGGTATTTCTTTTGTTTCCTAGTGTGTACACGAGCGTGTTGCTATTGATAGGATTTGGACCTTCATGGAACCTTTCTCTCGTTCACACTTCAGATCAAGCACGACCATCAACACAAACAGGTGTTTTTTGTCCATTAGCATTGCCCCTATCTATTTTGCATCCATGTTTGTCTGCTTTAATTGTGATTGGTAGCCTAATATTCACCGCATTTGCTTAGTATCAAACATTTAATTCAATGTAATTTTTTGTCATAATCACTTGTCTAGGTTTAAAAATCAAGCAGTCCGACTAAGCTAGTTTGACCAAGCTAGGTGTTAGAAATCTTCTCTTAATACGATGGGGAATGCCTTCCTAATAAGCAATGGTTACTTAGGTTCTTAATCCGATTCAGGCAGCATTGTGTGAAATGTACTAGGGCTTTCTAGTGGGCTTGACCCTATTGACCTTTAGCTTAAGTATTATAAAGGGAGTTTACTAGTGTGATGAGCCTGGGGAGGTGTATCAGAGTTATATGACCCCCAAAGCTACAAAATTAAAATGATGAAAACAAACAAAACAAAAAATATCAAAGTGACACAATGTAAATTTTTAAGCTGGAAGAGAAATCCCTGCTTAAATTGGTACTCCACTCACATGTATCGCCTATGATACTAGAGCCCTAGAGGTTCCCAGTGTGGGCGCTTTTCCTTCAAAAGCAAAAAACCCAAGGCATACAAAATAAGCACACACATCAAAATTGAATCACTGTGGAAAGACTTTGGGGGGTCAAAGCAAAGGTAATCAGTCAGGCGATGATTTCATGAGAAATTCCTTTTATCGTAGCTTAACTACAAGGTCCTCTAGGTATAGCCTCTAGTCAGCCCTCGAACATGAAATACTTGGCTCTTGTGATTAAACAACTTAATTAACCAGAGAAAATTAAGAAGCTTACCCATGGTATTAATAGTCTATCTCTAGTGCCTTTCAACCGTTAAATTAGCGACCCCAGACTTGTTGAATTTTTTACCTTTACATCTGTTTATGCATTTGATTATATTGCAATTTAATGTTTATTTGCTGACAAATTGTTTAAATTTCTGTTACCAATCGATTTGTCTGCCTAAAACTGCATATGCTTTTTAATCGATTATGAGAATGCAATTACTGTACCAATGTTGTTTGATTTTGCAGTGATTGAAGAAGGCTAAGGACATTCATCTCAAATGCTCTTCCACCTCGACAAACGAGCTTCAACTCAATAGCTTCCGAGGACGGAATCTACATCAAGAAGGGGGGCATGTTAACCCTCACGGCTCACAGACACCCCATCACCTACGACGGATTTGTATTATGTATTTGGTAGAGTCAGGTACCGGGCTTGTCGGTCCAATAGGAAAAGGGTAAGAGTGATCGCCGATGAGAGGCGCACTCTAACTGGGACATTCAAGGGATTAGTTGGCTAAGCATGGGCGCCCAAGTATGAATGGTACAAGCCCATATAAAAGTCATTCTAAACCTAAAATGTAGTATTCTCTCATTTGTGCAATGCAAGAAAGGTGCTCTTGCTCCATCTCCTTGTGTACTAGTGTGTGTGTGTGTGTGTGTGTGTGTGTGTGTGTGTGTGTGTGTGTGTGTGTGATCGAGCATTGCGGCGGCACGACGGCGGTGAAGCCGTTGAGTGCGACGTAGCGACGTCTCCTTCTTCTTCGCGGCAAGGAATCCTCCACGGTAGGAGCATAGAGCGGTGAGTGACACACCATTGCCCTCTTTTGAGCTTACTAGTTAAGCTAGTTGTGTGCTTGGAGCCGTCTGTGGCTCGCACACAGTGTTAGGCAATTCCCTTGCTTCGACAGTGCGGCAAGGAGCGCACAGCATGTGCAATTAATTTTTTAAGTATTAAGTATATGAAATACTTGGTCGGTAACACGGCTGTGAAGAGTATTTCATATATAAATGTTTGAATTGTTTGATTTTGTTGTTTTTAAGTGCCCATATGAGATTATATACTGGCTAATCATATTCAAAAGAATGCTTTATTCATCAATCATCACTATTTTAAATGCTACATTTACATAAATTATATGCAAAAAAGTATTTGCACACAAATTTGTATTTTAAATATTCATTTTTATCTTTTCAAAGGACCTCAAGCATTATCGCTATTTTGAATGCTTCATTTACATAAACTCTCTGTAAAAAAGAATTTGCACACAATTTGCATATTAAATATTCTTTTGTATCTTTTTAAAGAGCATGTATCATCACTATTTTGAATATTACATTTACATAAATTCTCTGTAAAAAAGAATTTGCACACAATTTGCATGTTAAATATTCTTTTGTATCTTTTTAAAGAGCATCAATTATCATCGCTATTTTGAATGCTACATTTACATAATTTCTATGAAAAGTGTGTGAACACAATTTGCATGTTAAATATTTATTTCTATCTTTTTAAAGAGCAAGACATTCTTTGCATTTTCCTAACCCGATTTGTATACTTCCAATGTTTTAAATGAGCTAAAATAAAATTAACAATATATACATCACGATACATCACGAGACTTTAAATTGTTTTAAATTTTTAACATGTTCTATTAGATCTAGATAATTTTATTATGAATGACATATTTATTGTATTTTACACGTGCAAACATACCATTTAAAGTCAAAATGATTATCAACCTGAATAAATATAATCTTGCTGAATTTTTTGAAGTCTTTAAGTCAGTGTGTGCTGAAATGTTCCAGATTGTTAACATGTATTGTTTGATCTGGATGAAGTTCTTATAAACCACTTGTTTGATCTGCATTTTACACGTGTAACATATTGCAATTTTAAGTGAAGATTGTTTTCAATTTTTATCAATATTTCCATGCACATTTCTGAAAGTCTTCAAGTCGTGGTTAAGGGTTTGCCTAAAATAGTGTGAGAGTGTTAGTGCAGTGTGCAACCATGAATTTGTATTTGATATGCTATTTTTTATTTTCGAGTGTAAATATGACGTCAGATCAAAAGAAAAGCATTATGCGTACCATTCGTAAAGAATGTATTTTGGCAATCTCATCATGTGCAGATGGTCGCATACAATAGATTAGTGAAAGTGGTGTCTTTATCAAAGACCTCACTAGCGCTATATGGGAGAACACAGAGCGCAAGCTGCGAGGTGAAGGCCAATACGAGTTATTGATTCAAACAGGGATTCGAGAATTTGACTCAAGCTGCCATTCATCAAAGGCCGTGCAATTGAATGTGTCCATCACAATGCATTTATTGTGGAGAAGTGACTCCAATATATAAAAGTGCGTGTAGAACCGAGTTTCAACAGAAAGTTTCAACATCACTGACATGCGCATTTTATACAGATCGAGCACTCTTTGACGTTTCAAGATAAATTTCACAACCGTCACGATGTGTCAATTATTTTGGCGAACCATGTGGTTTCTTCACTAGTGTACCAATCCTTCAGCCCCAAGTTTAAGCTGTGCGTATTACAACCATTGGCAAAAATATATGAAAAGCACTTCTTTATTAATTTAATGGGGTTTTTACAATTCTTTGCGTTGGCCATGACTACATGAACGACATGTTCAGCACCAATTTCCTTAATTACATTAATTAAGACCTCAGAAATATGTTTGCCACTTTTAATTGCACCAGAACTACCAATCGCCTTTATAAACATTTCTCCCTTTGGACAAACCAGCATTACATTGATCAACAATCTTCTTTGAACATTTTATCAGCCATCACTCACAATTGTGCATCATGAAAGCAAAATATTTCCAAGTATTATTTTGCCAACATGCTCTTTGACTTCGATGTAACATTTGTCCAAGAAAACATTTCGTATCGTGTGATAAGAAGGAGCTGAAAATCCTAGACCAAACTCCCCGATTTTCTTCCAAGCAGCCTTCCAATGATTGTTGTCTACCATGACCAAAGCACTTCCAGTGAAGAATATTGCTTTGGCAAGTGCAGTTTGTGCTTCTTCTAGAGATTGCACTCAAAAGCTTTGATGTAATGATTTTTGACGCATTTGACCAAGTCCACCTTCATTGTGACGCTTAAAAGAAATGCTGTTGAAATTTTCTCCCCTGCGCAAGTTGATCTCCAAGGTTAGTTGGCGTCATTACAGGATCTGCGGAGTTAATATTTGGCTCTGAGAACTTATGACTTACAACCACAGAGCTATATATATGTTGTCTCTTGCCACCCTTTTCCACGAGCTCTTCTCTCAAACGCTTTGCCCAGAAAATGGTCCCTAATACGTGGTGCACCACCTGATTTTGTTGTGAGACAAAATTTACATTGTCAATCCATATATCGGCCGCACATGTTGTGAGCATAATCCCACTCTTTGTCAGGAGCTTTTTTTTTCTTTGGCTTCTTCGTACCACTTGTGCCCATATTTTGCTCCATTACTTTTAAATTAAAACTGAAGACAAAAGAACCAGATGTTCAGTTTTTGAAATATTTTTCTTATTTTCAATATATATTAGAAAACCATTCAATATGAAAGTAACCAAAATACATAATATGAGATTTTCAATGCACGCTAGTCTATCCACATATCGATCAACTATGTGTGAGCAAACATACACATTGCAATACACTCTATGCATGGCATAATAACTATGCTATGAATTTCTCAATGCAATTATTATTATAACAATTATTTATATGTCCACTTGATTTGCAAACAATACACATCTAATTTCAAATGCTACAGAGAATAATCAACTTCTACACTGAACGATGTTAGTTGTTTGCAAAAAACAAACAAAAGCAATAAAATATATGATTGGTCATTTCATGCACTAATAATCTATCATAATACATAATGCACTCTCTGTATAAACCAATGCATGAACTAATGCAAACAAATCTTCAATATAATCACACAAATATGAGGACGACTTATATCCAATGAAGGGTTGTAGCCCCCGATGCAACCAATTCAATATATAAAAGCTATTTTGACCCAATTAAGAATTATAGCTCTTATATTGTGGGGTGACAGTGTATGTCAACTCAAATCTATGATGCTGAAAAATGTAAGACTTCAAAGATCTTTATATGCCCAGTACATTAGTACAGGACATGCAACCCTTGACTATCGACTCGTCATTTACATATTCTTATCTTCTAAAACCAATCAATATCTAATTATCTTAAATGATTTTCTCATATTAAACTGATCATTTAATGTGGGGAAGTGCCAGGGGAGAAAAAGCTAGAATATTGGTTAAGCTAGCAGACCGGCCACAGTAGGGATCCAAAGGAGGGAAAATAGGGATCCAAAGGGGGGGCCATCTACAAAAGAGCCATGTGCAACAATGGGCTAAAAAGACCCTAAGGTTTAGCCCATTAAGACTTCCAAAATGCTAAGGTTCCAAAATTCAAAGGTTGTGTCCAAAGGTCAACCCTAGGGAAAATTGGATGCTTTGTGTGTGCCCTAAAAGTCTTTGCACATCCCTACATGGGAGGGGGCGAGCCCCAAAGGTAGGGGATGAGAGAGAAAGCCACACACACACACACACACACACACACACACACACACACACACACACACACACACACACAGAGGCTCCCTTTACACAAAGGGAATGAGGGACACATGTCAGCTCCCTAGCCCAGAAGGCCACAAGGTGTGCCCAATTCCTATTGGAAGACCCTTGAAGTGGACCAATGAGAATTAAGCTAGAGTAAATTTAGTTTAATTAATTTAAAAACATTTAATAAAAGAAACCAATGAGAATTAAGTCTCCTAGAAGACTATTGGGCAGTCTCCCAAGGGGTCCAATGAGCATTCAGGAGCCCAATGGCTTGCCTGATTCCTATTGGCCAAGAGGCAAAGGGGTCCAATGAGAGTTTAGTTTAATTATTTAATTACCTAAAGCTCTCACAAAAGGGGAAAGGGGGACACATGTCAGAAGGCTATCACTTATGTTGCTTAACACCCATTGGCTTGACTTGGGGAGGGCCAATGAGGCAAAAGCCAGACCAAATTAGCAGCAAGGGCTCGCCCAAGAGAGAGAGGGGGCTGATTTTTGCAAGGCATTATCACACACACACTCACACAAGCTCATGTGTGAAGAAAGAATACTCTATCTCCTCCCAAGCTTTAATGGAGAGCTCATCACCTACTCCAAGCTTGTGAGATAGAAGCCTACATCAACATTCTCTTGGCATGTGGATGCAAATCCAACCAAGAGCCAAGCTACAATGCATGCTCACCTTCTCTACCAAGCTAATTACTAAGCTAAGCTATGCTAATATGAGTGATTATGTGAGGAGATGTACATCTTTCTCGTAAGATACTCCTTCTTCCTCTCAATCTACTCTCATACCCTGCTAGCTCTCACCATCTTCGAAGGTGTGTGAGGTCTTGGGTCTGAGAACGGGGATAATTCAAGTTGTGTTTGATTAAATGTTTTCTTAGTGCATGAAGCTTCCATCTTCATTGCACTAGCTAGTCTTGAAGGAACACAAAGAATTGTATTGTACAATGTCTCTCTTGATGGGAGAAACCATAATACAAAGCCTTTTGGAGGGGGGACCGGCTCCATGCAAATCCGGTCCTCAATTGTTGTCAATAGCTTAATTTCTCTCTCTTTTGAAAGTATTGTTGATGCTATCTAACTAGGTGTTATGCTTTTTGTTGCTCTCTCCACCCAAGCACTCTTGTAATTCTCATTAGGAATCTACTCTAATGAAATGCCCACTATGTTCATGCTAATTTCCGCTACACATAAGATTTTAGGCCATTAAATGTTACATTGGTATCAGAGCTCAAGGTTTCTCTTTTCTTCCTCAAGAAGGGAGGTCCTCAAGCTAGCTACAAATGGTTGGTATTATTAATTGCCTGTGAGTAAGTAGAATAGGGATTTTTCAGCCTTGCAGTGCGCCTGCCTTCGTGCAGTTAACGGGGCATCACCGTCGAGAGCTATGGTCTTAATAGTGGAGTCCTACGGGGCTTGCCTAAGGCTTAACCACTATTGAGCTATTAGAAGCTTGACAGGAGCTGGTGCTGTTTTGGTGTCGAAAGACCCTCTCTTCTATTCCTTGCAATTAATGGTATTCGAGCCGCGAGTACAGTAGCTTGAGTGCTTTTTCTAAAGGGGTAAAGAGGAGTAGCAACTAGGGCTTGAAGTGCCAAAGTACACCTAAAAAGTTTACACCTAAAAGTTGTTAGAATGGCTGACAATAGTAAAGAGAGTGAAATTAATGTTGATAACTTTGATTTTGCTCATGAGCAAGCTACTAATGATGCTTCAATGCTTGTTAACTATCTTGTTTCTAGGCTTCAACAAGCCATGGGCAATCCATCTCTCCAAAGTGAAGTGCAACGGCAGCTCCATGCTCATGGGATTCTTCAAGCTAATCACCATGACAAGAGAACACCTAGGAAGCCTCCTTGTGAGACTACCAAAAGAGGTCTCTCTCCGATTTGGGAAGAAGAAGAGGATCCTTATGAAGGGCTCAAGAATTTACTTCTTGATGATGCATCTCCTTCCCAAAGGAGAACTCAAGAGCCTCCACCGAAGGAACGAGAAAGAAGCGAGTCTCCCGCCACCTCGGCGGAGATGGCTCCACGAAGACGGCGGGCTAAACGCTCTCCATCACCACCAAAGCGGAGAAGACCATCACACTCTTCTCCACGCCATAATTCAAAGAGGGATGATAAAAAGCAAGAGAAGAAAAAGGCGAGAAAGAGGACACCCTCTTCTCCATCTTCTTCATCCTCTTTCTCTTATGAAAGCTATGGTGAAGACGACAAAGATCAAGACAAGAAAAAGGCGAGAAATAGGTCACCCTCTTCTCCACCTTCTTCAAATTCTTCACCTTTGAAGAAAGTGATGGTGCACCTTTTGAACCATCAAAAAAAAGAGGCCATAGGAAATCCTATGCCGCATGGAAGAGGTCGTCCAAGCTGAAGAAATTCAAAGAGGGAGGGAAGAGCATCTCTTTCCTTACCTATGATGGCACATTTGGTGCTACGGACAAAGTCTTGGCCTTTATCCAGCAATTCGATGCGGCGTTTGGAGATGAGGGCTTCACGGAGTCCTCTAAGCTACGCCATGTAGCTATGCACTTTCAAAAGTCCGCCAGACAATGGTGGTCTAGCCTACGAGCCAACGGTGAAGCTCCACGAACATGGAAAGCTTTAAGAGCTTCCATTATGAAGCAGTTTTTGGCCACCGATGCCAAAGACAAAGTACTCACCGAATGGCGAAGCTTAAAGCTCTCTCCCAATGAATCTATCCACAAATATGTAGACAAGTTTTGGGACCTACAACTCAAAGCCACTGTCTTCAAAAAGTTGGATTTTGGAGAGCAAAAGCAACAATTTTGTGCGGGCTTAACCGAAGAAATGGCGGAGTATGTCAACTCCCAAAGACCACGTACCATATCGGCGGTAATACACCACACTATGGTCGCCTCTCGAATCAATTTCCAAACGGGGGCAAAAAGAAATAATAAGCCCCCGGAAAACAAGGGTTCCAATGAACCTAAGGGGAAGGACAATGTCCAAAAGTCTCCTAAGGGCAATTCCAACAAAGCTAAAGAGAAGGGAGTTTACAAAGGAAAGAATAAACTCTCTCCTGAAGAGCTTGAGCGTTATCGTAAGGATAACCGGTGTTTCAAGTGCGGCGAACAAGGGCATGCGTACCGCGCTTGTCCCCAAAAGAACAACCGCCAAGATCCTCCTAGAGCTTCTTTGGTTGAAATCCAAGAGGAGGAGACTCACCAAATTCACCACAAAGGATCTCCTCTATGCCATGCTTGGGGAAAGGTAAGAGAACATGATGCTTTTATTCTCTTTGACCCTGGTTCTACTCACAATTTTATATCTATGGAGTTAGCCACCAAGCTAGGCATACAATCCTACGAGATGGGAGATGTCCTACCCGCAGACAGTGCCTTCAAGGGGCAAGAAGCTTCAGTCACTCCCTTAATTGGGAAATTGAGGCTTCATGTCCAAGGCTATTTGGACAAAGAGGACTTCTTTATCTCTCCTCTCAAGCATGAGGATGTAATCCTAGGGGCACCATGGTTTGACCGCCTGGCTGCCGATGTTAAATTTCCTGAAAGGAGAATCTCCTTTAAGTTCAGGGAAAAAGACATGTATATAGATGCTAAGGAAATGGGTAACACCATCCCCATTGTACATACACCAGCTTTCAACAAGTCAATAAAGAGCTCTATTTCCGTGTACATGATTTTTGTTAAAGACTCTCAAAATGAACCTAATGCTTTAGCAAAAGAAAATAAAAGCAACCAAAAGGAATTAGAGTTATCCAATTTTCTCAAGGGGTTTCAAGATGTTTTTATTGACGACATCCCTTGTGAGCTACCTCCTAAACGAGGTAATGATGACCATGCAATTGAACTTCTTCCAGGAAGTTCACCGCCCAATAAACCTCCTTATAGAGTTTCTCAAGCTCAACAAGAGGAGATTATGCGGCAAGTGCATGAGTTAGTTGAGAAGAGTATGGTTAGGCCAAGCTCATCTCCATTTTGCTCACCTGTGCTATTAGTGCAAAAGAAAGACGGCACATATCGTATGTGTGTCGACTATAGAGCACTAAATAGGATCACTATCAAGAATAGGTTTCCCGTTCCACGGGCAGAAGACCTATTTGATAAGCTACAAGGATCGACCTACTTCAGTAGGGTTGACCTAAAAAGTGGCTATCATCAAATAAGGATAGTTGATCAAGACATTGTAAAGACCGCATTTCGTACTACATTTGGTCTTTACGAATACATTGTCATGCCTTTTGGCTTGACCAATGCACCAGCCACATTCAACCGCTTGATGGAGAAGCTGTTCAGGCCTCATTGAACCTTCACTGGAGTGTTCTTTGATGATATTATCATCTACTCTAATTCATTGGAGGAACACAAGCAACACCTCCAGGTAATATTTCAAGTTTTAAGAGAGAATAAACTTTATGTTAATCGAAAGAAAAGTGAATTTTTCTTGCAAGAGATTCAGTATTTAGGTCACATTATCTCTCAAGATGGCATCCAAATGGATCCATCCAAGTTAGAGGTAATAAAAGGATGGCCTAAACCAAGGAATCTTCATGAATTAAGAAGCTTCATAGGTATGTGTGCATACTATAGACACTTCATAGAAAAGTTCTCACAAATTGCGGGACCATTACATGACCTAACAAAGAAAAGCGTTAGGTATACATGGTCTGCTAAGGAGAACAATGCTTTCGAAAAGCTTAAAGAAAAGCTTATCTCTCAACCTGTGCTTACACTACCGGATCTCTCAAAACCATTTGAGGTCCAATGCGATGCTTGTGGTGATTGCCTTGGAGCTGTTTTGCTCCAAGAAGGGCACGCCATAGGCTATGAGAGTCGAAGGCTCGACCCTGTTGAGCAAGCTCTAGGCATATACGAAAAGGAACTCCTTGCAGTTCTACATGCCTTAGACTCATGGAAGCACTATTTATTGGGGACTCCTTTCATTCTGCGAACGGATCACCAAAGTCTTAAGTACTTCATGACGCAGACCAAGCTCTCCGACAAACAAATGAGGTGGGCAAATTTCCTTTCGCAATTTCATTTTCATATTGCTCACATTGCTGGCAAGCATAATCAAGTAGCCGATGCACTCTCAAGACGACCGAGAGTGAATGCGGTTTCCATAGCAACTCACAATGATCTATCTTCAATGATAGATGAGTATGCTATTGATCCCGATTTTAGAGATGTGATTTCAGCCCTTGCATTAGGGAAGAAAGAAGAACCATTTACTTTACAAGATGGTTATCTTCTCTATGGCAATAGACTATGCGTTACTAACTCACTACGTGAGAAAGTAATGTATGAATCTCATGCTCCACCTTATGCGGGGCATAGAGGGATTCAGTCTACCTTAAAGGGAATTGAAACATATTTCTATTGGCCTACCATGAAAGTGAGCATACAAGAGTATGTTTCCAAATGTGTGGTATGCCAAAAGACAAAATTTGATAGAGGGAAGCAACTTGGATTGCTTCAACCCTTGCCAATCCCTAATTCACCATGGGAGAGCATATCCATGGATTTTATCTTTGGATTGCCTAAGTCTATCCATGGGAATACGGGAATATGGACGATAGTAGACAGGTTCAGTAAACAAGCTCATTTTATACCTGTCAAAAAGACTATCAAAGCCCATCAAATGGCAACCCTCTTCATTTCACAAATTTTCAAGTACCATGGCTTGCCAATGTCCATAGTGTCGGATAGAGATCCTAGAATGACCAGTAATTTCTGGAAGGGTCTCTTTGAGAATTTAGGAACAAGGCTAAACTTCTCTTCGGCCTATCATCCACAAACTGATGGCCAAAGTGAAATAGCTAACCTAACCATTCTCGATCTACTAAAAGCCTATGTAACGGAAGTAGATCAAAGATCCCAATGGGAGAAGTACTTACCCTTAGTGGAGTATGCTTACAATAACACTGTACATACTTCCACGAGAAAAGCACCTTTCGAGGTAATTGAGGGAAGATCAAAAAGTCCCTTGCTACTTAAGGTACATGGGAAGATCTTCGCTGCAGATGAGTATAGCCGAGACCTACAAGAATCTTTCCAAAAGATTAAGGATGCTATCTCTATCTCACAGCAAAGGCAAAAGGCTGCTGCTGACAAGCACAGAAGAGCCCAAGCCTTTAAAGAAAACGATTGGGTCTTGTTAAAATTTCCCAAGGCTCGATTAAGGCACACGACGGGCAAGAATCCTACGGGCCACCAAAAGTACTATGCTAAACTAGCAAAAAGGTACTATGGTCCCTTCCAGATTCTTAGGCCAATCAATGAGATGGCCTATCAACTTAAGTTGCCCAATCATTGGCTCATACACAATGCTTTTCATGTGAGCCTATTAAAGCCTTACAAAGGAGAGCCACCTCAAGAACCAACTATTGAAGACCCACCGGAGATCGAGGACCAAGAGGAGGTGCTGCAGCCCGAGTCCATTCTCCGACATGAAGACAAGGTATTAAGAGGCGGTAAGACTATCCGACGATATCTTATTAAGTTTAAGAATTATCCTTTTGAAGATGCTAGATGGATGCAAGGCATACAATTAAAGGATAACCTAAACCTTGTCAATGCTTACAATGCTTCCCAAGAGTAAGCAAATGTACAAAATGTTAAAAATGAACAAAATTTTTGTCTTATAAGACTCTCTCTTTTTCTTTATTTGTGCACAAAAATAAAGTAGTATGCATGCTTAGATCAAGTTTGTGGAGACGACGTCTCCCAAACACCAAGTAGAGCTTGTCACTCTACTATGGAAGACTGATAGGACTGATGTGCAGACATGCTTGCGGCAGCCTCAGGCTCTCAAGCGCCAAATGGACTAGTCATCCATTGTGGAATGATGTCGTAGGGTAACATAGGGATCCTCTACCCGCTAAGAAAAGGACTCATGAACATGCTTTATCTTCTCTACACCATAGTCGAGGACGACTATGATTCAAGAGAGAGGTAATGTCATAATAATCAATATCTAATTCTCCTAAATGATTTTCTCATATTAAACTGATCATTTAATGTGGGGAAGTGCCAGGGGAGAAAAAGCTAGAATATTGGTTAAGCTAGCAGACCAGCCACAGTAGGGATCCAAAGGAGGGAAAATAGGGATCCAAAGGGGGGGCCATCTGCAAAAGAGCCATGTGCAACAATGGGCTAAAAAGACCCTAAGGTTCAGCCCATTAAGACTTCCAAAATGCTAAGGTTCCAAAATTCAAAGGTTGTGTCCAAAGGTCAACCCTAGGGAAAATTGGATGCTTTGTGTGTGCCCTAAAAGTCTTTGCACATCCCTACATGGGAGGGGGCGAGCCCCAAAGGTAGGGGATGAGAGAGAAAGCGCCACACACACACACAGGCTCCCTTTACACAAAGGGAATGAGGGACACATGTCAGCTCCCTAGCCCAGAAGGCCACAAGGTGTGCCCAATTCCTATTGGAAGACCCTTGAAGTGGACCAATGAGAATTAAGCTAGAGTAAATCTAGTTTAATTAATTTAAAAACATTTAATAAAAGAAACCAATGAGAATTAAGTCTCCTAGAAGACTATTGGGCAGTCTCCCAAGGGGTCCAATGAGCATTCAGGAGCCCAATGGCTTGCCTGATTCCTATTGGCCAGGAGGCAAAGGGGTCCAATGAGAGTTTAGTTTAATTATTTAATTACCTAAAGCTCTCACAAAAGGGGAAAGGGGGACACATGTCAGAAGGCTATCACTTATGCTGCTTAACACCCATTGGCTTGACTTGGGGAGGGCCAATGAGGCAAAAGCCAGACCAAATTAGCAGCAAGGGCTCGCCCAAGAGAGAGAGGGGGCTGATTTTTGCAAGGCATTATCACACACACACTCACACAAGCTCCTGTGTGAAGAAAGAATACTCTATCTCCTCCCAAGCTTTAATGGAGAGCTCATCACCTACTCCAAGCTTGTGAGATAGAAGCCTACATCAACATCTCTTGGCATGTGGATGCAAATCCAACCAAGAGCCAAGCTACAATGCATGCTCACCTTCTCTACCAAGCTAATTACTAAGCTAAGCTATGCTAATATGAGTGATTATGTGAGGAGATGTACATCTTTCTCGTAAGATACTCCTTCTTCCTCTCAATCTACTCGCATACCCTACTAGCTCTCACCATCTTCGAAGGTGTGTGAGGTCTTGGGTCTGAGAACGGGGATAATTCAAGTTGTGTTTGATTAAGTGTTTTGCTTAGTGCATGAAGTTTCCATCTTCATTGCACTAGCTAGTCTTGAAGGAACACAAAGAATTGTATTGTACAATGTCTCTCTTGATGGGAGAAACCATAATACAAAGCCTTTTGGAGGGGGGACCGGCTCCATGCAAATCCGGTCCTCAATTGTTGTCAATAGCTTAATTTCTCTCTCTTTTGAAAGTGTTGTTGATGCTATCTAACTAGGTGTTATTCTTTTTGTTGCTCTCTCCACCCAAGCACTCTTGTAATTCTCATTAGGAATCTACTCTAATGAAATGCCCACTATGTTCATGCTAATTTCCGCTACACATAAGTTATTAGGCCATTAAATGTTACAGTTGTGTTAAAGTCCTTTGACCTTAGGCAAAGGACTTGACCTTAGGCAAACTAGGGTTGTGCTTGAGGTGGGAACCCGGCCCAAGCTTGAGGTCCTTGATGATTGAGGTGCTTGTCATGCTTGAGATGCTAGGGTTGTACTTGAGGTGGAAACCCGGCCCAGGCTTGAGGGGCTTAAGGGCCGAGCTTGTGGTGGGAACCGGGTCCAAATTTGAGGGGCTTGAGGTGTCACAAAAGTCAACAAGGATCCCTACAAGGAGAGGACAAGTCCTACAAGTAAGGGCATGGGAGAGAACACTCACACCCTCGCACAAGGCAAACCTAGACTAAGGAGGCAACAAGGACACATATCAAGCTCCTCTTCATGTCGCCCTTATAGTGTTTCTAAAGCGTATTGGTTGGCCCAAGGGGTCCAATGATAATTTAGTTAATTTAATTAATTGTTTATACATTTATCAAGTCCTCTCTCTCAAAGGGGAAAGGGGGACATTTGTCCCAAGGCTACCCTTGTTGCTTGATATGCACTAAGCATGTGATTGGCCAGGCTTGAGGAGGTCCAATCAAGTGTCAGCTAGTCCTAGAAGAGGGGGTCGACCAAAGCAAGGAGGAGGCTCGCTTGGGGAGTACACTCTCCCTCACACACACACACTCACTCTCATCGTGTGAGTTGCAAAGTGAAAGAGCTCCGTCTCCTTCTCCAAGCTAGTAGAGAAGTTGAGAGCCTACACCAACACTCTTGGCTATGACCAAGAGCCATGCTCCAATGCTTAAGCTTGCCATCTTTTCTATCTTCATTACTATGCTATTATGTATGCTAAGCAAGAAGAGTGATGATAAGTGAGGAACTATTTTTTTCTCCTATGAATGTTTCTTCTTCCTCTTCTCTACCATCATTCCTCGCTAGCTCTCTCCACCTTTCAAGGTGTTTGAGGCCTTGGGACTGAAGCTGGGGATGGTTAATGCTTTTTACAAAGTCTATGTTATGCTCATGATGCATGAAGCTTTCCATCTTCATTGCATCACTTAGGTCACAAGGAACAATACATCACAAAGATTGTATTGTACCACTTCTCTCTTGGTGGGAGAATCTATAATACAAAAACCTATTGGAGGAGGGATCGGCTCCACATAAATCTTGTCTCAACTGTTGTCAAGTTCTCTAAACTCTCTCTCTTGCAAAAGTATTGTTCATGACAAGTTAATTAAGTACTATGGTTATGTTGCTACCACTTATTAAGTTCACCCTCTATGTTCTCAAAGCAGCCTCACAAAAATGCTCACTCTAATTCTCTCAATTCTGCTATTCTCAAAGTTCATAGGCCATTCCACTACACAAAGAAACTCAGAGGAGTGGAAGAGGACCTTGGGGGCAATCACATCAAAGGTAATAGTGTGGGCTTATCTTTGGTAAAGGGGTGGCTCCCCCATCAGCCGATGTATGAAGTGGTCATGGCTTGCTACAAGAAGAGATGGACCAGAAGGATCGAAGACACTCTAGATTGTTGTACCTTGTACTATGAATCATCACGATTTTGTGCTCATCATTGTTACGCCCTACTTCTTTTCCCCTTCTCAGTAAGTAGAATTTATGTGGATATTTGGGATCCCCCTTGCTATTCCATAACTCTCTCTCTCTCTCTCTCTCTCTCTCTCTCTCTCTCTCTCTCTCTCTCGTGCGGCTGAAGACCTACATGGCATAGAGTGCGAAGACTCGCAAGCTGCATACGCTACAAAAAATACAAAACAAAGAAAAGTTTGTGGAGCATACAACGGGACGAAGCCCCATTTAATGCAGATCTATGCACTGTATGCCCCTGGTGCGTGAGGGGGACTCGGCTCTACTAGTAGGGCAACAATAACACGACCAAAAGGGACCTTAAGGCGGTCGAGGGTTGGGTGTGGATTGTAGCCCGTATAATTTATAGAGGTCCCTCCTCCTTCAAAATTGTCCCGCATACTTGACAGTGCGCACTTAGTACCTGGCGATTTATTCTGCCATGACCCTGGAAGGCGCCTATGTACACGATTCAGTGCTTAAACACTGATTCTTTGCATGATGGAGCCCTCACAGGTTCTTGCTTTGCTAGCCATGGCCATTCCCGCTGCAGAACTATGAGCTCTCTGCTAACATGTTGTTAGTGGGCACAACTTTTCCCTCTCTCAACTTGCTCAGCCTTGCACAACACAGTCCAACCCCAAAAAAATCCCATTGCTTCATGAGAATATGATCATTCGAAGGCAAAAGAGTCAGTCTCTGTGGCATATCCCCCTTGCCCAAGCCTGCCCTTCTCTGCGCTTCAGTCAATTCCCTCTGCGCTCGTGCTCAACTCCTGCATGCTGCACTTGTTGTAAGAATCGTGTGCTCAATGGGCACCGCATGGATGACAACACCTGACCTGAGAGAGAGAGAGAGAGAGAGAGAGAGAGAGAGAGAGAGAGGGGAACTTCTTGCGACAGATGGGCAACAACTAGAGGAGCTCCCCACCTCCCATGTGCTAGTCCAACTTGCACCTTCTGTGGGACACCGATTGCAGCTAGTCTGGAGCTGGGTGCCCCCAAAAGTTGGCATATTACGCCCACAAGAAGATTTAGAAATTTTCTCATGTAGGAAAACGGAGTCTTTTCCAGAGTTTTTCATACAATGAATAACATCATGAGCTTCTGCTCGAGAGGCACCGCATACCTAGCTAGGTACGATTGGGGGCAGGGGACCCCCGGCCCCCCCACCGGGCCGACGGTCCCCTGCCCCCAATCATACCTAGCTAGACATGCGGTGCCTCCCTCACAGAAGCTCATGATGTTGAGGTAAGTCACAATGTGAGAATTTGTCCAAAACTTCTTGTGTATAACTAGACTACTTATACAACATGCAGGATCTCATCCCCAATATTGTTCTAATTGGAAACACAACTCAATATTTCTCTAATCTTAAAGCCATGAATATAAGGAGAAATTTGTGGTACTGAACTTCTTTCAAAAAGCTCAGCTCTAACATGAAATGACTAGCTTAATCATCAATACTTTGAAAAAAGTGTGATTTGCAGTTAATAATAAAACCTTGAACCTAATAAATCCTCTCAATTGCACTCGATCCTTGTATCCCCAGCCTGATCTCTCTTACAATCCCACATGGCAATCGATTGATGCACGATCTCCACTGTGTTGTGGGCTTTGCCTTGGGGTTGCTTTACAAACGTAGCCAAAAAATATCATTGGCATGTGCCCCACTGTGTTGTGGGCTTTGCCTTGGGGTTGCTTTACAAACATAGCCAAAAAATATCATTGGCCTGTGCGGGCGGGCTCTCTTGTAGCTCCTTACTGCTAGCCTTGGCTTTAGGAGACCATCATCTCCAACACATTAATGCATCCCAAGGACCAAATGCCGAAGGCCATTTTGCTATGCCTGTAGAGAAACATTGGCACCAAATTTTGCAAATGCCTGCTTGGTGTAAGCTTACCAACGATCATATTGATTAATGAGGGTTCTTGTGTCATGGCAGATAAAGCATTTATCACCCTCTCCAAGAGCCTTCACAAGTCGATTGCACTGCATTGCAAGCATCTAGAACACATCATGGACAAAGGGTTGATCTTCTTGATGCTTATGATGCATATGCAAAAGCTCCCTCTTCCCTCACTAACGACTCTTCTACCTAGCATAGTCCTTTGTGAAACTGCCATGGCCACTTGGGTCCTCTGCCACCAACACCCCTATTTGAAAGAAATGTACTAAAGATACTTTAATGTACTCTAATTAAAAAGAAATACTTTATGTACTAGAGATACTCTAATAAAAAAGAAATACTTTAATATACTAGAGATACTCTAATAGAAAAAGAAACTCTTTTTGTTTCTTTCAAAGATTCCTAATTGGAACCCTTGATCGACTCTCCCATGACCCTACTCCTATTCACATGCGCTTCTCTCGATCCATCAACAAACCCCCCCCCCCCCCCCTCTTCTTCCAGACTCTCTCGTGTACCTAACCCATGCACTCCTGATTTGCACCCAACCCTTCTACCTCCCTTCCCTTCACTATAGACTCGTTGACTGTAAATACCGCTAGTTAATAAACATGTTTTCAAAAACTTTCTTAGGTGTATATGCAAAAAGTACTTGTATGATTAATATTGCTTATGTATGTATGTAACACTACTAGATAAAAGTGCGGTTCAGGACCTTTCTTAGCAAGAAACACAAAAATTACTTGTATGTCATTGCTCTCCCCTTGTTTCCTCTTCAAAAGAATTGTTTTTGCTCAGAGGCACCTTATGATGGCATGCCTCCTGATTTTATCACTTGTTTTTGTTCATTAGAGTGAAGAAACCATACTCCATGGACTCTTTTAGGCAGATTACTAATAAAACTTGATGGGGAGAGAGAGAGAGAGAGAGCGAGCAAGAGAGCGAGCGAGCAAGGATGTAGATTGCCTATGCAATATCAAATTTCTTTGCTTGTGTGTGCTTGTGCTTTTTTTTTTTATTGGCATCTAGAGACCATGTCTATGCATATTGATCCCACCAATTGAAATGTGTTCATTTGCTAAGAACAAGATAGAATCATTTTCTAGTACAGTGATGAGCTACTTGCTAGATTCAAGATGGGCTCTTCATAAGAACCTATCAATATTCACTCTTTGAAATTGCATGTGTAGCATGAGAAATTCTTTTTGAGAGAGAGAGAGAGAGAGAGAGAGAGAGAGAGAGAGAGAGAGAGATAGAGAGAGTCTTTTGTGTGCATGTGTGTGTGTGTGTGTTTGGGGGGGGGGGGGGGGGGGGGGGAGTTGGTGGGTGATAGTGTGTGGCTTGACTTCACCCTAAAAGGTCACTCTTCTCTCCTAGTTTTGGATAAATTTATCTCCCTTGGATTGTGGTATCGGGGCTTTGATATGCCTAGGTTTTCAATGGAACTAGTTTTTTCAACTTTATCGATAGAGTTTGGGTTACCTGATATAGCGAGACAAAAGACATCTATAAAGGTGTCTACTATCCCTTTCATGTATTTTCGAGAGACTATTTTTTTCAAATGGGAGGGGTGATTTACGTACATAGGATTTTGCTTAGCATAGGTAGACCAAACTAGTCCTTGAGATGTCATGCGATGGGTCACCTTGTAAAGTATTGTCCAACGATGTTGTTGCAAATACAATTTGGTCATAAGATATTTTGATCCTCTCAATATCACCAGACCTAGCAGAGCTTTACACACGCCAACAACAAGGTCCTATGCAACAGCTAGATAGATAGAGACGCATGTAGCATATCACGGTTTACAAGAGGGTACAAAGTGTTAAGTAAAGGCGGTGTGCCTCACCGTGCTTTTTCCGTGTCTGTCGGCCAATGTCCGGCCGCCCACATTTATCTCCTTATTCTTTATACATACAAAGAATAAGGAGCTCTCATTGATTCTCACATTGTGCTCATACAGTGGGATTTGTGAGCCATCCACATCTTGTGTACTCTCTCTCCTTCTCACTCTCCACACGTGCACCACATTCGCGCACTCACAATTGGTATCAAAGCTTTGGCGACACGTGCGACGGCCTCTCGGCGAGACGGAAGCGACAAAGCTCGGCTATGGTGGCTTGAGCTCGACGACGGTGGGATACGGCTCGACAATGTCAAATCTCAGCTTAAGCATGTATATTCATCTTGTGTAGAGCTTGTGTAGTAAGCCATTGCTGAATTTTGCAGAAAAAGAGCAGAAACAAGAAGTGTTGCAGCTCGTTTTTGTTGTTTTTGGCTCCCAAAACAGTGTTTTTTGCATATCTCTGTGACACAGAGTCGGATGGATATGATCCTGGAGTCTAGGTTGGGGTTTTGGTACATTCCGAACGCGATGGTGATGTAGATTTTTTGAAATTCTACTCTAAATTACAGCAGGTGCAACAACAACAAGTTTATGCTGCGTTTTTTGGTCGAAACAGAGATTTTTGGCATATCTCTCACACCCGGACTCGGATACATGTGATCCAGGAGTCTAGCCTGAGGTTTTTGCATATTTTGGACGTGCTGGTCACATCAAAACTTTGAAATTCTGAACGCTGAATTTTCTGCAGCAGCCTGTCAACAATCTCGACATATCGAGGTTTTGCCATTTGATTCCTGCAGTGTGTAGAAAGTGATGCGGTTTGCATCTTTGGCTATGTGTGGGGCATTTGAGAGAGCTTTTTTAGCACGGTTTTGTGCAGTTTCATGCAATGTATGCATTATGCAGATACAGTTTGAGCTACCCATAGCTCGCAGGTAGCAGGTTTACAGGTTTGCAGTGTTTTTTGGACAGGTGTTGGAATTAGGGTTGTAGAGAAACATAAACAGCTTGGAGAAGACGAAGGAAGCTCGAGGCACACAATCGAGAGTGTATAACTTAGTGTGCAATGGAAAGATGGATAGCCCTAGAGTGATGGGTGTATATACAATGCACGGGGAAAAAAACCTCCTAAAGAGGGAAAAAATGCCCCGGCGGTCCTAGTGTGTTCACACACATCACTGCCACAAGTATATGGTAACAAATCCCCCCTGGAGTGATGCGGTGAACGAGAGCTGGCACATGAGTAAAGGGAAGTGCCATGCCCTGAGGACATGATCAGTCCACAAAGGGGAGTAAGCCCAAAGCTTTGCGGAAAGCTTCAAGCTTCTCACGAGACAATGCCTTTGTGAAAAGATCTGCAAGGTTGTCCTGTGTTGGCACATAAGCCAAGCTGATCTCTCTTGTTGAGAGCCTCTCCCTGACATAGTGGTAATGCACCTCAATGTGCTTTGTGCGAGCATGAAAAACTCGGTTCCTCGCAACTGCCAATGCGCTCTGACTATCAGTGTAGATAGTGTTGGCAGTGTCCTGTCCAACACCCAAATCAGCCATAAAGCGTCTGAGCCATAAACACTCAACCGTAGCTGTGAAGACTGCCCTGTACTCAGCCTCACAACTCGAAGTGGCCACAGTAGGTTGCTTCTTGTTCATGATATACATGAACTGCCAAGCATGAAACAAAAACCACTTGTGGACACTCGCGTGTGAAAACAACCAGCCCAATCTGAGTCCGAAAAAGCATGTAAGTCTGGCGGCTATGATCCCCCCTTGGGATAAAACAAGCCAAGATGTAAAGTGCCACTAAGGTAGCGGAAAATCCTCTTGACAGCCTGCCAATGCTTAGACCCTGGGCTATGCATGAATCTGCTGACGTGTGAGACTGCAAACTGAATATCTGGCCTTGTGTTGCATACATAAATAAGGCATCCAACAACAGTTTGGTAAAGAGTGACATCAGCAGGATCGCCAGCATCATGTAGACTCAACTTCAAACCTGTTTCCATGGGAGTGGCAATAGGTTTGCAATCCTCAAGTCCAAACTTACATAGCAATGTCTCTATGTAACTTTTCTGACACAAGGCAATACCACCATCACACTGCTTAAACTGTATACCCAAGTAATGATGCAACAGCCCCAAATCTTTCATCTTGAAAGTAGTATTCAAATCAGCCTTAAATTCAGCAATATGTCTCTCATTTGGTCGAGTGATCAGCAAATCATCAACATAAAGAACCACAATGCGAAGTACATCACCCTCACGCTTTACATACAATGTGCTTTCTGTTGGACTGTTACGAAAGCCTTGTTTGACCAAATGAATATCAGCTTTCTCATACCAAGCACGAGGAGATTGCTTCAACCCATACAAAGCCTTCTTACATTTGCATACTTTGTCCTCTTGTCCTTTTATGACAAAACCGCAAGGCTACATTACATAAACTTCCTCAAATATGTCACCATTCAAGAAAGCAGTAACAATGTCTGATTGATGTACATCCCAACCAAAATGAGCTGCCAATGCACATAGAAAACACACAGTAGTCATACGACAAGTGGGAGCAAAGGTCTCTTCATAATCTATGCCTTTTTGTTGTGCATAACCCTTTGCAACAAGTCGAGCCTTATGGTGGTCGATCTCACCATCTGGCTTGCGTTTCAACTTGTAAACCCACTTTGTACCAATGGCCTTTTTGCCAGGAGGCAAATCACATATAGTCCATGTGTCATTTTCTATAAGTGCATCATATTCTGATTGCATGGCAGCCATCCAATTTTCTGAATTCTGTGCTTCATCAAAAGACAGACGCTCCTCAACATCATGTAAGCTAGACACAGCCAAAGCATAACAATCTGATGCATAAGATGCATGGCGACAGCCTGAACGAGTACGATAGACAAAGGTGCATCCAATTTACTGTCACGCAAAGTGTGCACCAGCCATTTTGGCATACCTCTAGCCTGCTCATTTTCAGCCCTTTCCTCATCAAGTACATCATGTACATCTGCATCAGTAATAGGCTGATCTAGAACATTTTCAGAAACCCCCATAGGCTGTACATTTGCCTCATTGGAACTTACATTCGTATTTCCACCACTGAAAAGAGTCAACAAAGTGTCATAAATGTCCTGTGAGCTTACATTACTGTCTCTAGTGCATGACAGAAAGGGCTGAATAGAATCTTCCACAAACACTACATCCCGTGAAACCAGAATACGCTTTGTTTGCGGATGATACAACCTGTAACCTTTGCTTGCAACACTATAACCAACCAAAATACATTTGACAGCCTTATCATCCAATTTTCTGCGCTGCACTTGTGGCACCAAAGCATATGCCAAACAACCAAAAACATGCATGTGCTCAATAGAAGGCTTTCTATCATGCCATGCTTCATATGGAGTAATAGACTGCAAAGCTTTTGTAGGACACCTGTTTAGTACATAAGTGGCACACATGATGGCCTCAAGCCAAAAAGAATGCGGCAACGCTTGACTTTTGACCATACATCGTGCCATTTCCGTCAGTGACCTGTTTTTCCTCTCAGCAACACCATTTTGCTGAGGTGTATAAGGCACTGTACATTGGTGTTTTATCCCATGACTAGCCAGAAATGCATTAAATTCATGAGACATATACTCCCCCCCTCGATCGGAACGGAGGGTGCCCATAGTACATTTCGAGACATTTTCAGCCATAGTCAGAAATTGTTTGAAGCACATAAAAACTTTAGACTTTGCTTTAAGCGGAAATACCCATGCATGCCTGGAGTAATCATCAATGAAAGTCACAAAGTACAGGTAATTGCCCAAGGACGGAGTTTGCATGGGCCCACAAACATCACTATGCACAAGTTGCAACCTGCATGTGGCCCGGATTGAGCCATCCTTTGGAAACTTAGAACGCTACATCTTACCCAAAATATAGCCTTCACAAACATGTTTGACAGGTGCTTCAAGAGGCGGCAAAGAAGCAACCATATCAGATTTTTGCAAACACAACAAACTGGCAAAATTCAAATGACCAAAACGTGCATGCCAAAGTTTTGCATCTGAAATAGCCCTTGAATCTGCAACAGCATTTGCAAAATTTTGTCCACACTTGTCATACAAAGTGAGCTTATACAACCCACGTCACAAAAGCCCAAATGCAACAATTTCATCACCAAAACTGAGATCATGAATTTTACATCTGTCATCCACAAATTTGACTACAAGTCCAAGTCTAGCTAGTGCGGATACAGACAAGAGATTCTTCTTGATCCCAGGTACATAAAGTGCATCAACAAGTGTGAAGGAGCTGCCATTAGTAGCAGTGAGCACAATCTTTCCAAATCCCTGAACTGGATAAGAGGTGTTGTTGGCACAAGTGACTGAATTCCCATGAGGGACAGACTCGAGAGAGGTAAACAATTCACGATGTGAGGTAATGTGCTTTGTAGCACCACTGTCAAAATACCACACATGTGAATCTGCAGTAACTGACAAGCATGCATCATGGACATCAGCATTGTAAGTGCACTCTGTGCTAAAAGCCCATTCTGCATCAACATCAGCATTACAGTCTCCTTTCAGAGAAGACTCAACAATGGCTGCATTTGTAGTGGAACCAGCATTTGTAGTGGAACCACCCTCTTTCTTCTTAGCCTCTTTGGCCTTCAACTTAGGACACGACTTGATCAAGTGATCATTAGCTTTACAATAATGGCAACGCTTCTTTTTGCCCTTATCACCAGAATTTCTAGACGAATTGCTGCCAGCAGAAGCATTAGGAACATAATTTTTGCCACTCGCAGCAGAACCATAAGAAGTGGCTGCATTACTGCTACCACCCTTTCTTTGAGAAGCAATAAAAGCCTGTTCAACTGCACGTTGCCTAGTCCTGTTTTTTCTAGAAAGTGACTCTTGCAACAGCAATGTGCATAATGCATCAAACTTGACAACTTCTAGATTTCCTTGGGTCATAAGTCTCCAAGTACTGGCAAAAGTCTGGTAAGAATCTGGTAAGGCATCAAGAACAGTCTGCACAAGGGAACTGTCTGAAATGACTTCTCTTGCAAAAATAAGTTGCTCATTGATATCCTTGACACTAGCAAGGAAAGTGTCCATATCATCTTCCTCATGCATAATCTTCGACTCTAACTCTTTACGCAGCAAAGCATTTTTTTTAGCCTCATTACGACTTGCATAAAGACTAGCCAAAATATCCCAAGCCTGTTTTGCAGATTTTGCTGAACGGATGTGAGGAACAATGGTGCGCTTCACAGACAACACAATTAATGCATGAGCCTGTGCATCCTTAACATCCCAACGATCTTGTTCTGCCGTAGGCAAAACAACTCTAACAGCAACAATCCTTGCAGCAAGACCTGCAACATCCTTAGCATCGCCTACATCCTCAGAACCAGGACGTACATCAATGCCCTGCACAATGTCCAGACGCCCTTTGACACAAGAACATGCTGCATCATATAAGCCCACATAGGGTAATTGTCCCCATCCAACCTGTCCTCAGCAGCAAACATCTTGAACACATCTGTGTTGTTGTTGTCAGCCATGGTAAATGCTGCACGTAATGTGAAAACTGCTCGAAAATAGGAGAAACGGAGCGAGAACAACCTGTGCTATATAGCACAAACCGTAGAAGACTATAAGGCACCTGTTATGCAGAAAACAGCAGTGACAGAAATTCTGCACAAAATGAGGAAATAGCCTGTGTAGTACTGCTTGTAGTGGAAACGGAGGCCGAAATGAGCCCAAATCAAAAATCTAAGCAGACCGAGCTCTACGAGCTCGCCCAAAGTATTTGTCAACCTACGAACGCTTGCCAAAGCTCACTGAAATCGAAGAAAGTGAGCAGGCGTGTGATGGAGCAGCTGGCGACTAAGCCCGGGAGGACGCAACCTGCTCTGATACCAATTGTTGGAATTATGGTTGCAGAGAAACACACACAGCTTGGAGAAGATGAAGGAAGCTCAAGGCACACAATAGAGAGTGTATAACTTAGTGTGCAATGGAAAGATGGATAGCCCTAGAGTGATGGGCGTATATACAATGCACGGGGGGAAAAACCTCCTAAAGAGGGAAAAAATGCCCCGGCGGTCCTAGTGTATTCACACACATCACTACCACAAGTATATGGTAACAACATGTACACGTCCATAGAGCTATTCAGTCAGGAGTGAGCTAGTTTGCCAAGCTTTTGGCATTGCATGTAGACCATTTGTGGCTTTTGCTACTTTGAGATAGTGTCTATTGTCATGCATATTTGGTGAGTTTTTGCTCAGTTTCCAGGGGAACCTCTGCCGGATATTTTCCAAGATTTCTCGCCATGGTTTATGTGTATTCGTAGTTTGCTCTCTAATGGTTTAGTGGTCGAGTTGACTCCCACTCTGGCAATTATCTGCAATTTTTTGGCTTGCGGTTTGCGTTGAATTTTGACTCATTTTGCAAAGAAAATTCTGTTTGTTTTTCCCCGTCTTCTCGCCATAAAAGTTTGTAGTGTTATGCCATCTTGTACAGTGGTCAATATATTCCCACCTTGATAGTGATTGAGTGTTTACTCTCACTTTTGACAGGTTTGTCAGTTTGGACACAATTTAATATTCTTGTACCCACTCTTGCAGGAATGAGGATTTGTGTATGCTTGTGTGGCTACAATACAAGCTAGTCACAAGTTTTTGCAAATTTCTACGAGCAATTTCTCTTGTGGGACGCGTTTTGAGCTAGTTTGCTCTCTACTTGCATGTATGGTTATGCACTTTATACTCGATTGAGCAGTTTGTCCCAGTTTATGCTTGCAGAGTTTGCAAACTGTGGAGTTTCTTTATGCATATGTGAGCATCACTTTTGATGCGATTGATCATACTTTTGAGCATTGTGTAGTGGTTGAGTTACCTCCCACCTTGTTTGCCATAGTTTTGGCATGGATATGAAGAAGCTTTAGGTTAGAGGCTGTTCTCACTCATGATTGTGACTAACATGTTGGCACTGCGGCCACGATGGACATATTAGGCGTCGTTGCTTCAAGTGTATGAGGCAGCGGAAGAGGCATATGAATGGTGCTACTATGAGGACAGATGCTAGAGAGTATGCATGTGATGGGCATGTCACTTTTGAGTCTAGCTTGCCTTCAGACTACTTTGTGTATTGGGATAGCACATTGTCTACGCGTTTTCTACTAGACGAGCATGTAGTTTTTCACGTGATTCCATGTCGTGCTTTGTTTTGCTCTTTCAATAGTGGGAGACTTGGTTGTGCACAGTTTGCTGATGGTTCAACATATGACATAGAGGGTGTTGGAGATATATGCATGTCTTTATCTAGTGGTGCAATGCTTACGCTACGAGATGTACGTTATGTACCAGGACTCAGCTAGAGTCTCATTTCATTGCGTCAGTTTGCAGAGTAGTGGATATTGTGTACTGCTTGGAAAGAGGTCATTTCAGGTGCATAGGGGATCACTGGTGATAGCCAAAGGTGCTAGGAATGGTCTGGTATACCCTTTGCATATTTTTGTCACACGAGGCGGTGTACTCTTTGTGTATTTGCAGCCATGTTTGGAGCGAGAGACGAAGCGTGTCTCTTTTGTAGATGTGCTGCATGGAGAGCAAGTTGTGCATTTGTCTTGTGGTGACGTTCACGCAGACAGTGGTATCTCTGGGGATGCACAACTTTGTCAATCATCAGTTGAGGTGACATTAGTTGAACCAAAGATCGATGCATTGTTCTATGATACGTCTTATACATTTGAGGGCGACAATGTCCTTCAGACAGTTGTATGTGATTGCAGTGGTGCTGATTTTTTGGTTTTGCAGTCATTCTCAATAGATATGCCTTTGCCAGATGATACTGACACGGTGATGCATAGTCAGGTGGTTCCTGATGAGGATGCATATGGCACTGAGTTTGTTGACAGGGATAGGTAGTGCATGTTTCATCGAATTTTGGGTCTCTCATGTTTGACCTTTTGGTATCGGGAAGTGATCTTGCTTATGCGGTTGGTGCATTTGCAGTAGGAGTTGTCAGTCGTGCGATGACTGACATTGGCATTGTGCATTGTGGAGCCATGCAGGACGTCACTCGATACCTGCATCAGGAGTGTGTTTGAAAATCTGTGATATGAAGAGAGTTGCCATTTGGTGTGCCTTAACAATCTTTTTGACAGGAATAAAGTGTGCTTGCTTGCTAAACTTGTCTACTATTGTCCATATTCCTGTATTTCCATGGATAGACTTGGGTAATCCAAAGATAAAATACATGGATATACTCTCCCATGGTGAATTTGGGATAGGCAATGGCTAGGGTAATCCAAGTTGCTTCCTTCTATTATACTTGGTCTTTTGGCATACCACACATTTTGAAACATACTCTTGTATGTCCACTTTTATGGTAGGCCAATAGAAATACGTCTCTACTCCTCGGAGAGTAGATTGAATGCCTCTATGCCCCACATAGGAAGGAGCATGAGATTTATACATAACTCTCTCACGAAGGGAGTGGGTAGCACATAGCCTATTGCCGTGGAGAAGATAACCATCCTGCAAGATGAATGGCTCCTCTTCCTTCCCCAAAGCAAGGGCTAACATTATATCTCTAAAGTCATGGTCAGTAGCATACTCATCTATCATAGAGGATATATCATCGTGAGTTTCTATAGACACCGCATTAACTTTTGGTCGTATGACAATGCATTTGCCACTTTGATTGTGCTTACCAGCAATGTGAGCAATATGAAAATCTCGGGGGGGGGGGGGGGGGGGGGGTGGGGTTCACTATGTGTAAAACTACCATATCACGTGCGTTCAAGACATGTTTGTAAAACCCCTTATCTGTGAATTTTGTTAAGAATATAATGTACCCTTTTCTTTAAAATCTGTAAGTTTTTTTCAAATTTGAAAAAATCATTCCCTTCTGTATACATATTTATGAGTTTCAAGAACTTTAAATACCCTTCTGTTGAACTCACGTGATAGGTTACATTTTTATTAGGTGACCTCCCCGGGATGAAAATAAAATTGCAAAAGAAAAATTTCCCACCTTATTTGTTTGTCGGAAAACTTGGTTTGCATCATGTACTTAAGACTTTGGTGGTCGGTTCGTAGAATAAATGGTCCCTAATAGATACTGCTTCCATGTGTTTAGGGCATGTAGAACAACTAAAACCTCTTTCTCATAAATGCCCAAGACGCGTTCATCCGTATTGAGCCTTCGACTCTCATATGCTATGGCATGCCCTTCTTGAAGCAAGACAGCTCCAAGGCAATCACCACAGGCATCACATTGGACCTCAAATGGCTTTAAGAGACCCGGAAGCATGAGGACTGGTTGGGAGGTAAGCTTCTCTTTGAGCTTGTCAAAAGTATTTTTCTCCTTAGCAGTCCATGAATACTTAACGTTATTCTATTTGAGAGAATTTTTCTATGAAGTGTCTATAGTATGCACACATACCAATAAAGCTTCTTAGCTTATGTAGATTCCTTGGATTAGGCCATGATTTTATTACCTCCAACTTTGATGGATCATACAGTCATGCAATCGTCCTGCTATTTGAGAGAATTTTTCTATGAAGCGTCTATAGTATGCACACATATCAATAAAGCTTCTTAGCTCATGTAGATTCCTTGGATTAAGCCATGCTTTTATCACCTCCAACTTTGATGGATCATACATATACCATCTTGAGAGATAATATGACCTAAGTATTGAATCTCTTGAAGGAAAAATTCGCTTTTCTTTTGATTGAGAAAAAGCTTGTTCTCCCTCAATGCTTGAAAAACCACTTGGAGATGTTTCTTATGTTTCTCTAATGACTTGGAGTAATGATATTATCAAAGAACACTCTAGTGAATTTATGATAGGGTCTAAAGATTTTCTTCATTAGATGATTGAACGTGGCTGGTGCATTGGTCAAGCCAAAAGGCATGACTAGATATTCATAAAGACCAAACGTTGTGCGAAACGCGATCTTTAGGATATCTTCATCCACTATCCTTATTTGATGATCGCCACTTTTAAGGTCAATCCTATTGAAGTAGGTAGAGCCTTGTAGCTTATCAAACAGATCTTTTACCCGAGGCACGAAAAATCTGTTTTTGATAGTGATATGGTTTAATGCTCGATAGTCCACACACATACGGTATGTACCATCTTTCTTTTGCACTTAAAGGACAGGAGAACAAAAGGGAGAGGAGCTAGTCCTCACCATCCCTTTGTCAAACAATTCTTGTTTGCCTCATGATCTCCTCTTGTTGAGCTTGAGAAACTCGATAAGGAGGCTTGTTAGGCGGAGAGCTTCCTGGTAGGAGCTCAATGCGATGGTCATCATCCCCTCGTTTTGGAGGTAAGTCCATAGGGATATCATTGATGAACACATCTTGGAATCCTTTTAAAAAATTAGACAAGTCTAACTCCTCTTGATTCCTACCATTTACATTTGATGAAACATTAGGACCTTTTAGGGACTCTTTGACAAAAATCATGTACGCAGAAACTGAGCTCTTCATTGATTTATCAAAAGCGGGAGGATTTACAAGTGGTATAGTACGACCAGACTCACGAACATCAATGTACATTCTCTTTTCCTTGTAGGTGAAATAGATTCTCCTTTCAGGGAACTTCATGTTGGAAGCCATGCGGTTGAACCATGGTGCCCCTAGGATAGCATCCTCATGTTGGAAAGGAGAGATAAAGAAGTCTTCTTTGTCGACATAGCTTTGGACATGAAGCATGAACTTCCCAATCAAGGGAGTAACAGAGGCTTGTTATCCCTTGAAAGCAATATCGGCAGTTATAGCATCTCCCATCTCGAAAGCTTGAATGCCCAACTTGGTGTCCAACTCCGTTGATATGAAGTTGTGAGTAGAGCCAGGGTCAAACAAGATGAAGGCATCATGCTCCCTTACCTTTCCCCAAGCATAGGAGAGAGGTGATCCTTTGCAATGAGCATCCTCTTTTGGAGCTTCGATGGTGGAAGCTCTAGGACTCTCATTGTGGGCATTTCTCTTGGGGCAAGAACGATAGCCATGTCCTTGCTCCCCACATTTAAAACATTTATGGTCCTTGCGAAAAGCTTCAAGCTCTTCAGGAGAGAGTCTATTTTTACCTTTGTAGACTCCCTTCTCCTTGGACCGATTGTTGTTGTTATTATTGTTGGAATTGCCTTGGGAAGAATTTTGGGCATTGGTTTTCCCCTTTGCATCATTTTTGTCTTTGTTTTCCATGTGCTTGACATTGTGTCTAGCCCCTTGTTGGACCTTGATGCACGAAGCAACCATGGTGTGGTGGATTACCAAGCCATTGAGAGTTGACGTACTCGGTCATCTCTTCAGGTAATCCCGCAAATTATTGCTTTTGCTCAGTGAAGTCTATCTCTTGGAAGATAGTAGCTTGAGATGTAAATCCCAAAACTTGTCTACATATTTGTGGATAGACTCATGAGAGAGAATCTTCAAACTGCGCCATACGGTAAGCACTTTGTCCTTTGCATCACTTGCAAGGAATTGCTTCATGATGGAAACTCATAGAGTTTTCTATGTCTTTGGGGATTCGCTGTTGCCACGAAGGCTAGCCCACCATTGACGAGCCGATTTCTGGAAGTGCATAGCTACATGGAGTAGCTTGGAGGACTCCGTGAAGCCCTCGTCTCCAAAGGCTGCATCAAATTGCTGGATGAAGGCCAACACTTTGTTGGTAGCACAAAGGTGCCATCATAGGTGAGAAAAGAGATATTTTTTCCTCCCTCTTTGAGCTTATTGAGCTTTTGTGACCTTCACCATGCAGGGTATGATTTGCGATGTCCTCCCCTCTTATATTCTCTAGGAGAATAGCCATAGATTTCGTCGAAAGAGGAGGGAGGTGAAGAAGAAGGAGAAGTGGGTGACCTCTTTCTTGCTCTTTTCTTCCTTTGTTTCCTCTCTTCCCTTTCGTAGTGACGAGGAGAAGGACTATGGGTTGACCGTTTCCTCTTGGGAGGAGGTGGCGACCGTCTAGACCGCCGTCTTCGTGGAGCCACATCTTCAGAGGAACTTAAAGTTTCATTACTTTCTTGCTCTTTGAATTCCTCCTCTCGTATGGGAGAGAGTCTTCCTTTGGGGGTCTCTTCAAGAGGCCTCCTAAGCTCTCTTTCCTCTTGGACAGGAAGGGAAATCCCATAAGCACGAAGTTGTTGAGTAACTTCGGCTTGCAAAGCAGGGTTTCCCATAGCTTGCTGCAACCTAGTAACAAGATAATTGAAGTAGAGGCATAAATAGCAAAATAACCAAAGCCTTTCAGGGGACTTTGCTATCTCCTGTAACCGCTCGACCATTGCCACTGATGTGGGTGGGACTTTGATTGAACCTCCCAAAGCTCACCATATCTATTGCACCCTTGAATCTGTGTGTACCTCTAGGTTTTGAGTTTTTCTCACAGATCATTGAGTACAAGTAGGATGATGCCTTGGGAGGTGGGTATCACCACATGTATCTCATTTCTGAGCAAAGTGCTCAAATGAGATGATTTGACATTCAATTTCAACAAAACATTGAACGCTCTACTTGGAAGGATAAGACTCTTAACCAAGTGCTCCTCTCCCTCTCTCTCTCTCTCTCTCTCTCTCTCTCTCTCTCTCTCTCGTACAAAACCATGTTCTTCTCTGAAAGAGGAAACCGAACTCACCCTTACATGCTTGAGACTATCCCCTTGTTCGTGATACACACTATCGCAGCCATTCGACTTAGCTCCCACTCCCTTCGATGCGAGACAGGGAGTTGGGAAAATGGAGAAGAGTCAAATCAATTGTGCACATTATGCTTCCTGCAAGTTCGAGAGTCTAAGTACCACACACCATTAGAGTGCTCAGGTTTTGGTACATCCGAACTTGCTTCCCTCACATTTTTAGCCATGACTTAGACCTACACACTTTTCTCTCCCAGCCACACTGTGGGCTCCCCATTGTGACTCTCTCACTCATCGGCCACACACATACTACATCACATGTAACTTTGGTCCCATAGGTCATATTTGACCTTCCATGACGATAATAAAAACTATCTATCTATCTATCTCTCCCCACATTTTCAGCTAGGAGCTCTCCCTATGCACATCCTGTGAACCACAATGTGGACTCTCTATCGCGATGCTTATTTCCACAACTACTGAGCGTCAAGAGTCACTTATCAGCTTTACACACCCCACATGATATGTTTCCTTTGGCCCCATATGTCATATTTGACCTTCGAGGATGATAATGAAATAACCGCCCCCCCCCCCCCCCCCCAAAAAAAAAAGCCACTCATATGGAAAGTGTGTGTGTGTGTGTGTGTGTGAGAGAGAGAGAGAGAGAGAGAGAGAGATAGAGAGAGAGAGAAAAAGAAAGACCCACCCACACACATACGTCACAAAGGAGAACTGCTCTTAGAGAGAGAGAGAGAGACCCACCCTAATAAAGCTCTTTTAGGCGTGAAGGGCACACAAAGCTAAAGGATTTTGCTCATTAATTAAAAACTTGACTTTTTTGTTGCAGCAAACCGCCTAGAATAATCAGGCCGGTGCGTTGACGCGGCAAGGCTCACGTTTTCCGTGCAGAGCAACGCCATAGCCGGGCGCTGCAAGGAACTTGGGGCATACTTAGCGTGCAGGCGGAAAATCAACCTGTATGGGCTCGGCAAAGCTTCTTTAATTCTGCTTTCTGGGAGCTCTGGTCCTCATCAGGTTGCTTTCCTGCTTCAAATGCCCCCAACCCTCCTTTCATGCCTCGTCTAGGGTTTGCTTTCTGCTGCGTCCTGTCTCTCTAGGGGAATTCTTCTGTTGTTTCATCCCCATTATCATCATACCTTCGGCTATGGAGGGAAGTATGTGCAAGCGTAAGCCAGCTGTCGTCCCTTTACACCTGCCCTCACCCAAGAAATGTAAGTGCGAGGAGGAATGCATTTCAACGTGCTCAAAGACCGCCATTGCTGCTGATCCTTCTATTTTTGATCGGAGTGAGCTTCCCACCTGCTTCATGTTTTATGAGAGAGGGGAATGGAAGGACTTCTTGCAGAAAACTTCTTCGGCTCTCGCGACTGCCTTCCAGGCTCGCCACAGCTCTGTCAAATTCACCAACCTTGGTAACAGGTACCTTCTTAGCTTCATTCGAATGCTGCAGCTGAACCTTGATACAGGCTTCTGTCGCTCCATTGCGTGGGTTGATGCCACTGGCAAGAGGTTCACGCCACAGAGATGCATTGAAGGCTATGGTGTCCGACAACCGGATGGCAATGCCGGCCCTTACTCTAGAGGTCCTTGTATGCCTGAGCGTGACGTTGTTGTTAATTCATGTCGGCATGAACCTAGCTCCAATTCTAGAGGTACAGCTAGTCGTGCTACGACACACCCACTGGGCTCATTGGACATAGATATGAGTGAGCACAGCACGACAAACACCATCACCCAAAGATCCTCACTGCCAAACGCTGAGGATATTCCTAATGATGACGCCTCCTCAGATTCGTCCAGCGCATCCTCTACAATTTTTTCGTCTGACACGACTCCTGATGTGACATCAAGTCTACAGAATTCTGCAGTTTGTGATGGTGCGCAACGATTACAGGACTTCCCTTTATTACATGACAAGCTTATTGATTTGAAGCCTGCAGATTTAGAGTTTGAGGAAGTTAAGAGGAGGTTTTTGTCAGGGCTTTCTGTCCTTGCTAACCATACAACGGTCACTGGCATAAGCAAAAATTGCCATCGGACCACATCAGGACATGCGCGATATCAGGCTTTTAAACAACAGGAAGCTCTAACAAAGAGGTTGCGGGGTGATGCCAATGTTAGGTATGCTTGGTATGGCACCTCTAAGCATGGAGTCTCTAGCATCGTGCTGCATGGGTTTGGGCAGCCCAAGACACTTAGGGATGGTGCAATGTACGGTGTTGGTATATATCTCGCTCCAGAGAAGCATTCAAACTTAAGGTAAGCAAAGTTGATGCCGCTAGTAGGGTACTGTTTCCTTCTTAGTGCTACACGGATGAGGTATTTTCTGTTGTGCTAAGATGACTTCTCTTTGTTTGTTGAATAGTGCTGTATACTCCGATGTTGACAATGATGGTGAACATCATGTTGTGCTGTGTCGAGTCATAATGGGAAACATGGAGCAAGTTGCTCGTGGTTCCACTCAATTCCACCCCGGCAGCGAGGATCATGATGGCGGGATCGATAATCTTAGCAATCCAAGACAGTATGTTGTCTGGAGCACACATATGAATACACACATTCTACCTGAATTTATTGTCAGTTTCAAGCTAGCGGCTCCATGGAAAGGTGCAGAGCTGATTTATTCACTATCTTGGCTCCTTATTCTTCCTTTTTCATATTTATGTGCTTGTTTGTGAAGCTTGGAAGTGTAATATGTGGATGTATGTTCGTGATTCAGGAGTCATTGCTGCCTTGAGAGGCCGGCGAAAAGTTGGGCAGTCTTTGCATGAGACTAGCCAGCACAACAGAGAGAATGACAAGGTAATACAGACTGAAGCTTTTCTTAGTTTGGGGTGGGTTGCTGGTTAGCCTCTTTTTTCTTTTTTATCGAAGAACATTTGTGTTGTGCAGGTAAAAGATGATAAAATGATCTCAAGGGTCTGCAACAGCCCTGCTAGATCGCCTTGGATGTCGATTGATATGCTGTTTTTGTTATTGAAATCAAGTTTGTCTGCTGAAAGTATGAACACATTGCAGCAACATCACCTAAATTTGAAGGTGACACTTCTTTTTGCATTATTGTCGTTTTTCCCTTTAGGCTGATGATGTTACAGGTGATAATTTTTTTCTTAATTGCAAGACTTGAGCTGCTCCCTTTAGGGAGAGCTTTTGTTTGATGCATTTACTCACTAAATTTTTTTCTTTGTTCTCTTTAGGGAGCTCTTTTGTTGATGCTTTTACTGAATCAATTTTTTTCTTTGTTCCCTTAGGGAGCTCTTTTGTTGATGATGCTTTTACTGACTTAATTTTCTCATTTTTCCTTTTAAGGAGCTCTTTTGTTGATGCTTTTACTGACTTTATTTTTCTCTAAAGAGCTCTCTTTAGGAGATGTTTGTTGATGCTTTTACTGACTTTATTACTCTCTAAAGAGGCTTTTTAGGAGCTCTTTAGTTGACGCTTTTACTGACTTGATTCTTTTTTTCTTCTTTCTAATCGTGTAGGAGGGAAGGCTATCAAGCTCTGAGTTCATAAGTTGTGTAAGGTTGATTGCTGGTGATAATCTTGTGAGTAACGCCCTTAAAAGTATGCAAACGCACGTGTTCGGCGCAGTGGTTTTGCAGAATCTACTCACTTCCCGCAGATGTCAGATGGCTGACAACAGAAGAATAGCATGATTCTTTGCAGTTTCTGTAATTTCTAGTCTTGAGGCAAACTGTAGCATAGGAGGGCTTTTAGGGAAACTTCATACAAGCTTTGGGTGCTATTGCAAAGCTAGCTCCCAAGAATAGTGGATGCACTTCTCTTAAGGGTTTCTATATGTATCCTCTCTCGATCAATGGTTGAGCTCCTTTGGAGTTTGCATCTTGGCGTCCTATGCAAGCACATAGCTCCGCCTTTTCCTCCGGGTGATATAATGTGGTGATGTTCTCTGATGCAGTTGTTTGCTAGATTTGATGTTTCTTAAATAAGATTTTTTTGGTGACCATATCCCTGTTTTCGTGCAGTCACTGTTTGGTTTTGGATGAGTTGGTACTGATAGAGAGCAAGACATGTTAAGGTGCAAGACCTTGTGTATCAACTGTCTAGATCCTTGAGAAAATGTTTGTACAAGTGTTAAAGGGTGTGTGTGATGAGTAGATAATGTATTTGAGACCTGTTGATAATGTTTGCACTTCTAAATCTTTCAATAGTTGTTGCAGTTTCCTAAGGTTTGTTGCTTGTTTTGTTTCTTGTAGCTAGTAGAGAGCTTTCTAACATGGCTTTCTGTAGAGCTTCTTTTTCTCGTCGTTTCACTAGCTGTTCAATACCTTTTGTCACAATATTCAGGTGTCACAGTGTTGTGTAGGTCATATGGGGGTGGAAGCTCTCTCTCTCTCTCTCTCTCTCTCTCTCTCTCTCTCTCTCTCTTTGCGCCATAGTAAGTTGTAAAAGTCTCTTCTCATGAGTGTTGTTTGAAGAAAAAATTGGAATAACCTTTTTATTACCCTAGAATGGTAGATCGGTTATCCCAATTCCCTTTGGAGTATGTATGCTTCACGACTCATTGGATAGATGTTTGATGTTTCTTGGGATTGTTTTATGATGTAGAAATCTGTCTTCTTTCTCCTCCTCTCTCTCTCTCTCTCTTTGTGCCATAATAAGTTGTAAAAGAAGCTATGAGCTCATCCCCAAATCAATAAATTTCACTAAGAGACAGTAATCCACTAGCTGCAAATATTGAAGAGTAGTATTTCCCACATATTCAAACAAGATTTGGTGCCATAATTGTCCACCAAATCCAAAATTGTTGCATTAGCACATACCTTTGATAGTGCCAACAATATGGGATGGGGTAGGGAATGGTCACCAAGACCATTCCTTGTAATGCAGGCGACTACATGGCGACCGACGGAGGCCGGGAGTCGTGCAAGAGCATGCATTACAAGGGAATGGTCACCAACAGACCATTCCCGACCGTCAAGGTCGTGGGGCGGAAGGCCAATGAAATGCTGCGATATGGCACTGTTGATGAAATTGTAGAGCCTGTCCATGCATAGTGCATACCTGACCACAGTCGCCAAATTATGCGTGCTGATGTGGCAGTTGTATCGTGAATCATGCATTGGGTTGATTCTGGCTACTGAGCTGTCAACTCCTTGCTGCATTCCCGCTGCTGATTGGGATGCCAACCATTGGTTGATTTCCGTCTGTTGACGTGGGAGCCATCTGATGGCCTTTGATGTAGTTTCTGCAGTAGAAAGTACAGTAGATGGAGGGCTGGGACCTGCTGCCCTCCGACCCACGACCTTGACGGATCCGTCAAAGTCGAGGGTTAGAGGGCAGCAACCTGCAGCCGTACCTCTGTTGTCGATTAAAAGGCATAATGTCAGGTTGCATGTTGTCTATGTTTGCCAACTCAGCAGTCGGAGCACATGGAAGCCAATATAGTATGCAACCTCTGTCTTGCGAACAAATCAACCCATGGAATGGTCTGTAGTGCTGACACATCAGCGGGCGGATGTTGAAAGCGACACGCCACAATTTTTCTACAGCATGAAGCAATCATTGCATGCCATGTCTGCAGCCATAATTTTGTGCAAGACGGGCCAACCATTGCATGCCAAATCAATGCCTGGAATTTTTCTTCTATATTGTTGACAGCACTGTCACCTGCACTGTTCACTGCCTGCATTATTGACGGCACTGTAACCTGCATTGATGACGGCCCTCCTCCCTTGGACTTTTGACGGTCGGGAATGGTCCTGAAGTGACCATTCCCCCGTAGTAAGTGCTCCCACGTGGCTCCCGGCCTCTGTCGGTTGCCACGAGGTCGCACTTATAATGGGGAATGGTCACTTCAGGACCATTCCCTACACCTTAGGGTTTGGTTTGATTGTGTTCTAGGTGTCACTCTTGCCTCTCTTGCTTTATAGAGTCTGCTTGCTCTACGCTGTTTCTAATGTGCAAACAAGCTGAGCTGCGGCTCATACACACTTGCCAATTCGTATTGTGGTAAGACCTTTTATTGAGCTACCCCATTTCCTTGTTTCGTCAACGTAGACCTCCTACCAGGTTGTTTCCTCTTTTACTGGGTTGCCTAGATTGATACGACCACCCTATACAATGCATCAAATAAATACTTCAAACATACTTGAATTTGAAATGATGCTCATGAGAGGGCTCTAACTACAACATCCCTATAGCCTAAGCATCTGAGGTCGACTGTATATAGGTGCTTGCACTACACCAACACTTAAAGTTGACACATTGAAAGCTCCAAGCTGCTAATGGTTAACCAACGTGAAATTTTATTACAATTGTTTGTCGTTAGCGGGTGTTGTTTGAGCAGTTCTCGAGCTTGTGAAAGCTTAATCCTCCCAAAAATCTTGCCCAAGTGAGTACTATTAACCCTTGAGTATGCCTCTCATTAGAGCTTATAGAAAATTGGTGTCTTTCTTCATGCCATCCTCGAAAATGCCAAGGTCAAGAAGGAGAGAGCGATTACCAAGCTTTCCCCTTTCTTCCGGCTTCGATTGCTTATCTTTAACTTGCTCCTTGCCTGCCTATGCTCCTTATACCCTTGAATCCATGCCTTGCTTGTGAGAGCGAGAGAAAGAGATTGATACTCTTCTCCTTTGCCCAATTCCTCCTTTACCTCCTCCTTCCCTTTGCTTTAGGTTGAGGTCACGCAAGAGAGAAAAACAACTTTGCTTTCCCCAAGGTATAATAGCGAGACTCTCTTCCAGCTTGGTCGAGAGAGGGAAAACCTTCTCGAGCTTAGTCGAATGAGCCGTATCCCTTGCCGATGTTGAGTGAGCAGAAGAGAGGAAGAGAGAGCTTCCTTTCTATACTTTCCTTGCCTCATATGCCATTGTGACAAGGTGAGAGCTTGAGAGAGCTTGGGAGGGAGAGCCAAGTTGTGCCCAAGCTTGAGAGAGAGAGAGAGAGGCGTACGACAATTCCCCTTCATTCCCTTCTATCTTCTCCTTCGAACCCCTTACTTGTCTACCTTATGCTTGCCGCGAGAGAGAGACAGACAGAGAGAGAGAGAGACAGAGAGTATTTTAACGTCGTAGGAAACTATCACGAGAGAGAGAGAGAGAGAGAGAGAGAGAGAGAGATTCGTTGCGAGAGGGAGTGCCATATCCCTTGCCATCAAGCTCTCCTTCTCCGGCTTCGTTTTAAATTGCTTTCGTGACCTTTTGCTCTCTTTGCTTTTGCCCATCAGTCACGGCGCCGTGACTGATGTGGCATACGAACCCACTTGATGATGTGGCAACCGATTCTCAATCAACACGAAAACTGTCGGGAGCAGGGCCAAAATGGGGTGCAAGGGGCTGATGGTCACTTTTCGCTTCTTGGTCGAGCTTGTTCGAGCTGCACCCAACTCATCATGAGCTTCTTCGTCCTCCATGCACCTGTGCTCGCTGTATGCGCCATGCTTCTACCTATTTTTCTTTTGTCCACACTCAATAACCACATTAAAATTGGATTCAATTTGGGCGTCCGGCTTTTGAGCTCTTGGGCGGCCGTTGTAAGGCCATTTGATAAGCAAAAATAATAGCATTTGGAGAGAGGCCCTCACTTCGTACCTGCTTAAAACCTTCCTTGCCACAACCATGTTGGGCATTTCCCGCAACCAATGCGCTCCAAGAGACGACCTTTTGAGTTGAAAGCTCATAAAAAATATTTATGTGCTTTCGTAAGGGCACCACATTTGACATATACATCAAACCAAAGCTTCGCCAACCACAACATGCTTCTCCAATAGCCTTTGGGGCCAGCTTAATCAATTAAAACACCATCAAACATGGCATTTTTCTCCAACAATCCCCCTGACTAGCATTCACACCGTGAATTCTCTCCACCATGTCAATAAATTGCATAAGGCCACTTGCCTTTAAGATGCGGGCACATTTGAAAACATTTAGAGAGAGGTCTCTCCCTTCGCATCATGACCACAACTGTGTTGGGCCTATTATCAATCAAAGCATTGCTAATCACCCACTCTTGCTTAGATATCAACGAAAGCAGCACCGAGCATAACATATTTGACATACATCATAGCCAAGCATTGCTAATCATCAGATTAGGCTTACATATCAACCACTGTAGTGCTGAGCACACCTCTAACAACATACCCTACTATCAATGCACTACAAGAGATGACATTCCGAACAAGATGCTACTCAAGCAAGTATTGCCCTCTAAAGTACACCAAATTTAGCATGAATGCTCAATATATAACATACATATCAACCACGGTAGTCCAATAATAAATGCCAACGATTTGTATGAAAGCTAATGACACCTAGGAAGCAATACCTTCTCTGAGTTTCTTCCTTTGGACACACAACATCATGACATCCACCCCCTCTTAACCTACACATCCTCTGGCATGTGCCAACCGTCTTCTATATTAATTTGCATCATTAAAAGCTTCATTAGACACATCGTCTGATGCATACATATCATCATCATCCTTTGGTTTTGCTGATCTCAGATTTGATTCAAAATTGAACTCACCTTCCCATTTCTTGAACAATTTGATCCTTTTTCCTGCAATAGGCACTCTAAGCTCAGTGCCATCCAGCTCACATAATTTGTATGTTGCATTGTCACAAGCATGAAGTACAACATACGGTCCAAACCAACGTTGACCATCTTTCACATAGTAGAGTATTGGTTTCCAAAGCTACTATTATAAACAAGTACCCAATCCCTATCTTTGATAGTATAAGGCCGTAGCCTATGCTTCTCATCAAATGCTGCTTTATTCTTCAACCTTGTCTCCTTGAGCTTTTATTTGGCTTGCTCAATATCTTCTTGACGCCTCTCAAGTTGGCAAATATGCAAAGCAAGTAAACCTTCCATAGACATACCTACTTCCCATAGCATTATAGTCCAAGACATAACCGCCTCCTCTATAGGCATAATGGGCTTTTGTCCATGCATCAATTCAAATGGAATATAACATGTAGCATAGCCATGCGTGGTGCGATCGGCCCATAAAGCAAAAGGTAGCAGCTTAGGCCAATCGCAAATATGTCCTCGGTATGCCTTTGCTAAAGCTTAACAATAGGCAAGTGTCCTCTTTCAATTTTTCCATTACCTTCTGGATTGTATGCTGTAGTAAGAGCCAATTTGATGCCCAGCGAGCAAAGAACTCACGAGCTTCATCTACATCTAGCTCTCCTCTATCAGCAATGATTTTATCAACACAACCATACTTGGAAATTATATCTACAAGAAAAAATCTGCACACAGAACTTGTAGGTTTTGTACGCAAAGCTCTCCCTTCAACCTGGTTTGTGAGATCTTCTCTAGCAAGAACAATATACCTCATCTGCTATTCTACTACCCATAGCTAATGGATAAGTAGGATGTAATCCATTTCAATGCCATACACTAGAATAATGCTGGCACACTAAACAAGTCTCCACAAATTGAGCAATATCTTTGTACATTCCTTTCCACCAGTAGTGGTCCTTGATTTTGACAAAAGTTGCCGATATCCCTCTGTGTCCAGCCCATAAGCTTTTGTGAAACTCTTTATTCACATGATATTGAGTTGCTTTATCACAAACAACCCATTGTGGTACCCCTCTCGAACGCTTTGGGTGCTTCCATAAATGTCTCTCTCTCAAAAAGTATCCATATGCCTTTTTCCTGATTGTTTTGTACTCTTGATCACTCCATCCCTCCTGCTTGGTAAGCGGTCTATCAAAAGCCATTCTCCATCGTACATCTCTTTAGAAAAGACTTCAAAAACACAAACAAGAGTACCACAACTTGCATGTAGATGAGAAGAGGTGTAGAACTTTAAGCCCACATAATAACTGGTGGTAAGCATCTCCTCTTCATCTTCATACATGGCCCTTCACAACATATCTGTCATTGGGTTATCTTTGCTTGCAATGTTATAAAGTCTAATATCTACCTCTCTCAAATTATTTTCTCATATCGAGTTGATCATTTCATGTGGAAAAATGAATGGGAACAAGAGTTAGAATATAGATATGTTATTTTAGACTTATCTCATCACGAGACCAAAGGAAGAGAAAACTACATCTCATTGAGGGTCCAAAAAGGAGATGGTCTACCAAAGAGCAATGAGAAGATAATGGAGCTTAAAAGACCTTAGGGTTAGCTTCATTAAAGACCTCCAAAGATTAGTGTTAAAAGTCCTTAAACCTATGACATTTAGGTACTTTAGACCTTAGGCAAGCTAGACATGTGCTGGAGGTGCTTTGTCATGCCTACTGACTAAGGTGCTTGTCATGCTTAATGACTAAGGTGCTTGAGGTGATTGTCGTGCTTGATGACCAAGGTGCTTGAGGTGTTCAAGTCAAAGATGAGCCCTAGAGGTAGGGGCATGAGAGACAACACACACACACACACACACACACACACACACACACACACACACACACACACACACACACACACACACACTCAAGAGGCATTAAGGCCATATGTCATGCCCCTAGAATTATTGCCCTCATAATGTGCCTGAATCCTATTGGATGACGTATAGGAAGGTCCAATGAGAATTTAGATTCAATTAAATAATTAAGATCTTTCTCTTTAAGGGGGAAAGGAGGACACTTGTCCAAATGCTACAATTAAATAATCAAGATCTTTCTCTCAAAGGGGAAAGGAGGATACTTGTCCAAATGCTACACCCCTTGCTTGTTATGACTAGAGCTATTCATTGGATGGCCCAAAGTTTGAGCCAATAGGATTGTAGCAAGAGTAAAGAATCAAAATCGAATTCTCTCTCTCTCTCTTTCTCTCTCTCTCTCTCTCATATACTCCACAAGTCACACACACACTTTCCCCATTGTGTGTTGTGCACACAAGTCATCTCCTTCTCCAAGCTTGAGAAGTGGAGAGTCTACACCAACACCCCTTGGTTATGGAATGCAAATCCAACCACGAGTTATGCTCAAAGAAATGCTTATCAATCTCTCCATGTTCATTCTCACTATGTTAAGCTATGCTCTAAGAGTGGTTATATGTGAGGAGACTACTTCTTTCTTGTAGAGATGCATCTTCTTCTCTTCATCTTCCTCACTCCCTGCTAGCTCTTTCCCACCTTTGAAGGTGCTTGAGGTCTTGGGATTGAGGCCGAGGACAAGTTAATGTTTTTGCAAGTTAGTTACGGGCATAATATTACTGCATGAAGCTTACCATCTTCACGGCATCAACAACGTCTCAAGGAACACAAAGCATGTATTATACCAAGCATCTCTTTAAGGGAGAATCTATAATACAAAAGCCTTTTGGAGGGGGGACATGCTCCAAGTAAATCCAGTCCTCAACTATTGTCAATTTTTAATTCTCTCTCTCTTTTGCAAGTATTGTTCATGCCAAGCTAACTAGGTATAATGTTTATTTTTCTACCTTTAATCAAGTACTCTTCTTATGTTTACATTAAGAATCCTCTTAAGAAAATGCTCACTATTGTTACTTTAATTCCGTTATAATCAATGTCATTAGCCATATTTTGTTACATGCAAAATGACAAAACTCAGCATTAAGAGACTTAATAAAGGCTATCTATCGCAACATTGCAATGTCCAGAGTAGTGCAGTTTGCAATCATCACTATCAATGGTAAACAATCTGTTTCTACCACAACTGAGACACTTATGAAATATTTTTTGCCAAAACTCAGGGCAGTAGAAATACCCCAAAGTTCTCTCTTAACCTGTGGGTAACCTCTTTGACGAGCATTAAGTACTTTTGTCCTAAATCGCACTGCATACCTGTGACCATTTTCATCATCTTGACCTGTAGCCCTGACCTGTAGCCCATCGAATACTTGTCGACAGGGGCTAGTGTCAATAGTTAAGATCACTGACCTTCCACACTTATAGTCAACCTTTCAAGGTAGGAGCCTCTAGAAGCATCTTCTTGAAATTTTTGATGGCCATTGTATGAGCTTCTTCCCCCATACAAACCTTTTACCCTTCCTTAGCAATTGATAAAGCACCTCTACAACATGAGCAAACTGTGGCAACCAAATAAGATAAAATTTAAATGCACCCAAAAACCTTCAAACCTCAATAACTAATGTACATGTCTCTTTCATCTTTTGTATAGCTTTAGCTTTAGTTGGAGTCGATTTCTTCCATTTGGACCACATATATGCCCCAAAAATTGATTTTTGCCCTGAAAGTGTCATGTTAACTTCTTCAAGCCTGGATAAAATGGCATCACAGTCAGCAATATGTTGGACAAAAAACTGTTGGCACCCCCTTTGATCTTTTACCTCATCTTTGAGCTCTTCTTCACATCCCTTGATAGGCCGATCATCAATGAAAGGCATAGAAACATGGGGAATAAAATCCCTCAACAATTTATTCATGTTATTCATCATATGAGCTATATAGTTAGTAGCACCCTATGGTAGAGTGCACATCCTTACCAAACCGAGAGGTGTACACATTTGAGTAAGATCTTTGCTCTCCAAAGCAAGTTGAAACTGAGCATATCCTGAGTAAAGATCACCCATAGAGTAGATAGATCTACCTGCAAAGGCTTCAACAAGCTCATCCACAATTGGACCCGTACCTACATTGTGGATTGTTACCTTATTGGCTGGTTGCATGTCTTGAATAAACCTTAGGGTACCATTCTTCTTCCGAACAATGAACCATCGATTGGAGTATGGTGCGCATAATGGTTCCAAAATACCCATCCGTATCTTCTCATTGAGCAAATCAATGAGCTTCAACAAGTGAGCTTTAGGTAGTGGGATAAGATGTTGTGCGCTCCTTGCCGCATTGTCGAAGCAAGGGACTTGCCGATACACCGTGTGCGAGCCACAAATGGCTCCAAGCACACAACAAGACTAATCTAGCAAGCTCAAGAGAGCAAAGGGTGTGTCACTCACCGCTCTACGCTCGCCTTCGTGGTGGATTCCTCGCCGCGATCAAGAAGAAGCTGCAGTCGTGCCACGCTCAACCGCTTCGCCGCCGTCGTGCCTTCGTAATGCTCGATCGCACACACACTCTCCCTCTCTCTCTCTCTCTCTCTCTCTCTCTCTCACACACACACACACACACACACACACACACACACACACACACACACACACACACATACACACACACGAGGAGGTGAAGGAGAAGAAGATGGAGATGGAGATGGAGATGGAGCAACAACACTCTTCTATTGCACAAATGAGAGAATGAGTGAATTTTAGGTTTAGTTGGCTTTTATATGAGCTCACCCCATTCACACTTGGGCGCCCATGCTTAGCCAACTAATCCCTTGAATGTCCCAGTTAGAGTGCGCCTCTCATCGGCGATCACTCTTACCCTTTTCCTATTGGTCCGACAAGCCCGGTACCTGACTCTACCAAATACATAATACACGTCCGTCGTAGGTGATGGGGTGTCCGTGAGCCGTGAGGGTTAACATGCCCCCCTTCCAGATGTAGATTCCGTCCTCGGAAGCTATTGAGTTGAAGCTCGTTCGTCGAGGTGGAAGAGCATTTGAGATGAATGTCCTTAGCCTTCTTCAGTCACTGCAAAATCAAACAACATTGGCACAGTAATTGCATTCTCATAAGTGATTAAAAAGCATATGCAGTTTTAGGTAGACAAATTGATTGGTAAAAGAATTTCAAACAATTTGTCAGCAATGAACATTAAATTGCAATGTAATAAAATGCATAAACAGATGTAAAGGTAAAAAATTAAACAAGTCTGGGGTCGCTAATTTGACGGTCGAAAGGCACTAGAGATCGAATATTAATACCATGGGTAAGCTTCTTAATTTTCTGTGGTCAATTAAGTTGTTTAATCGCGAGAGCCAAGTATTCATGTTCGAGGGCTGACTAGAGGCTATATCTAGAAGACCTTGTAGTTAAGCTACCATAAAAGGAATTTCTCATGAAATCATCGCCTGATTGATTACTTTTTCTTTGACCCCCCAAAGTCTTTTCACAGTGATTCAATTTTGATGTGTGTGCTTATTTTGTATGCCTTGGGTTTTTTGCTTTTCAAGTAAAAGCGCCCTTACTGGGAACCTCTAGGGCTCTAGTACCATAGGCAATACATGTGAGTGAAGTACCAAATCAAGCTGAGATTTCTCTTCCAGCTTAAGATTTTACAGTGTGGCACTTTGATTTTTTGTTTGTTCATTTTCAGCATTTTAATTTTGTAACTTTGGGGGGTCATATAACACTGATACACCTCCCCAGGCTCATCACACTAGTAAACTCCGTTTATAATACTTAAGCGAAAGGTCAATAGGGTCAAGCCCATTAGAAAGCCCTAGTACATTTCACACAATGCTGCCTAAATCGGATTAAGAACCTAAGTAACCATTGATTATTAGGAAGGCATTCCCCATGGTATTAAGAGAAGATTTCTAACACCTAACTTGGTCAAACTAGTTTGTCGAACTGCTTGATTTTTAAACCTAGACAAGTGATTATGACAAAAAATTACATTGTATTAAATGTTTGATACTAAGCAAATGCGGTGAATATTAGGCTACCAATCACAATTAAAGCTGACAATCATAGATGCAAAAAAGATAAGGGGCAATGCTAATGGACAAGAAACACCTGTTTGTGTCGATGGTCGCGCTTGATTTGAAGAGTGAGTCGAGATAAAGATTCCATGAAGGTCCAAATCCTACCAATAGCAACACGCTCCTGTACACACTAGGAAACAAAAGGAATACCTCCAGGAGGCACATTAGTGAAAAAAGGTACTAACACTTATTGAACACAACAAAAAACATAAGGAACCCTAACCTAATTATTTGCACTCCCCCTAGAGAGTCAAGGGAATAGGATATTGTAGAGGTTGGGGGGAAACCCTAAGGCTAAACCCCTATCCTCGTCGTCGAGATAAACAAAGTCATCATCCATGAGACCATATGTGCCATCCGTGTAGTCGTGTAAATTTTCTTCTTCATCATAGGTGCCCATGTTTACTAAGAAGGTCACTAAACGCCTATAGTCATCTTGGTCAAAAGGGTAGGCTTGTGCAATGGGAGAAACGCTCTCTACTAAGTATGGATCAGACGTGGTCAAGAGACGTATCAGCCATTCTAACTCCTCAAAATTCCTCTCACATGCTAGCGTACCTATCAAATCCCATTCACATGCAAGCACTGGAAAGACCATGTGAAATATTTGTGAAAAGTAACGAGGGTACCTCTCACCCAAGGCATGAGTGGATGACTCTAGCGTACTAGCCATATCTGTACACGCAAATAGATGATGGTTAGAGTGCAAATATTACAAGGGTCGTGTTCTTGTGCATAATTTGTTTTTATGATTTGTGTTATGGCTCTTGCTCTTTTACTTTTTTATCTTGTTTTTGTGAGTATAAGGCTTTATATATACATTCCCTAAGATTGGAGATTAAGAGGTCAGGGAGAAAGGTTGAGAGGAAAGCAAGTGAATGATGGATGTCCACAAACACTCCCCCCTTCCTTAGGTAGATCATACCATTTGAAATGATGTCGTCACCCTTTGAAACCAATTGTTCCAGTTGGTAATAGGTGAGGATTTTTGCCAGTAGTTTTCTATTACCCTAGGTGCCTCGTCAAGTTGCAAGGGTGGTAAGGTACTCTCCCAGGATCGAACTTGAAGTGGTTCATCAGGTGATTCTTGAACACTGGGAGGTGTGGATTCTTTTGTAGCTTCATGGAGGTCCACTACTATAGATGGAGGCTGTGTAGAAGCTTTTACCTCTATGGATGTATTACATGAGGAGCTAGAAGCTTCATGGAACTCCCCCCTTCCTGGGCTAGGTGGAATAAATTGGTTTTGCCTTGGAGCCCAAACTAGCTCTGGACTAGGTGTGTAGCATTCTGTGATCTTTCCCTTCCCACGGTCTGCCATTGGCTTTAGCGTTACACTGTTTGACTCATATGGGTTTGTTGTCAATAGGGAAGGACACATTTTACGTTTAGGTACCCAAATTTGCTCATTTCCATCATAGTAGCCTTGGGCTTCTAATAGTTGTTTTGGAATCCATCGTGATTTGGTCTTGACTCTCCTAGGGCGCGCTCTTGGTGTTCCCCGGAAATTTTTTCTTGGAATGGATGGGAGGGTTGAGGTAGTTGGAAGTAAGGCCTTGGGGACCCATTGATATGTACTCTTAGGTCGTGCAGGTTGAGTACTTGCAATATTACTGCTTGCTGCAACTACAAGTGTTGAAGTGCTAGATTCATGGGTAGCCGGCAAAGACGAGTTAACCACCTTGGCTTGTGAATGTTGGCTATCCTTCAACTTTGCTAGAGTTTGCAACGTAGGTGACTTTGCTTGAATGATAGGGGTAAGAGTCGGTGGTCGCGTCGTGACACTACCAGTATCCCAATCAATAGTGCATTTGGTTGCCAACATCCACGTGCGTCCCAGGTTTACGTTGCCTTCCATAGCTCCTGCGGGCATGACTAGAAACCTTTGCACTATGCTTCCATTGTCATAGACAACAGTGGTCTGAAGGACTCCAAGAATAGCAGTTTTCTTTTTATTAATGCCCTTGACTTGCATCGTACTCGGGGATAGGGTCGGTTTCTCTAATTGACACCAAACTCCATAGGATAACAAATTGTGTTTAGCTCCCGTATCTAATAAGGCATTGTATAGTACTTTTCCATAGGGGCTATTTAGCTCAATTGGGTATCGTAGGGGTGGCTCAGATTCTAATGAGTCGTCATCTGTGTCCTCGAAAAATGCTTGCGTGATTCCCAGATTAGCCTCTCGTTGGCGTCTAAGACGTTGTTGTCGTTCTCGAGCCTCAACTCTTGCTTGGATTTTTTTAAGCTCTGCTTGTTCCTTGGCAGCCTTCTTTTGATGGATGGCTTGCAACTCTTCCTGGCTTAGAGGATCATAATATCTTTTGAATTTACTCCCATTAAGGAATCCGATGGTTTCAACTCCATCTAGAGTCTCCACACGAATGGTACCTTGCGGAGTAATGTCACATACTCGATATGGTACCTTACCAGCGTATTTCAATTTCTTCTTTTCATTACGTACCCCGTACATAAGAACTTTATCACCAACCTTGATGTCTTTATCCTTTAAATGGCTATCAAACCACTTCTTTCTCCTATCCTTCTGCACTAGAGCATTTCGCACAGCTAATTTCCTATCTTCATCTAGCCTTTCCAGGATATATAATCGCTCCACTAAGGGGTTACCATCCCAACCTTCTTGAGAAGCTACTCGAAGACTAGGAATGACAAACTCCCATGGCATAACTGCTTCTTGGCCATACACTATCTTAAACGGTGTGCAATTAATAGCAACTTTATACACAGTACGATAAGCCCATAAAGCTGATGTAAGCTTTAGGTCCCAATCAGTGCGATGAGCCTCGACTGTCTTTGTCAAAATGGAGATGAGAGTTTTGTTGGTACTCTCAGCTTGGCCATTTGCTTGGGGATAATAGGGTGTAGACTTGTGGTGAGATATCATGAAGTTTGATGTGAGTTCTTTTATTACTTCATTTATAAAATGAGTTCCATTGTCACTCACAAATTCAAAGGGGCATCCAAAACGTGTGATAATGTTCTCAAAGAGGAACTTAGCTGTTGTTTTTGCATCCTCCTTTCGTGTTGCTTTTGCTTCAGTCCATTTGGTTACTTAGTCGGTAGCGACAATGATATATCGTGATTGCGTGTTACGTGCAGCCGGACTAATCGGTCCTACAAAGTCTAAGCCCCACTTTTCAAATGGTTGGGTTACCTTGATGGGATGTAGAGGCATCCTATCCCTTCTTTGTGGCTTCTTGAAGCGTTGGCATTCATCACATCCCTTTGCAAAAAGTGATGCATCCTTAAACAGAGTGGGCCACCAATAGCCTGACTGTAAGATCTTTCGGGCAGTCAACTTTCCTGAAAAGTGACCACCAACTACGCCCATGTGTGCCTCTTGTAGAATATATAAATACTCATTCTCGCGGGCACAACGTCTAAGAACATCATCTTTTCCTCTCTTATAGAGAGTTCCAACCAGTAAGCAATAGGGTTCGCATTCCTTGATTAATTTTCAAGCTATATCTTTTCACAGTTCTTTGGGTGGAAAACCATTAACTAAGAAGTTAACAATCTTTTGACTCCATTCAGGCATTGTCTCAACAATGAACAAAGGAGTATCAGGCAATTCATCATCAACCCCCGTAGGAGCTTCGCCATTAGGGATACGAGATAAATGATCCGCCATGACATGTTTTCTTCCAGGCCTCACAACAACGGTGAAGTCAAACTCAAGAAGAATTAACAACCATCGTGTAATTCGACCTGTGGAACACGGCTTGTTTACCAAATATAGCAATGCTTGATGATCAACATAAAACACAAACTTGGTAGCAAGAAGGTAATAGCGAAATTTCTTTACTGCGTAAATCATAGCTAAACCTTCGTGCTCTGTAGTAGTGTAGTTCATCTCGGCATTATTTAATTGGCGACTTGCAAAGCTAATAGGGTAGTCCAATTTATGTTCTCCTGGTTGAGTTAGAACACACCCAATAGCAAAATTTGATGCATCAATATGCACATGAAAAGGTACATTCCAATCAGGTGTTTGCAGGATTGGAGCACTTGTTAGGGCCTTCTTTAATAACTCATAAGATTGATGACATTCCTCCGTCCAGTGAAACTCGATAAGAAGCTTGTACAATGGACGCGCTATCTCGGCAAAGTTTAAAATAAATCTTCGATAATAACCAACATGGCCCATAAATCTTTGAACTCCTTTATAGTTAGTAGGTGGTGGCAAATTGGCAATGGCTTTAATCTTACTCTCATCTGTGGATATCCCGTTCTTGGACACTATATGCCCTAGAATGACTCCATGCTTAACCCAAAATTGGCATTTCAAAGGGTTTAATGAGATGCGATAAAATCTGCACCTTTCAAATATTTTTCATAGATATAACAAATGCTTCTCACAAGAAGAATAAACACAAGGGTCGTCTAGGAAAGCTTCACAAAAATCCCTTAGAAATTCTTTAAATGCAGTGTTTATTAATCGTTGGAATGTAGCAGGGGCATTCGTTAAGCCAAAAGCCATAACACAAAATGCAAACACTCCAAACTCTGTGATAAAAGCAGTTTTAGCTTGGTCCTCTAATGCAATTGTGATTTGATTGTACCCAGAGTACCCATCTAAAAAGCTATAAGCTTCCTTGCCCGCAACTCTTTCAAGCACATGTTCTGAATATGGCAAGGGATAATGATCTCTCCTAGTGGGTGCATTAACTTTCTTGAGGTCCACGCACACTCTTAGTTTCCCATTCTTTTTTGGCACAATGACTATTGGAGAAACCCATTCTGAGTGCTCAATAGGGTATATGAATCAACATTGGATAAGTTTTTCAATCTCCTCTTGTACAATTTTGGCGTACTTAGGATTCATTGGATAGGGTCGTTGCTGGACGGGTTTAGCAGTGTTGATCATGGGAATTGCATGTTGCACCACAGAAGGTGGAACGCCCTTCATGTCATGATATGTCCAAGCAAAGATATCCTTGTATTCCTTGAGGAGCTCCTTAAGTACAGCCTCTTCAGTTTCGGTAAGGTCTTGAGCAATAAAGACTGGTTTAGACTCCTCACCTGGTTCTGCTAATTCTATCTCTTTAACTACCGCTGGACCATCATAGACTCCACTGCTTCCATTGGTAGGTATTCGTTGGGCTTTGGCATACACAAACTTTCGCTCCCCCATGGTATAAGATTTAAAATGTTCAGGAGCCGTATGTAAGTCAGCAGGCTCTTGTCCTGACGGAGACCTTTCTTTTAGTTCTGCCTCCTTTTGTTGTTGTGCTAACTCTCGGTTTTGACGTCTTCTTATAGTTCGACTCAATTTCGGCTCTGTAACCTCCAATTGAGCGAGGTCAATGGGTCGCGGGCTGTACCACATGACACTCTGGAGATGTTCACCCCAATTGTCTACTAGTTTTCGATGAGCATCACATGCCCCTAGATAGCTAAGACATTCTGCAGTAGATCTTTCCTTGTTTATCCTAGCTCTCACATTTGCTCGATATCGTCGTCTCTTATATGACCTTTGTTTCTTGTTAAGGTTTTGATTTTGGTAAATGTTTGAACTCGACTCGCTTGATAGGTCTTCGCTTGTATCTTCTTCACTCTCATATAAATTACCATAGATGGTCGTACTAGACCTTGAGTGTTCAGTTTCTATACTTGGCTCACTCGATGTTTCCTCAGGTTTTGAATCCATTTTTCCCTGAGATTCCGTTTCTGATGTGTATTGGCATGAAGCCTTTGAGGAATCATCGGTTTCACTCTCAGGTAGGTGTGCCTCTTTCTTATCATCGGATGTTACATGCGCTACACCTAACATGTTTACTGGTGCAATGTGTGGTATCTCTTCCCCATCTGGTGTTACCTAGGTTGTTCCTCTAGCTCCCCATGTATCTATAGTTGCCGCTAGGTGTACCCAATCGACATTGTCTGACTTAGCCATTCCGGGTAGGATATCCATATAAGGAGAGTTCTCCCCAATATCCGTGTCTTTGTTACACGTGTAAGAATACTGTAATGGAGCTGAGTGAATTGTTGTGTCTAATCGATTATCAATGATGAATTTATTTCCTAGAGGATGCGTTCGACCACTTAAAAGATCAACTCGAATGACAGAGTCTTGGAACTGTAAGTAGACGTGGTTTTTGGACCACTCATGCACCATTTTTGCTTCCCTCATGAATGGACGCCCTAGGATCATCTCAAATGACATAGGATGCTTGGAAAAATCCATAACAATGAAAGTGTGCCTTACCTTGTGTCCCAAGACCTTGATCCTGAGATCCTTAAGCATTCCAATAGGCGTAACAATAGATCCATTAGCCATTTTTACCACTACGCTTGTGGCTTCAAGGTGAGGTCGCCCCATAGACTCCCAACAACTCTTTGTCACCATGCTGACTCCCGCACCATCGTCAAGGACTCCCTTTACAGTTAATCCTTTAGTAGTGATTGGCAGAGTAGCATTAGATTCATCACCTTCAAAGTATTGCCCCAACTTGTTAACGGGTACTTCAATTACAGATTCATGTCCCGCTAGGTCAGATGGTGGTGCTAAATGTTCCTCATCATTCATTACCGAGTCAGGTTTGTTCATATTTGCAAACTGTGGTAATTCTCCATTGAGGAAGGCTCGAAGAGCTGAGACTAGCTCGGGGTCTTTATATAGTTTGGACATGATGGTGGTTCTAACTTCTGAAGACATGAAATCCATCAATTTGGCAACATTTAATGGCATCTTGTGGGACGTAGGACCCTGACAAGAGAATGGTGAAGATGGAATCTCCACTTCCTCAAGGGGGTCGGGCATTCCCTCACCAAACATTCTCTCTAGTAGGAAAGGTGTGTGTCCACTTTCAGATGTCCTACCCTAACTCTCTTCCCGAATGATACTGGGTATAGCTAACGGCCTGTAGTTCTTGTGAGGTTGAACTTGTTGAGCACCATTGTTGCTCCCTTCTTGGATACATGTGAGTGTTTTGTGGAGCACGATTACCCCTAAGGCTTTCTTGGATGGCCTTGGTGAGATCTGCCAAAGTCATCTCAGATATCGTTTGCTCTTTCACGATTGGCTTTATCTTCATTGGCTCATGCCCTGATGCTTGTGAGCTACTTGACTTCGGCTCGGCAGACACTCTTTCTCCTGCAATCATTAAATTATCCTCCAATTGGATTGCATTCATGGTGACTGCTTCCCAAGTAGTGATACCTCTAATGACTAGGCCATTATAGATACTTTCATGTCATAGTCCCCTAATGAATCTATCGAGCAATTGGTTGTTGTTAAATCGCTCGTTTAGATTGCATCGAGAATTCAAATTCTTTAGGCGACTAATGAAGTCTCTCACGGTTTCACCTTCTTCTCGTTGGGCTTTCTGGAGCTGAGAGGCTACACCCCAAAGTACTCCCTCTCGTATGTATTCTTTTAAGAACAGTCTCCTAAGAGTAGAGTAGATCGTTTTCTCTTCTACTCTTAAGGTTCTATACCAATCTCCAGCCTTTCCGCTTAGGGTCAAACTCAAAGCCTTACACTTATGTAGCTCATTGTGCTCTTCCAAGGAATCACACACATGTTCAAAGACTTCCATATGCTTTCTAGCATCTCCGTCTCCACTGAATTTCTGTGTGAGCTTAGCTACTTGAACTGCCTTGCTCCTAGGCTCTCTATCAGGTGCACTACGCATGTTTTCCGCAATAGAGCGACCGATAGTTTGAGCAAATGCTGCCAAATCTCCTATTTGAGCAGGTATAATGGGTGTATGTGCTCCTGGAACCACATGTGAGATGGGAGTTGGCCTTGGCCTTGGCATACGCGCGGCTCTTGGCTCCCAAATTTCGTACGGTGGTGTACCAGATGGTGGTCCAAAGTTTACAGGCGTGGCCCTAGGCATAGGGGGTGCCTGATATGGCATGTTATTATTAAATGGCATGGCTCCACTTGTATAAGAGCTTGGATAATTCCATTGTGGATTGTAAGCTCTTGGAATAATCAGAGGTGTAGGAGCTACATGAGGCTGAGGTACGACAGATGCACATGATTGATACATACATGTAGGTATAGTTGGGGGCACTGTGCTACTAGGCATTGGCGCAGTGTTAACAAATGAACTCCATGGTGTACTTCTTGTCATGCTCACCATTGGGATATGCATGGTAGCCGTAGTGTCATTAAGAGAAAGATGAGCTAGATCTGGGAAGGTAAAGCTGCCACTTGTGGGCTGAGATTGTACTGAGGCTCCTGGCGAAACAACATATGGAGGATCAATGGGGCTCACTGAGGGAGTCTCCATTTGTGACAGGGTTGGTTGGTTGGCCTTTCCCATATTCAAGAATCTCATTAGGCCCGTTGAAGGCATGTTGATCCCTGTGTTCTGTCTTTCTAACTCGACAATCCTATGGAGGACATCACAGAGTTTCTGTTGTTGCTCATCTGTGCTAGTAGCACCCGATGTGGATTGTAGAACATCTAACCAACCCACATGATAGGTGTGTCCTGTGTACTGATCAGTTAAAGCTTCTGCTTGTAGGTCATACTCCCAATTTTCGTTTAGGAATATCCCATCTAGGCCTGGCGTGCTGGAGGTTTCCCTTGAAGTGGAAGCATTATTGCTCCCCATAGCTTACCCCTCCGTGACTGCTACCTTGGGAGCACTCGGTTGCTCGGCTGGCATGATTGTTGTCATAGGAGCCTTTGCTCTCAGGGCTCGACTTTGTTCTAGCCTTCGTAGGTTCTCAATTTTCCTCTCCCTTGTTGCTTGCATATAGCGTTCGATCTCTTGTACTTCGGCAAGACTCATACCATCGGGTAGTAAAACCTCAGAGGGAGATAGTCCTAAAGGATCAGGAGGTGCAGCGGATGGAACATTCACATGCACACTCTCAAGAAGCATAGGGTCCATTTTAGGCATGAATGACGAATTTACTTCCCCACTCCCTTCATTTATTTCATTAACCGCATGTTCGGAGCGAGTAGCTCTACTAAGGGTCTCTTTTAAGCGGCTAAACACGGTGGACCCGGGCCGTGGGCCCATGGCATGCATGTCTTGACTTGAACTATCAGGGTTTGGTGTAGGATACCCCTTCATGACTTCGTAGTTAGAGGAAGAATCACTAGACGCGATATGAGGATCTTGGGTCGCGCTACCTTGAGTCCCGACCGAAGGTCCAGAACCTAGGGTGGAGGAATAATGGGTGCCCGCGTAGATGGAGGCACTACCAATATGCTCATGCTCTAACACTCGTCCAGAGCGTAGGTTCATATGACTTGGATCCCCTAGACAGTGAGGGCCCGTGAAGGCTGCTCACCTAGTAATTTTGGGTGTTTTGCAACCCAAGTCTTTTCTTATTTATTTATTTTTTGAATTTTTGGTCCTTTTTTCTGACCCAGCTATAGAATAGAATGTATGATAGCTCAAAACGAGTGTCTCGATCAGAGGGACATGCTGTGCTTTACAGCCCTCCGTTTGGTCACTTTATGCCCTCGGAATCCCTAAAACCGTCAATTTCTTGTAGGGAACTAGGCCCAAATTAGAAAGTCTAAGGGTGCAAGTGGGAAGAGAAGGGAGGAGAGTGGAGGACTTGCCCCACATGCTCTCATTCCCTCTTGAGGGGGTAGGGTATATATATAAGAGTGAGTCTAGTATATATCATAAGACTGAGGACTGAGGCCTGGGCCTAGGCTTGGGCTTGGGCAAACGATCCCGATCCCGATCCCGATCCCGATCCCGATCAAAATTTTGGTGTAGCCCCCTAGTCACTCACGCTTAAATATTTTCGGTTTTTTTAAATTTTTTTTTAATTTTTTAAAATTTTTTTGGCGATGACCGCGCGCGGTTTAGGTGACCCTTTCTTCGCCACACACATTATCGCCTACCTAACCCCCCAGTCAACAGCTCACAGACAGCTCACTACCTTATCTACTTACTAACAGTGCTGCTAACCACTGACTAATCTGTTAACTGCTTACTGATAGTGAGCTAACTGTCCACCTACTTCCTCTCTCACTACCTTACTGTGCAAAGACTGTGTGCAGCCAAACCTTGACAGAAAACTGTGTACAGACTGTGTGCAAACAGAAATTGCTAACTGCCTTCCTACTTATTCATTCACTGCAAACAAGCTAACGACTACTAATTGTGCAAAGACTGTGTGCAAACAGAAAACACAACATTATGCAGAAATCACAGAACTTGTAGACAACACAGAAATTAACAACTTACAGAAAAACAACTCATTCCTCTTCCTCTTCCTCTTCTTTCCTACTACAAACAACTCATAGGAGAAGCACAAAGTGCCTCTTGGGCTTAGTGCAGGGCGATTCCCCGGCAACGGCGCCAGAAATGTGCGCTCCTTGCCACACTGTCGAAGTAAGGGACTTGCCGATACACCGTGTGCGAGCCACAAATGGCTCCAAGCACACAACAAGACTAATCTAGCAAGCTCAAGAGAGCAAAGGGTGTGTCACTCACCGCTCTACGCTTGCCTTCGTGGTGGATTCCTCGCCGCCATGAAGAAGAAGCTGCAGTCGTGTCGCGCTCAACCGCTTCGCCGCCGTCGTGCCTTCGTAATGCTCGATCGCACACACACTCTCCCTCTCTCTCTCTCTCTCACATACACACACACACGAGGAGGTGAAGGAGAAGAAGATGGAGATGGAGATGGAGCAAGAGCACTCTTCTATTGCACAAATGAGAGAATGAGTGAAGTTTAGGTTTAGTTGGCTTTTATATGAGCTCACCCCATTCACACTTGGGCGCCCATGCTTAGCCAACTAATCCCTTGAATGTCCCAGTTAGAGTGCGCCTCTCATCGGCGATCACTCTTACCCTTTTCCTATTGGTCCGACAAGCCCAGTACCTGACTGTACCAAATACATAATACACGTCCGTCGTAGGTGATGGGGTGTCCGTGAGCCGTGAGGGTTAACAGATGTAAATTGTATGGCATGTGAGGAACAATAAATATAACCATAGGAGAAACAACATTTGGATCTACACACCTAAACATGCTCAAAAGCAAAGGCTTTACCATGATTTTCCAAGCATCTCTTGAAAGAATTTGATCTCCTCTTACCTTCATCTCTCTTACAGTTCTCTTCTACTATGGATTCATTAGCTTGAGACTTGGCAATAAATGCATATATTGAAAGAGAATCCATAGATTAAGCCCATCTTGTAATTTCTCAAATGCAATTCCCAACCTGGCATAGTTTGCCATGAGTCACCTTGCCTGCTTCCACTGTTTTCAAAGCATAAGGCCACAAATCACTTTTATTTCTTGTACCTTAATCATTTGCCTTATTGTACACCTACAACCCATATGTAGCTGCTTCTACCATAGCAACATTATGCTGCATTTCCTCCACTAATTTTTGTTGGAATTAGGGTTGCAGAGAAACGCACACAGCTTGGAGAAGACGAAGGAAGCTCAAGGCACACAATAGAGAGTGTATTACTTAGTGTGCAATGGAAAGATAGATAGCCCTAGAGTGATGGGCGTATATACAATGCACGGGGGAAAAAACCTCCTAAAGAGGGAAAAAATGCCCCGGCGGTCCAAGTGTGTTCACACACATCACTACCACATATATATGGTAACAAATCCCCCCTGGCGTGATGCGGTGAACGAGAGCTGGCACGTGAGTAAAGGGAAGTGCCATGCCCTGAGGACATGGTCAGTCCACAAAGGGGAGTAAGCCCAAAGCTTTACGAAAAGCTTCGAGCTTCTCACGAGACAATACCTTTGTGAAAAGATCTGCAAGTTTGTCCTGTGTTGGCACATAAGCCAAACTAATCTCTCCTTCTGAGAGACTCTCCCTGACATAGTGGTAATGCACCTCAATGTGCCTTGTGCGAGCATGAAAAACTGTGTTCCTCACAACTGCCAATGCGCTTTGACTATCACTGTAGATAGTATTGGCAGTGTCCTGTCCAACACCCAAATCAACCATAAGGCGTCTGAGCCATACACACTCAACCGTAGCTGTGAAGATTGCCCTGTACTCAGCCTCACAACTCGAAGTGGCCACAGTAGGTTTCTTCTTGCTCAACCATGATATACATGAACTGCCAAGCATGAAACAAAAAACCACTTGTGAACACTTGCGTGTCAAAACAACCAGCCCAATCTGAGTTCGCTGAAAAAGCATGTAAAACTGGTGGCAATGATCCCCCCTTGGGATAAAACAAGACAAGATGTAAAGTTGCACTAAGGTAGCAAAAAATTCTCTTGACAGCCTGCCAATGCTTAGACCCTGAGTTATGCATAAATCTGTTGACGTGTGAGACTGCAAATTGAATATCTGGCCTCATGTTGCATACATAAATGAGGCAGCCAAGAGCAGTTTGGTAAAGAGTGACATCAGCAGGATCGTTAGCATCATGTAGACTCAACTTCAAACCTGTTTCCATGGGAGTGGCAATAGGTTTGCAATCCTCAAGTCCAAACTTACATAGCAATGTCTCTATGTAACTTTTCTGACACAAGGCAATACCACCATCACACTTCTTAAATTGTATGCCCAAATAATGATGCAACAACCCCAAATATTTCATCTTGAAAGCAACATTCAAATCAGCCTTAAATTCAGCAATATGTATCTCCCTTGGTTCAGTGATCAGCAAATCATCTACATAAAGAACCACAATGAGAAGTACATCACCCTCACGCTTTACATACAATGTGCTTTCTATTGGACTGTTACAAAAGCCTTGTTTGACCAAATGAGTGTTAGATTTCTCATACCAAGCATGAGGAGATTGCTTCAACCCATACAAAGCCTTCTTACATTTGCAAACTTTGTCCTCTTGTCCTTTCTTGACAAAATCGCGAGGCTGCGTTACATAAACTTTCTCAAATATGTCACCATTCAAGAAAGCAGTAACAATGTGTGATTGATGTACATCCCAACCAAAATGAGATGCCAATGCACATAGAAAACGCATAGTAATCATACGACAAGTGGGAGAAAAAGTCTCTTTATAATCTATGCCTTTTCGTTGTGCATAACCCTTTGCAACAAGTCGAGCCTTTTCGTTGTGCATAATCGTTTGCAACAAGTCGAGCCTTATGGCGATCGATCTCACCATCCGGATTGCGTTTTAACTTGTAAACCCACTTTGTACCAATGGCCTTTTTGCCAGGAGGCAAATCACATAAAGTCCATGTGTCATTTTCTATAAGTGCATCATATTCTGATTGCATGGCAGCCATCCAATTTTCTGGATTCTGTGCTTCATCAAAAGACAGAGGCTCCTCAACATCATGTAGGCTAGACACAGCCAAAGCATAACAGTGTGATGCATAAGATGCATGGCGAGAGCGTGAACGAGTACGACTAGACAAAGATGCATCCAATTTACTGTCACACAATGTATGCACCAACCATTTTGGCATATCTCTAGCCTGCTCATTTTCAACCCTTTCCTCATCAAGTACATCATGTACGTTTGCATCAGTAATAGGCTGATCTGTAACATTTTCAGAAATCCCAATAGGCTGTACATTTGCCTCATTGGAACTTACATTCGTATTTCCACCACTAAAAAGAGGCAACAAAGTGTCATAAATGTCTTGTGAGCTTACATTATTGTCTCTAGTACATGACAGCAAGGGCTGAACAGAATCTTCCACAAACACTACATCCCATGAAACCAGAATACGTTTTGTTTGCGGATGATACAACCTGTAACCTTTGCTTTCAACACTATAACGAAAAAAACACATTTGACAACCTTATCATCCAATTTTCTGCACTGTGTTTGTGGCACCAAAGCATATGCCAAAAAGTTAAAAACATGCGTGTGCTCAATAGAAGGTTTTCTATCATGCCATGCTTCATATGAAGTAATAGAATGCAAAGCTTTTGTAGGACACCTGTTTAGTACATAAGTGGCACACATGATGGCCTCAAGCCAAAAGGAATGCGGCAAAGCTTGACTTTTGACCATACATCGTGCCATTTCCGTAAGTGACCTGTTTTTTCTCTCAGCAACACCATTTTGCTGAGGTGTATAAGGCACTGTTCATTGGTGTTTTATCCCACGACTAGCTAGAAATGCATTGAATTCATGAGACATATACTCCCCCCCTCGATTGGAACGGAGGGTGCCCATAGTACATTTTGAGACATTTTCAAGCATAGCCAAAAATTGTTTGAAGCATATAAAAACTTCAAACTTCGCTTTAAGGGGAAATACCCATGCATGCGTAATCATCAATCAAATTCACGAAGTAAACATAATTGCCCAAGGACGGAGTTTGCATAGGCCCACAAACATCACTATGCACAAGCTACAACGCATGTGGCCCGAACTCAACCATCCTTTGGAACCTTTGAATGATGCATCTTGCCCAAAATACAACCTTCACAAACATGTTTGGCAGGTGCTTCAAGAGGCGGCAAAGAAGCAACCATATCAGATTTTTGCAAACGCAGCAAACTGAGAAAATTCAGATGACCAAAACGTGCATGCCAAAGTTTTGCATCTGAAATAGCCCTTGAATCTGCAACTACATTTGCAAAATTTTGTCCACACTTGTCATAAAAAGTGAGCTTATACAGCCCACGGCACAAAAGCCTGGGCGCAACGATTTCATCACCAAAACTGAGATCATGAACTGTACATCTGTCATCCACAAATTTGACTACAAGTCCACGTCTTTCATGTGCAGATACAAACAAAATATTCTTCTTGATCCGAGGTACATAGAGTGCAACAACAAGTGTGAAAGAACTACCATTAGCAGTAGTAAGCACAATCTTTCCAACTCCCTGAATCGGATAAGAGGCATTGTTGGCACAAGTGACTGAATTCCCATGAGGGACACACTCGAGAGAGGTGAACAATTCACAATGTGAGGTAATGTGCTTTGTAGCACCACTTTCAAAATACCACACATGTAAATCTGCAGCAAACAACTGACATGCATGCATCATGGATAGCACTATTGAAATACCACACATGTGAACCTGCAGCAAACAACTGACAGACATGCATCATGGACAACAAGATTGTAAGTGCACTCTGCACTAAAATCCCATTATGCATCAACATCAGCATTACAGTCTCCTTTCACAGAAGAATCAACAATGGCTGCATTTGTAGTGGAGCCTACATTTGCAGTGGAACCACCCTCTTTCTTCTTAGCCTCTTTGGCCTTCAACTTAGGACACTGCTAGATCAAGTGATCATTAGCTTTACATTAATAACAACGCATCTTCTTTTTGCCCTTATCACCAAAATTTCCAGACAAATTGCTACCAGAAGAAACATTCGGAACATAAGTTTTTCCACTCGCAGCATAACCATAAGAAGTGGCTACATTGCTGTTACCACCCTTTCTTTGAGAAGCAATAAAAGCCTGTTCAACTGCACGCTGTCTAGTCCTGTTTTTTTTGGAAAGTGACTCTTGTAACAGAAATGTGCATAATGCATCAAACTTGACAACTTCTGGATTTCCTTGGGTCATAAGTCTCCAAGTACTAGCAAAAGTCTGGTAAGAATCTGGTAAGGCATCAAGAACAGTCTGCAAAAGGAAAATGTCTGAAATGACTTCACCTGCAGAAATAAGTTTCTCATTGATATCCTTGACACTAGCAAGGACAATGTCCATATCATCTTCCTCATGCATAATCTTCGACTCCAACTCTTTATGCAGCAAAGCAATTTTAGCCTCATTGCGGCTTGCATAAAGACCTGCTAGAATATCCCAAGCCTGTTTTGCAGATTTTGCTGAACGAATGTGAGGAACAATGGTGAGCTTCACAGACAATGCAATCAATGCATGAGCCTGCGCATCCTTTACATCCCAATGAGTTTGTTCTACCGTAGGCAAAACAACTCTAATAGTAGCAGTCCTTGCAACAAAACTTGCAACATCCTCAACGTCACCTACATCCTCAGAACCAGGATGTACATCAATGCCCTGCACAATGTTCTAGACGCCCTCTGACACAAGAACATGTTGCATGTTATAAGCCCACATAGGGTAATTGTCCCCATCCAACCTGTCCTCAGCAACAAACATCTTGAACACATCTATGTTGTTGTCAGCCATGGTAAATGATGCACCTGATGTGAAAACTGCCCGAAAAGAGGAGAAACGGAGCGGTAACAACACGTGCTATATAGCACAAACCATAGAAGACTGTAAGGCACCTGTTATGCAGAAAACGGCACTGACAAAAATTCTACACAAAATGACGAAATTGCATGTGCAGACCTGCTTGTAGTGGAAACGGAGGCCGAAATGAGCCCGAATCAAAAATCTAAGCAGACTAAGCTATGAGCCCTCCCAAAATATTTGTCGACCTATGAACGCACGCCAAACCTCACTGCATAAAACTTTGCTTAGTTACCCTCTGAGAATCCTCAAGGAAATACTCCTCTTGTAATGCCTTTTTTAAACTCTGCCAATTTGATCCTTGTGCAATTTGTATCTACCCAATTCGAGCCCTCAGTTCAGGCACGACAATCAAGTGCTTCACAATCATCAATCCCATTATCCTCCATAGGTTGCTCATAAACTTGGCAGAATTTCAAAACATCTCGACCTTCAAATCGCTGCAATTTTTTTGTAAATGCCTATATAGCTTTCCAAATCCACTCATGCAAATTAAAATTGCTATTGTGCAGTCTATTATTGTTGCATGTAAGCAAAAAATTATTGCATCATCTGTTGCATCGCCACCTCTTGCGGTGTAGTAGTCTTTCTCTCCAAAATTTTCCCACTCCGGCTCAGTTTCGTGTCATGTTCATTAAAGATATCGGGGATAATGGGTTCGCAAGGTGAGCTTGGTCAGCACCAGGCTCCTCGCTAGGGGAAAACATAATAGACCAGATGCACTACGCCAAGCAAACAAATCAAATAACACTTCAATTACCAAGTTGACACAGTGAAAGCCTCAAGCCGCTAATGGTTAACCAAAGTGGAACTTTATTACAATTGGCCGTTAACGGTGTTGTTTGAATAGTTCTCAAGCTTGTGAGAGCTTAAATCCTCCCAAAAATCTTACGCGAGTGAGTACAATTAACCCTGGTTACACCTTGAGAGCTTCCACCTTGAGTATGCCTGTCATTAGAGCTTAAAAGAATCTGGTGTTTTTCTTCATGCCATCCTCGACGATGCCGAGGTCAAGAAGGAGAGAGCTGTTACCAAGATTTTGCTTTAATTAAGCTTTGATTGCTTATCTTTAACTTGCACCTCGCTTGCATATTCTCCTTATACCCTTGAATCCATTCCCTGCTTGTGAGAGCGACAGAAAGAGATTGATTCTCTTCTCCTTTTGCCAATTCCTCCTTTACCTCCTCCTTCCCTTTGCTTTAGGTTGAGGTCAAGCAAGAGAGAGAGACAACTTTGATTTCCCCAAGGTATAATAGCGAGACTCCCTTCCAGCTTGGTCGAGAGAGGGAAAGCCTTCCCTAGCTTAGTCGAGAGTGTGAATGAGCCTTACCCCTTGCCAATGTTGAATAAGCAAAAGAGAGAGCTTCCTTTCTATGCTTTCCATCCATCCTCTTTGCTCCTTCCTTGCCTCATATGCCCTTGTGAGAGAGAGCTCAAGAGAGCTTGGGAGGGAGAGCCAAGTTATATAAGAGTGCCCAAGCTTGAGAGAGAGCCATATGACAATTACCCTTCATTCCTCTCTATCTCCTCCTTTGAACCTCTTACTTCTCTACCTTATGCTTGATGTGTGTGTGTGTGTGTGTGTGTGTGTGTGTGTGTGTGTGTGAGAGAGAGAGAGAGAGAGAGAGAGAGAGAGAGAGAGAGAGAGAGAGAGAGAGAGAGAGAGAGAGAGAGAGAGAGAGATATATTCGTTCACGAGAGGGAGAGCACCATCTCCCTTGCCATCGAGCTCCCCTTCTCTACCTTCGTTTCACCTCGTCCGCCCACAATTGCTTTCATGACCTCCTTTACTACACACCCTACTCCTTTTTTTTTTCTCTCCCCTTTTTTGCTCTCTTTGCTCTTGCCCATCAATCATGGCTCTGTGAATGATGTGGCATACAAACTCACTTAATGACGTGGCAGCTGGCTCTTGGATCATCACAAAAAATGCCAAGAGTAGGGCTGAAAAGGGGCACCAAGGGCCACTGGTCACTTTTCGCTTCTTGGTCGGGCTTGTTCGAGCTGCACCCATCTCACCATGAGCTTCTTTGTCCTCCCTTGCACCTCTGCTCACTAGATGCGCCATGCTTCTCCCTATTTTTCTTTTGTTCACACTCAATGACCACATTAAAATTGGGTTCAATTTGGGTGGCAGCTCTTGAGCTCATGGGCGGCCGTTGCAAGGACATTTGACAAGCAGACGTGATAGCATTTGGAGAGAGGACCTCACTTTGTACTTGCCCAAAACTACTTGCAACTTCCTTGCCATAGCCATGTTGGGCATTTACTGCAACCAATGTGCTCAAAGAGATGACCTTTTGAATTGAAAGATCATCAAAAAATTTATGTGCTTTCGTAAGGGCACCACATTTGATATATACATCAACCCAAACCTTTGCCAACTAAAACATGCTTCTCCAATAGCCTCTGGGGTTGGCTTAATCAATTAAAACACCACCCCCTGACTAGCATTCACACCGTGAATTATCTCCACCATGTCAATAATTTGCATAAGGCCACTTGCCTTTAAGATGCGAGCATAGTTGAAAGCGTTTGGAGAGAGTTCTCTCCCTTTGCATCATGGACATAACTATGTTGGGCCTATTATCAATCAAAGCATTGCCAATCACCCAATCTCACTTAGGTATCAACCAAAGTAGTATCGAGCATCACATATTTGGCATACATCGTGGCCAAAGCATTGCTAATCATCACATTAGGCTTACTTATCAACCACCATAGTGCTGAGCACAACTCTAATAGCATACCCCACTATCAATGCACTGCAAGAGATGACGTTCCAAACAAGATGCTACTCAAGCACTTATTGCACTCTAAGTACACCATATTTGGCATGAATACACAATATATGGCATACATATCAATCACGGTAGTCCAATAATAAATGCCAATAATCTGTCTGAAAGTTGATAACACTCAAGAAGAGATACCTTCTTTGATTTTCTCCCTTTGGATGCACAACATTATGACACCGCACCATTTGACCACATCCAATGTTATGCCAAGCTGTTGCAACCATTAATAGTGCAGCATAACAAAATCTTGAACAAAAAGGTTATCATGAGTTTTGTTGTCCAAGATGTAGAAGTAAGTATTTTGGAACCACATAATCAACATAAGTAATGTGGACATATATCATGAGTTTTGTCGTCTAAGATGTATAACTAAGTATCTTGGAACCACACCATCAACACAAATATAGCTAATGTGGAAAAAAAATAGTAACATGGTCAGCATACCAATGCATTATTTCGATCTCATTCTACTCTTTGAAAGTGTGGTTTTCAACAAAGACCACCACGGATAATAGCAGACTTTTTGAAAACATTTGAATGCACTCTTTGAACTACTCATCTTGCCATCTATCGGACAAAGTTGTGTTGGATATACTTTTTCAAATGATCCCTAAAATGAACTAAGTGTTCTTTGCAATCCATCTTCAATGAAAAAAAAATCTTCTTGAACCGCCAACTCCATAAGGGTTGCCTCACACAAGACCTTGACATGCCAACACTGACTTGGTGAGGAAACTTTCCCTTGGTTTTGACACGGACTTGAATCTCTTATTCCACTTTCCCTTAGAGATTGGACCTCACTAGATTGTGCAATGGGAAATTCCATTTTTATAAGGAGTTTAATTTGTAAGCCTTGTTAAGGCCTGTTTTTCAGAGAAATAAAAACTCTATTGGACCTCACTAGATTGTGCAATGGGAAATTCCCTTTTTATAAGGAGTTTAATTTGTAAGCCTTGTTAAGGCCTGTTTTTCAAAGAAATAAAAACTCTATTATTGTATGTCAATTCTAAACTACTTTTCCCTTCTTCCTTCGTATGCTTCTACATAGAGCAGTGACATAGAGAGAGAAGCTTTCCCTCCTCTTAGCCACACACACACACACACACACACACACACACACACACACACACACACACACACACACACACACACACACACACACACACACACACACAGACAGATAGATAGATAGATAGATAGATAGATAGTGTGTGTGTGTGTGTGTGTGTGTGTGTGTGTGAGAGAGAGAGAGAGAGAGAGAGAGAGAGAGAGAGAGAGAGAGAGAGAGAGAGAGAGAGAGAGAGAGAGAGAGAGAGAGAGAGAGAGAGAGAGAGAGATTTCATTATTATCAGAAAAGGTCAAATATGACCTATGGACCAAAAGGAATGTATCATGTGGGGTGTGTAGAGCTAATTAGCGACAATTGATGCTCAAGAATTGTGGAAATGAGTGTTGCCAATTGAGAGTCCACACTGTCATTGGGAGAGGAATGGGTTTAGGAGGGATTATGACTAAAAATGTGAGGAGAGCAAGCTATAATGTGATCAAAAGATATGCACCCAAGTAAGGAATGAAACTCATAAAATTTTTGGGGACATAAAGTGCATAGTTGAAAAGAATCCTCACAGGGCCCCAATCCCTTGTCTCAAATCATACAAAATAGCTCGATGGAGGTGATAGTGTAGATCACAATCTAGGGAATGGTTTTGAGTAGGTAAGGGTGGGTGCATTTTCCTTGTCTAGAGAAGAAGATGGTTTTGTAGTTGAGGGCAACATATCTAGTGTAATGTATTATGAAGAAGATGGTTTTGTAGTTGAGGGCAACATATCTAGTGTAATGTATGAAGCCCCAAATTTCTCATCAATGTGGTGGCAACTAGTAAGTCCATGTGAATTAATATACTTGCATGGCTACATTAATGGCCACAAGGTGTGTATACTTATCAATGATCGGGAAACCCATAACTTTCTCAATTATGCTTTGCTCAAATGGTTCCACAGACAAACAACACACATAGTTATACGGTGTCTCTTATGCAAGGGAAATGATAAAATATTTGGAACACTTTGGTTAAAGATGTGCCAATTGATTTAAAGGATTGCAAGGCAAAATGGGTAGAGATCCTTAAAGAGCATGATTTATCTTTATGGAATTGTAAAGATCAATACAAGTGGTAGATGTTGCTTTAAGCCACATGCTAGAGATTAATGCTCTTCCTTCCACAAGAACTATGAATGAATATGAGGCCTCTCTTCGAGGGAAGCAAGAGCACAATCCATTATACAATATAGTGTGGAGTCATGTAGAAATGAGAGACCCTTCTCACTCTAATGTGAGTGCATTAGTAAAGTCCACACATAGTATTACTTTTCCACTAGTAGAATTACAATGATGGAAGAATTTTACTATGGAGGACGGGTATCTATTCCATAAAGTGACAATATGTGTCCTCGGGGACTTGAGCACTAAGCACTAAATTATTTTTGAGTGTCACAACAAACCAAGTACATGTATCATGGTATTTAGAAGACATATAAGTTAGTTAGAATGCAATTTTACCGGCCATATTTGCACAAGGATGTACACAAATATGTGATAAATTGCCAAAAATTTCAAGTGACAAAAGCTGAGAAACTCAAGGGAGACGGGCTCTTACAAACAGACAATGGGAAAGCATCTCAATGGATTTCTTTGTCGATCTACGTATGATCATTCATGGACATGACTCTATATGGATAGTAGTCAACCGCTTGACCACGATGTGTAGGTTTATCCCTACAAAGAATACAATGAAGGCTCCAAAATTAGCAAGGCTATTTGTGAAAAATGTGTATAAGTTATATGGCCTTTCGTCTAATATTGTTAGGTGATAGAGAAAGGAAAGTGATGGCCATTTCAAAAGAGAAATATTTCATAAACTTGGGACTACCCTTTACTTGAGTACAACTGATCATCCTCAGGTAGATGGAAAAACTGGGCAAGTAAATCATGTACTAAAAGATATGCTACGACCTTGTGTGAATAAAAAGCAAACAGAATGCGAAGACCATCTATTGATTTTGGAATTTTCTTGCAATACTGAAAAACATGTTTCCACCGGGTTTTGCCCATTTGTCATTACTGAAAGCACCATGCATCACCTAGTGTCACCCCTTCCAACAAAGAGTCAAGCTAATCTGAATCTACCTAGGATGATGACTCTAGGACATCCAAGTAGCTCGATGAGATATTCTTGTAATCTACATAGCTAATGATTAGGAAAACTAAATTATCTCATTGAGCTACTTATACTACCACCTCGGATGCCATCTATGACAATGAAATGGCCGGCAACATTAACTCAATGAGCTTGTAATAAGCCACATATTCAGTTGTTGCTAGTGGACATGGTTTTTCTAGTTAACTCATGAGCTACATGAGTTTCCAACAAGGATGTTTAGCTAGAGCTTGTCGAGTTAATTATACTCATACAAATTTTAAGGTTTTGATAAATCTTGTTGAGCTAATTATTCATGTTTGATTTATTCTTATCAAGATCAATTCCCAAAATATTGTTAGCTCGTTATTATTATTATCCTGTTGAGATAAATGGGGCATTCCTCGTTAGGAATAATCTTGTTGAGATGAATTCCGAAATGAGATGATGAATTATCTTGTCGAGATAAATTGAAAAATAAGATAATGAATTTTCTCATTGAGATAAATTGATTTCTTGGTTTTCATTGCATGGTAGCGGGCATGGAGCACCCGATGAATTGCCCTTCTGACAAACACATGTAGTTGAGTGCACCTGCCACCATTTCCGTCACCAATAATTACAAACTATGATTTGTTTGTTCAATTGTTGCAATATTGGTGGCTGACTATTATTAGCTCTGGGATAACCGGTTCGTACTTAATATTGTCGCGCTTGATCTAATTTGAGAATCCATGTAAGCCCTCAAAAATACTGTAGAGTGCTTATTTCTTGTATTCACTTTGTAACAATACCAAAGGGAGAAAGCAGAAAGAGAATGAGCGTTGAAGATGGGCAACCCGAGTCAAAGGAAAATGTATTTCTATTCAATCCAAGTACCTTAGCATTGAACTCAATTAAAATCAACCCATAGTGAGTTAAAGTAACTCACAATCCTAGATCATGCAAGATGTCATATGTCATGTGTGCACATGTATAAACATAAACCAAATATAAGAGAAAATCTGCCAACATATACATATATACAAGAGGGAATTTCAGCCCATTTTGAAGTAGTAGGGCATTTTCTTGGTCGCATCCATGGCAAAGAGAAGAGCTTATAACTTCAAGAATAGGGTTGAGTATTCAGGTTTTTGTGTTTGCTACAGTAAAACAACAAGGTAAAGAGAGAGGGAATGGGTTCCTTAAAGAAGGAGAGAAGAGAGATGTAGTGGAAAATGGAAGGGATGGTGTAGAGGCTTCTTGGGATGATGTTGGGCAAAAAATTCAGCAAGGGGGGTTATTCTCAAGTGAGGGAAAAGGATTGTCTTTATGGGTGAAATGGCCTCAAGAACAAAAAGAGAAGAGGAGCCAAGTGTCCAACCATGTGTTAAAAGAGGTAGACAAGTGTTCCTACTTCTAAAAAGCTTTACAACAAGTGTTCTTTCAATTTTCAAAAAGAGTAGAGAAGTGTCCCAATCTTGGGGTTTTCAAGCCCTTGTATCACTTTTTCTAACTATGTGGGAGCACTCTGTCAATGAACTGATGAGGGCCACTCCTTATTGTGGACATTGCATTGTAAAGAGGTTTGGCTTATGTTAGCCTGAATTATCTATATATGTAAAAGCTTTAATCAATCAATGATAGTGTGTTATTTTCACTTGTTAAAGTCAACTCTCTCTTTCTCTCATTTTCCTTTTCTTTGCACGTTTACTTCATCCCCCATGGCCCTCCACTTGCACCTGCCATAGAGTAGTCGATCCTATCAAGTGGTATTAGAGCGAGGTGGGCTTGTGCTCAGAAAGTTATGTAGAAGTTGCTTATAGAAGATACAAAGGCTTCATTGACCTACGTGGATTTGATTATAGACACCATCAACATATTTTCCATGCCTTGAGACGCAACTTTCAACATTGAAGGATCTTCCAGTTCAGTCTCTATTGGTTATGCAAAAGCAGAATGACATGGTGATGTTGCAGAGCTTGATTTTTTTTTTAATATACCTTTTTTGTAGAATTCACAATAATTTTTTTGTGTGGTCTCCTATTTTTTGAGCCTTGACCTTCAAGCAAGCAGGGTTTCACACATGAGCTTCAAGCAAGCGGGTTTTCATACCATATCCCTTCACACAATAACAATTTGAAGGTTATCTTAGCTGCAAAATGTTCGACTCCAAAAAATAAATTTATTCAAAGGTGTTTAGTTGAGCTACAACATTGAACTAGATAGACATCAAACTGAGGTTGAATTGAAATCCACTTAAGCCAAGTTTGTGGGATTTTGAAACCAAGTCAACAAAGCATATCCATATATCTGTAAGAATTAATGAAGTAACAAACATCAATGAAGTTTTCAGAGCCAACGGTTCTCAAGAGTCCTTATCTAGAATTATCAAACTTCATCAATTTATCAGAGATTCAATTTTAGTAGCAATTTTTTAATACAAATATTCAAACATTTATCCTTAAATATGGCATAAAAAATTGACAAAATTGACGGATCCGGTTTTCAGAGATGGAAAATCAAAGTCAAGGGATATCTAATGCGAAATAACCTCTGGAGTGTTGTCAAGCCGCTTTTAACAGAGGAAATAGGTACAACAACTTCAGTTACTAGGGATTTATTTGCCGAACAATAAAGGAAAGACAAGCAAGCACTAGGTATCATCATAACTTCTTTGGAATATGATTTTATCCATTATTTTGGATGATATTACATCTTTGAATGCTGTAGGGATAAAATTAGAAACTCTTTTTGGTATCAAAGATCAATACTCAAAGATGAGTTTAAAGATGGAATTATATTATCTAACCATGCATGCTAATGAGGACGTAACAACATTAGCTAATAGATTGAAGAGCATCATAAATCAGCTAGTGTATGTTGAAGCTCCTAGTTCTAGATGAAGATGTTATAGCTGCCTTACTTAATAGCTAATCTACTGACTTTTGTCAAATTGTGACCGTCTTAAGGACAAAGATCTATTTCCTTCTTTGGATGGTAATGTTAATTCCTTGTAGGAAGAAGAGAAAAGAGAATCACGTGCCAATTCTTCCATAGTTCCCACTACATATGCAATCAACAGTTGCACTTCTACCTCAGCTCCAACTAGACCATCCACTAGTACTAGATTTTCTGCAATTTGTGGGAAAAATAATCGTCAACAAAAGGATTGCTTCACCAAAAACCACTGTTTTCATTGTAGTAAGATGAACCATCCTTCCAATTGTTACCATATACATGTGGGGATGTGTATGAACACACTTAGGGCCGCCGAGGCATTTTTTCCCTCACTAGGAGGTTTTTCCCCCCGTGCATTGTATATACGCCTATCACTCTAGGGCTATCTATCTTTCCATTACACACTAAGTAAAACACTCTTTATTGTGTGCTTTGAGTTTCCTTTGTCTTCTCCAAGCTGTGTGTTTTCCTGCAACCCTAATTCCAACAATTGGTATCAGAGCAGGTTGCATCCTCTCGAGCTTAGTTGCTAGAAGCTCCAGCACATGCCTGCTCACTTTCTCCAATTTCTATGAGCTTTGGCGAGCGTTTGCAAGTTGAGAAATATTCAGGACAGTTCAAAGAGCTTCGTTTCCTCAGAATTTTGATTTGGGCTCATTTCGACCCCCGTTTTCACTACAAGAAATACTGCACATGCTATTTCATCATTTTGTGAAGAATTTTTGTCCGCGCTATTTTTTGCATAACAAGTCCCTTACAGTCTTCTACGTTTGTGCTATATAGAACATGTTGTTCTTGCATTGTTTCTCATCTTTTTGAACAGTTTTCACATCAAGTGTAGGCATTCGTCATGGCCGACGACAACATAGATTTGTTTAAGATGCTTGCTGATGAGGAAAGAGTGGATGGGGATAATTACCCTATGTGGGCTTACATGATGAAACATGTTCTTGTGTCAAAGGGTGTTTAGAATATTGTGCAGGGCATTGATGTACGTCCTGGTTATGAGGATGTAGGCAATGTTGAGGATGTTGCAGGTCTTGCTGCAAGGATTACTGATGTTAGAGTTGTTTTGCCTATGATAGAACAAGCTCGTGGGGATGTAAAATATGCATAGGCTCATGCATTGATTGTGTTATCTATGAAGCACACTATTAATCCACACATTTTTTCAATGAAATTTGCAAAACAAGCTTGGGATATTATGGCTGGTCTTTATGCAAGTCGCAATAAGGAAAAAAATGCATTGTTGTGTAAAGAGCTGGAGTCAAAGATTATGCATGAGGAAGATGATTTGGACACTTTCCTTGCTGGTGTCAAGGATATCAATGAGCAACTTATTTCTGCAAGTGAAGTCATTTCAGACAGTTCCCTTGTGCAAACTGTTCTTGATGCCTTGCCAGATTCTTACCAAACTTTTGCTAGTACTTGGAGACTTATGACCCAACGAAATCCTAAAGTTGTCAGTTTGATGCATTATGCACATTGTTATTGCAAGAGTTGCTTTCTAGAAAAAACAAGACTAGACAGCGTGCAGTTGAACAAACCGTTATTGCTGCTCAAAGAAAAGGTGGTAGCAGTAATGCAACCACTTCTCATGGTTCTTCTACGAGTGGAAAATCACATGTTCCTAATGCTTTTGGTGGCAGCAATTTGTCTAAAAATTTTGGTGATAAGGGCAAAAAGAAGATGTGTTGCCATTATTGTAAAGTTAATGATCACTTGTAGTGTCCTAAGTTGAAGGCCAAAGAGGCTAGTTCCACTACTAATGCTAGTTCCACTACAAATGAAGCTATTATTGAGTCTTTTGTGAAAGGAGACTGTGATGTTGATGTTGATGCAGAATGGGTTTTTAGTGCAGAGTGCACTTATGATCCTGTTGCCCATGATGCATGCATGTCAGTTGCACAAATTCACATGTGTGGTACTTTGACAGTGGTGCTACAAAGCACATTACCTCACATCATGATTTTGTTCACCTCTCTTGAGTCTGTCCCTCATGGGAATTCAGTTACTTGTGCCGACAATGCCTCTTATCCGGTTCAGGGAGTTGGAAATATTGTGCTTACTGTTGCAAATGATAGTTCCTTCACACTTGTTGATGCACTTTATGTACCTGGGATCAAGAAGGATATTTTGTCTGTATCCACACTTGCTACACTTGGTATTGTAGTCAAATTTGTGGATGACAGATGTACATTACATGATCTCAGTTTTAGTGATAAAATTGTTGTATCTGGCATTTTATGATGTGGGCTGTATAAGCTCACTTTGTATGAAAAGTGTGGGTAGAATTTTGCAAATGCAGTTCTGGATTCAAAGGCTATTTTAGATGCAAAACATTGGCATGCACGTTTTGGTCATCCGAATTTTGTCAATTTGCTGCATTTGCAAAAATCTGATATGGTTGCTTCTTTGCCGCCTCTTGAAGCACCTGTCAAACATGTCTATGAAGGTTGTATTTTGGGTAAGATGCAATGTTTTAAGTTTCCAAAGGATGGTTCAGTTAGGGCCACATGCAGGCCCTAACTGAACCACATGCAGGCCGCAGCTTGTGCATAGTGATGTTGTGGGCCCATGCAAACTCCATCCTTGGGCAATTAGCTTTACTTTGTGGCTTTTATTGATGATTACTCTAGGCATGCATGGGTATATCCGCTTAAAGTGAAGTCCAAAGTATTTATGTGCTTCAAATAATTTTTGTCTATGGTTGAAAATGTCTCAAAATGTACTATGGGCACCTTTTGTTCCGATTGAGAGGGGGAGTATATTTCTCATGAATTTAATCCATTTTTGGCTAGTCGTGGGACAAAACACCAATGTAAAGTGCCTTATACACCTCACCAAAATGGTGTTGCTGAGAGGAAAAATAGGTCACTTACGAAAATGGCACAATGTATGGTCAAAAGTCAAGCATTTTTGCATTCGTTTTGGCTTGAGTCCATCATGTCTGCTACTTACGTACTTAATATGTGACCTACAAAAGCTTTGAAGTCCATGAATCCATATGAAGCATGGCATGATAGAAAGCCTTCTATTGAGCACATGAGTGTTTTTGACTGTTTGGCATCTGTTTTGGTGCCACAAACACAACACAGAAAATTGGATGATAAGGTCAAAAGTATTTTGGTTGGTTATAGTGCTGAAATCAAAAGTTATAGGTTGTATCATCCACAAAAAAGCGTATTGTTGTTTCACGGGATGTGTTTGTGGAAGATTCTCTTCAGCCCTTGCTGTCATGTATTAGAGACAGTAATGTAAGCTCACATGACATTTATGACAGTTTATTGCCTCTTTTTAGTGGTGGAAGTTTGAATGTAAATTACAATGAGGAAAATGTACAGCCTATGGGGGTTTCTGGAAATGTTACAGATGAGCCTATTACTAATGTAGATGTACATGATGTACTTGATGAGGAAACGGCTGAAAATGAGCAGGCTAGAGGTATGCCAAAATGTCTGGTGCATACATTGCATGAAAGTAAATTGGATGCACCTTTGTCTAGTCACACTCGTTTAGGTTCTTGCCATGCATGTTATGCATTGGATTGTTATGCTTTGGCTGTGTCTAGCTTACATGATGTTGATGAACCTCTATCTTTTGATGAAGCACAAAATTTAGAAAATTGGATGGCTGCCATGCAATCAGAATATGATGCACCTATAGAAAATGACACATGGACTTTATGTGTTTTGCCTCTTGGAAAAATGGCCATCGGTACAAAGTGGGTTTACAAGTTGAAACGCAAGCCGAATGGTGAGATGGATCGCTATAAGGCTCAACTTGTTGCAAAGAGTTATGCATAACAAAAAGGCATAGGTTATGAAGATACTTTTGCTCCCACTTGTCATATGACTACTGTGTGTTTTGTTTGTGCATTGGCAGCTCATTTTGGTTGGGATGTACATCAGTCAGACATTGCTACTGCTTTCTCTAATGGTGACATATTTGAGGAAGTTCATGTAATATAGCCTTGAGGTTTTGTCAAGAAAGGACAAGAGGATAACGTGTGCAAATGTAACAAAGCTATGTATGGGTTGAAGCAATTACCTCATGTGTGGTATGCAAAGGCTGACACTCATTTGGTCAAACGAGGGTTTCATAACAGTCCAACAGATAGCACATTGTATGTAAAGCGTGAGGGTGTTGTACTTCTCATCGTGAATATTTATGTGGATGATTTGTTGATCATTGGACCAAATGAGAGACATATTGATGACTTTAAGGCTGATTTGAATGCTACTTTCAAGATGAAAGATTTGGGACTATTGCATCATTACTTGGGTATATAGTTTAACCAGTGTGATGGTGGTATTGTCTTGTGTCAGAAAAGTTACATAGAGACATTGCTATGTGAGTTTGGACTTGAGGATTGCAAACCTATTGCCACTCCCATGGAAACAAGTTTGAAATTGAGTCTTCATATGATGGCGATCCTGCAGAAGTCACTCTTTACCAAAATGCTATTGGATGCCTCATTTATGTATGCAATACGAGGTAGGATATTCAATTTGCAGTTTCACAGGTCATCAGATGCATGCATAGCCTAGGGTCTAGCATTGGCAGGATGTCAATAATATTTTTGCTACTTGAGTGGAACTTTACATCTTGGCTTGTTTTATCTCAAGGTGGTGACGGCCTCATAAATGCTAGGAGCCAATGCACACCACAAGCCGATCACGGTGAAGCGAACAGGGGGCACCACCTAGCTTTGAGCGGCTAGGACGCAGACAACGGTGATTGAAAATATCACGGATTCTACACACACACACACACACACACACACACACACACACACACACACACACACACACACACACACACACACACACACACACACACACACACACAGAGAGAATATGACAGGTGATGAAAACCCTCGGGGGTGTGAGGGAGAACTATTTTCTTGCAATATTCACAACAACCTTATTTCCGGCGAGGTGGCAATCATGGTGATAGAGAGATAGAGGGAGAGATAGTGAGCCTACTAGTGTGTGCTCTAGAGATGACTCACCGACACAAAAACCTTGCTAACATGAGTGTGTGTATATCGACCATTGGAGTCGAGATGTAGACATAGGTTCTTTTACATAGTACAAATTCCCAAAGAAAATCGCCACACTAAGTCCCCTCTCTTGTGATGCAAATGTTGCCAATCCCTCCCACCAAAATACTACCAAGTGCTGACCTCTGATGAACTTTCCCCTCGATAGTGACCTCTCAGTGCCTTTTTATAGGTGCTGGCTGCTTCAGATTAGGGTAATCTGATTAGATTAGGGTTCTAATCAAGGGAAGACAAAGCAAGGCGGTGGGCCTTGGGTGGTTGACCCTTGCTTTGTCTTAGGAAATATTATAAAAGAAAACCTCTAGGTGGCCTTTGTGACCATCACCTAGAGAGAGATGAGAATTTACAAAAATTTGGAATTTATACAAGATTTAGTTAGAAATTGGAAAACTAACGACAACCTACGGATTTTACTGAAGAGGGCGTCGTGAATGCAATGCCAGTGAACAGCGGCCTAGCTGTGCGTCTGTGTAGCGCATTCGTCACTTTCGGGGTCGGCCGGGGCATGCCTTTGGTGCCTTTGCTTGTTTTGGTGTTGGTGGTGCACGACTTGGTCGTCTCCTTTTTTTTTGTTGATGACGTCGATGTCCTTTGATTTTTTCTCCTTTTTATCAGTGCGTGCGTATATGCGTGCGTGTTGTTTGGTTGTGTGGGTGCGCGTGCCGTGTATTTCTGTATGTGTGTGAGTGTGCGTTTATGTGTGTGTAAATGTTGGGGTATAAAGCCCAATGTGGTCGCCCAGGTAAGTGGGCGGGCCGCCAGGTCTGTACACATATTCTTTTGTAAAAACCTAATAAGAACTCACTATGCTCTACACATTACAGTAGAGCGAGTTCACCATATCATCGTGCTCTTCTTCTCGCACTCTCTCTCGCGTCGCACTTTCGCTCATACTCCTTCAACTGGTATCACAGCTCAGATCGAGGCTCGGGGCAGCACTACAGAAGGCTAGAGTCACCAGCTCAGATTGGAGTGAAATTCGACAGGCAAAGACACGGCCCCAAATCTTGTGGGTGAGCTCGAAGGGCTCGGTGTGCTCAGATATTCATTCTGAGGTCATCTCGGTCACCGTTCGGCTTCGACAAAGGTCTGCGCAGGCCATTTTCGACTACGTGGTCTCGACGGGTGCTGATCCGACTTTGCAAATTTGGGGTTTTCGGCCTACGACTGCAGGTGTTGAGGATATCGACACTCCCAGAGTGTTGATTTGTGGCTGTCTACACATCGAAGGACGGCTCACAGTTCTTGGAGGCGTGTCACATACGACACGGGCGCATCTACACACAGACTGTAGGCGACATCCACTAGTTCATCAGTTAGCTTGCGTTTGCTGCTTGATATTCCATATTTCATCCTGACATTGCAGGTACTTCCACATGGGATGTATTGTCAGAGATGATGTATGTCTGTTGAGGGTTTGCTAGCTGTGAGTCACGCAGCAAACAACCGCCGCAACGGTTACAGCATATAGTGGGAAATTTGTGGATGTATGACTTTGTGGGAAGTCTATGTACTGTCAGATTTACTGCAGCCTTTGTTGAGGGTCGAGTGAGGTTTTATTGAGCTGGGGGATTCTCGAATGTTGAGATCCTTTCGGTGATACAGGTCTTGGAGCGATCCCTCGAGCACCCTTAGATAGGCAACTAGGATGTATTGACTGTGAGTTAGACAGCTGGGATTGCATCTTTGCTTTACTGCCGTTGAGGCATTGTCGCAGTCTATGCTTACAGGACACTGAGAGGACATTCAGAGACAGTACAGGTGCAGGACATGTTTACCCACAGCTTACAGTGTTAGAGAGACAGTGGTTTTTTGAGCTGTTTTTTGGTCTGTTTTTAGTACACCAGAGCCATTTTACAAAGGAGACTCTGCCAAAATTTCTGCAGAATCTAAAGCTTTCTTGGTTCATTTGACAGGTTGATATTGGTTCAGAGGTCAGTTTACAGGGAAAACTCTGCCGAATTTTTCCCAGGAAAGTAAACTACTGTGAATCGTAGCTATGGCTGGATCATAGGACACTGCTCTTTACAATATCAAGAAGCTGGATGGAACCAATTTCCCATTGTGGAAGCAGCAGATTTGGCACGTGTTGGTACAAAAGAAGCAGATAAAACCTATAAAGCTCAAGGGGATAAAACCAAAAGATATGGACGAAGATGATCAATGGAGCGAAATGGATGAATTGGCACTTTCTACCATTATGCTGACTTTGGCAGAAAGCGTTTACTTCAATGTAGCAGACGAGATGTCGGCTTATCAAGCATGGTTAAAGCTGAGTGATCTTTATGAGAAGCAGAGTGCATCTTCACAGGTATACTGGCTTAAGAAGCTTGTTGACTTGAAGATGAAAGAAGGGACACCTATGTCCAATCATCTGAATGAATTCAACACAATCTATAGTCAGTTGTCAGCTCAAGGTGTCAAGTTTGATGAACCTGTTAGAGCTATGTTCCTGTTGATCACATTGCCAGAAAGTTGGGACACCTTTCGCACAGCTTTGAGTAATTCTGCACCTCCAGATGGTTTGAACATAGCAGGTGTAGAAGGAAGTCTACTTACTGAAGAAACCAATAGAAAGACAATGGACAAAGGCAAAGGAACAGCCTTAGTTGTCAGGGGAAGGACCAAAGAAAAGTACAAAGGTGGAAAGAGGAATCAGTCTCGTAGCAAGTCCCGCTGTGCTAAAGGCAAGAGTGACATAGAATGCTACCATTGTGGCAAGAAGGGTCACATGAAAAGAGACTGCAGGGAATGGAAAGCAGAAAAAGGCAAAGAGAAAGCTGAAGACCATGGTGAGAAGAACAAGTCCTCAGTGAAGATTCAAGAAATAAATGTGACAAACACTGTTGCAGAGGATGACAGTCTAGTGTCAGGAGACATCTACTTCTTGAAGAATACAATGGACTCAGCTCTTCTTACAGCATCTGATGGAAATGCACTGAGTGAGTGGATTATAGACTCAGGGGCATCACTTCATGTGTCTCCAAACAAGGAGTGGTTTACCTCTTATGTGACCACTAAAGATCATGTTCGGCTAGGCAATGGGCAGACATGTGAGATCTTAGGTGTTGGAGATGTTCAATTGAAGTTTCAGAATGGCTCTTCTTTCACGCTGAAGAATGTGAGACATGTTTCCGCAATTACAAAGAGCTTGATCAGCACAGGTTTACTTGATGATGCTGGCTACGTCACCACTTTTGGAGAGAACATGTGGAAGATATCCAAGGGTTCTATGACAGTAGCACATGGAGTAAAGTCTGGAGGACTTTACATGATTTATGTATCAAATGTCTCTAAAAAGGTAATCCATGTAACCGAGCAGCCGAACGTTTCTTTGTGGCATTGCCGGTTAGGACATATGTCCAAGAAGGGAATGGAAATCTTGTCTCGTTCTGGTTATTTGACTGGCTTTTCATTTAATGATTTTGAATTCTGTGAACATTGTCTGTATGGTAAGCAAACACAGCAGCCACATAAGCATAGAAGCAGTAGAAGAGATACACAGTTGGCACTTGTTCATAGTGATTTGTGTGGACCTATGCCTAACCTATCTCTAGGGGGAGCTTCTTACTTTATGACATTTATAGATGATTACTCGAGGAAAGTATGGGTTTACTTTCTCAAGCACAAGGATGAAGCGTTTAGTGTTTTCAAAACGTTTGTGACACTTGTGGAGAATCAGAGTGGCAAGAAGCTTAAATGCTTACGCACTGACAATGGTGGAGAGTATGTTTCAAAGGCCTTTCAGGACTTTTGTGAGTCAAAAGGTATAAAACGTTAACTTACTGCTCCTTACAATCCTCCTCAAAATGGTGTTGCTGAGAGGATGAATAGGACCATACAAGAGAAGGTCAGAAGTATGTTGTCTAATGCACAGTTGCCAAATGGGTTTTGGGCTGAAGGTGTATCAACAGCTGTTCATCTTGTAAATAGATCTCCTAGCAAGGTTTTGCAGAAGGATTCAGTGCCAGAGATGGTATGGTCAGGCAAAATGCCCTCATACAAGCATCTCAGAGTCAAACTTGAGCCAAAGAGTAGAAAGTGCATCTTTCTAGGCTATGGTAATTTTGGTGAGATGGGGTACAGACTTTGGGATCCCGAATCCAGAAAGGTTGTCCGCAGCAATGATGTTCACTTTAATGAATCCAAATATCATTCTAAACCAGAGAGGGTTGAGGAGATTAGAAGACTTGTCTTCCAAGAAGATGGACCTGCACGTGCAAGACAAAATGTCAGGGCTCAAGAGGAACAAGGACAGGATAGAGTGGAACCATAGGTTGTGGCTGAGCCTGATCCACCTATTGTGCGTAGATCTGGACGTGTCACGCAACATCCTGATAGGTTTGTTCCATCTATGAACTATGCCATGTTGACTGATTGCAATGAGCCTTCATGTTACAAGGAAGCAGTGCAAATGAAGGACTCCGAGAATTGGCAATTGGCCATGCAGTCAGAGATGACAGCTCTGCATAAAAACAAGACATGGAAGCTAGTTAAATTACCACAGGGCAAAAAGGCTATACCTTGTAAATGGGTTTACAGGTATAAGATCACCGCTCATGATAGTCAGCCAAAGTACAAAGCAAGGCTTGTTGCCAAGGGCTTTAAGCAAGAACAAGGCATTGACTTTGATGAAGTCTTCTCTCCGGTGGTCAAGATGACTACATTGAGATGATTTCTTGCATTGGTTTCCATATTAGATTTGGTGTTGCACCAAATGGATGTCAAGACAGCGTTCTTGCATGGTGATTTAGATGTGGAAATTTACATGCAGCAGCCAGAAGGGTTTGTTGATAAAGGCAAGGAAGATTGGGTATGCCAGTTGTTAAAGAGTCTTTATGGCTTAAAACAATCACCGAGGGCATGGTACCATAAATTCCACAAGTTTATGCTTTCTCAAGGCTACAAACGTAGTGAGTTCGATCACTGTCTATATACAAAGAAGGCTAAGGATGGTAGTTGGCTGATCCTTATTTTGTATGTGGATGACTTGCTGATTGCTGGCAAGCACTTGGAAGAAATTTCAGCTTTGAAGTCAAAGATGGCAAAATCGTTTGACATGAAAGACATGGGTGAGGCAAGTCATATACTTGGTATGCGCATTGAGAGAGACAGATCAAAGAAGTTGAATTGGTTATCTCAAACAGAGTATATTGACAAGGTTTTGCAACGTTTCAATATGGAGAAGGGAAAGGCACTGAGTGTTCCATTGCCACCATATGTGAAACTTAGCAAACAAGATTGTCCTGTGTCTGAGGAAGAACAGGCTGAAATGGATAAGATTCCATATGCGTCTGCAGTGGGTAGTTTGATGCATGCAATGATTGCTACTCGCCCAGACATTGCATTTGCAGTGGGAGTAGTAAGTCGATACATGTCAAACCCAGGCAAGAAACATTGGGAGGCAGTGAAAGAAATATTGAGATACCTGAAAGCTACAAAGAGTATGCATATATGCTATGGGAGTCAGGAGCTAAGTGTAAAGGGTTTTACAGACTCAGATTATGCAGGTGACTTAGACAACCGAAGGTCTACGTTAGGGTATGTCTTTACATTGGCTAGTGGAGCAGTATCATGGCGTTCTAGATTACAAGATTGTGTTACTTAGTCTACTACAGAGGCTGAATATGTTGCAGCATCAGAGGCATGCAAAGAATCAATTTGGCTTAATCGACTAGTAACAGATTTGGGAATCAAAGAAGAGATGCTTGTGTTATATTGTGATAGTCAAAGTGCTATACAATTGGCTCGCAATCCAGTTTATCACTCAAAGACAAAGCATGTGGATGTGAAGTATCATTTCATCAGGGAAATGCTCGAGGATAAGCAACTTTAGCTTGTCAAAGTTCACACCACAGAAAATCCTGCTGATCTACTTACAAAAGGACTTCCCTCAGAGAGCTTTGCACATTTTTGCAAGCAGTTAGGTGTAGGGTAGTACATCACTTCTCTACATCTCTTGTATATTAGCTTGTATAGTAGCTTCTCTCACACTTAAAGTACCACATTGGACTTTAAGTGGGAGGTTGTTGGGGTATAAAGCCCAATGTGGTCGCCCAGGTAAGTGGGCGGGCCGCCAAGTATGTACACATATTCTTTTGTAAAAACCTAATAAGAACTCACTATGCTCTACACATTACAGTAGAGCGAGTTCACCATATCGTCGTGCTCTTCTTCTCGCACTCTCTCTCGCGTCGCACTTCCGCTCGTACTCCTTCAGTAAATGCGTGCCGTGTATGTGTAGGCGGGAGAGTGTGTGTGTGGGAATGAAGGAGTGCAAGATATATATATATATATATATATGTATATATATATATATATATATATGTATATATATATATATATATATGTATATATATATATATATATGTATATATATATATATATATATGTATATATATATATATATATATATATATATGTATATATATATATATATATATGTATATATATATATATATATATATATGTATATATATTTGGTTGCCAGCTACTATAGAGAACGCGAGGACGAGAATGGGGAAGAGAGAGGGGTCTCGGCGGTTGTACGAGGGAAGGGAGGGTGTATCCGTGTGTGTGTGTGTGTGTGTGTGTGTGTAGGTGTGTGTGTGTGTCTTTAAGAGAGAGAGAGAGAGAGAGAGAGAGAGAGAGAGAGAGTTTCTGGGCTTCGCTGTTGTGCCGTGGCACGTGTGTAGTGGGAACGCAAGCTAAGCCCTACAATATTATGGATTTTATGTGTATACCTTAAGCATGCATAAGTATATGCATTTTCTATTTAGCATGCAAAAAGCTAGTCGAAGTCTGATGAGTCACTCTTGTTGGGAATGGGCTTCGATCCCGGGCTTCTTTGTGAATGTCTTCTTGGAGCCATGATGAAATGAGCCTATAAAACTTACCTCCTATCTACTAGGCATCCTAGGTGGCATATGACATGTATAGCATGGCCAAAATTGGCCTTAGTCATAGTATACCCCATGAGGTGTCATTCTACACATAGTAGGTGCACTTTGGAGTGATTATGGACCTAGAAAAATCCCTTAGAAAAGTGGTTACGAGTTTGTTTGATGTCATCCATGATGTATGCCAAGGTCTCTCTCAATTTTTTATAAAGCTACTCTTGGAGGCTTATGGCGGCAAGGAGAAGATATTTGGAGAAAAATCTAGAAGAACCTCTAGATATTTCTTGATGAGAAAGATCTAGAAACTTTGAAGATAATTTCAAGATATTTTTGAAAAGGGAGACACTTGTCACACAAATTCCTTAGATATTTCTAAGCAAATATCTTCTTCAAGAGGCAACCTCACCTATAAATAGAGCCTCTTGCTCCTCACTTGGGCATCAAGCAACCAAGCACTCAAGCAATCCCCATAATCAAGCCACTCTATCAAGCCATCACCCAACCTCCTAGCCAGCTCTGTGAGGAAAACTCTCTCTCAATCCCAGCCCAACACATCTTGAGCTTGCTACTTCATGCCTCAAGTCTTCTATCTCCTCACTTGTAATATTCACACACTCTATGTAACCTTCTTTCATCAATAAAGACGCATTGTTGGTGGCTTGTAAACGGTGTTGGGGACTACTACGCATCATCTACTTCATCAAGTTGGCTACAATACCACAAGTCTTGAGGTGTGCTTCACTTCTTCGGATTAAGCTTGTGTGGGTCTTTGTGTGTTGGTTGTCTCTCTTATCTCTTTGCTCCATTGTTTTGACTGCTTTCTGAGATTTCTTAGATGAATAACCCCAATGGTGTAACTTTTCAACCCTTTCACTTTGTGCAACATATTAGAATTAACGTTTGTATTAGCCGTAAAATCCACTTCCAACAGAGAATTGTGTTTCTCTTTGGGCCGGAAAGATTGCAAGAAATTCTTCTTTCTCCACATCCTCTTATTTTGCCACTACTAGACTACTCTAATTCTTTCGATGTCCACATATTTATTCTCCTCTAGGGGTTGAGTCTTGCTTTCTTAATATTACTATGAACCAAGAAGACTTGTATACACGGCTCATTCCGGTCGCTAGGCAAAATATCTACATCTTTGTAAGCACTAAGTTACAATTTCAAAGAACCATTCGCAGTCTATTTGGAGCACAACGGCCTGCTGTTATAAATGCATTAGTGAACCCTTTCATCTTACCTTTGATTAGATACGATCAAAGCCTTGATGTTTTTATCTTTGTCTTGTTTTGAGGGTTTCACGTGTGCGTATGTGTGTGCATGCGTGTAAGATCCCAATAGCTACACACAATGTATTTGCTACAAACACTAAGCTTGATTAAGTGAAAAGCTACAAAGTCTCCCCACAGACCCTCACAGCTAGAGGCCCGGCGCCTTCCTGGCAAGACCGCTAACTCTTTGACACACTTTTTGGTGAGCCCGACGCGAAATTTGTCAGGGTGAGTTAGTGGGAATCTGTAAGCTACTTCAACCATGGGTGATCATCATCCGCAGCAGCAGGGTATGCCTTTTGATGCCGCTACAATGCAAATGTTTCAATCATTTGCCTTGTTTATGCAACAACAACATGCTACAGAAAGAAGAGAAGTGTCAGCAACCAAAGCTATTGAAGCAGTGGTGCACAAAATGGATCAGTTTAATGGGAAAGATGTGACAAAGTATCTTCGTGGCTATGTAAAGGAGAGGGAGTTGCATGAAATGCTCCAAAGCTTTGATCTTGTTGTGACTCCTGAGATTAGAGAGCATGTGTCAGGAATCAGGAATGAGCATGGAAGAAATTGGGAGGAGTTCAAGCTAGAGATGAAGGAGGAGTATTTCATGGAGGACTTTGAGAGAGTAACAAAGAGAACTTTCCTGGAGTGGGTAGCCAAGCCGAAGGAGGGGCTCTCTCCAACAGAGCTACTCAGGGAGTTTGAGCGACGATATGCTCAAATCACAAGGATAGAGAAGGCCACACTTGACTCAGAAAAGACAGAGCTCTTCTTACAAGCAAGAGGAAAAGAGCTCCAGGAGCAATTGGAGCTACTTCTTGAGGACAAAGATGCTGAGCAGGGGCTGAAGATAGATTGGAACGAAGTTGAAGCTGCTATTTCATTAATTGCCAAGAACCAAAGGAGACAGGATAAGATGGTTGTTGGTAGTGCACCATCTACCTCCATAGCTTCTGAAAGATGGTAAAGCCTTCTTCCTTTATACTTCTAAAAGTTGATGACGCTGTAATAGATGAGCTTATGAAAGGTATGAGGGATTTAAAAGTAAAACTCACAAAGCTTGAAGAGAAGGGGCAACCATTGGCACCATCCTCAAGGCAAAAACAACAACCTAAAGAAGGTTTTATTCATAGATGCATATGGTGTGACAGCACAGAGCATGCTAGGAGAGAATGTGACAGCTTCAGTGAAGCTTTGAGAAAAGATCTTGTGTTCTTCAAGGATGGGAAGATTCACTTAAGGGAGACACGTTTACCCTTAAGGACTAACTTTGGGAAAGGAGGAATGCAGAGTCTCGTAGAGGATATGGCCCCTACCCATGCCATCTCTGCATCTGAGGCATCTACTTATACAGTCAAGATTGAACCATTGAGGAGTTTTGAAGAAAATGGTAAGCTGTGGCCAAGTGCTATGGAGCTAGCAAGGAAAGGAAAGCTTACAAGAGAAGTCCTACGTGAAGCAGGTGCCTGTATTCGTCTAGAAACAGGATGGAATGATCCTGTGGACTCCTTGTCAGTACATGCCTATATTGCAAAATATCAAAACAACGAAGTTTTTGTGGAAGAAAAGTGCAGGCGAGAGAGTGGTGACGAAGGACCATCAAAAAGAATTACTAGAAGAAGCGATACAATACCTCCTTGAGCTCCTCCAACACAAGAAGCACCCCCACCTGAAGTGACTATGGAAGAAAGTATAACTAGGAGGAAAAAGGAGTCATCAAAAGGTAAGCCTAAAACTCCAACTTATAAGTTACAGTCTGATATTGAGGCTGCTACAGACTTAAAGAAAGTTCTAGAAGAAAGAATTTTGAATAGAAAAATAGAGTTTACCTTGGAAGAAGTCCTTGGCATAGCCAAGCGCGAGTTTCACGAGGAGATCATTGATATCAGCAAGAGAAAGAGGCAAACTCTTGTTGACACCACTCGCCCGCAATCTGAAGGAGAAAGCTTAAAGACACAAGTAATACAGGTGGAAGACAGAGAGCATGATGAGGATATTGTAGGGTGCTACCGTTCTTCTGGAAGAACAAAGAAAGTACAATTTTCAAATGGAGATGAGGAGTACGAAGCCATTCCAAGAAGTCACTTTTCCAAGAATCATTGGGCAAGAGCTACGACAGAGACAATGGTCAAGGTGGGTGATCTTGAAGAGCCATTTGTTGCCTTAATTGACCATGGTTTAGAAATAAACATAATGTCAAAGAGCTTATTCGACAAGTGCAAATTACCAATGGACACAGATCATGGATGGATGGTGAAGGTAATTCATCAGGTGAATTATATGCAGCATGTCCAAGTGTGAAACTAACTATTGGAGATGTAAAGGAAGAGCATAATTTCTTTGTGCAGGACACATCTTCTTATGATCTCATCCTTGGACAACCCTACATTGTAGGGGTTAGAATGGAAACAAAGGTAATGGATGATGGTTCTACTTATGCTAGGATAAGAAGTAAAGATGGAAAACGAGCTGTTCAATTTCTCACTGTCTGTGTGAATCATGAAAGAAATTGTGACTGTCTCCGAGAACGCCCATTACCCAGGTTGAGTAAAGAGTTTTATGATCATCGAGAGAGAATGGGTTTTGGCCGGGTACCATTGTAAAGCGGGATTATGATGGTACAAAAAGGGAAAGGTTCTCACATAAGGAGGATTTCTGTACAGGTTTTACAGGTCTAATAGAATATGGATATGTCTCTTTTCTAAAATGTGAGAACTTGAGTCGAGGTTCCCGCAAACATATACATAGTCTACAAAAGGAGTGGAAAGAGCATGGTCTACTAGGTAACAATGAAAACATAACAGGTATGTTTGAGGAGTTTTCTTTTGTGGACACATTACAGGATCTGTAGTCTATAGTAGATTATCCTTCACATAACCAAAATGAGATAGTGAAAGTGTGCTCACTTGAAATGTACAATGTGGTTGAGGCATTTCAAAAGGAACAGGAGGATAGAAAGCAAAAACATGAAGTAAAGGTGGACATCAAGTACAAGACTGTGGCAAAGAAGGTAAAACCAGTGGCACTTCCTTTGCCAAAGGATTGCAAGGAAAAGCTAGAACAGGCTTCTTTGCAACCTAGTCTCAGAAATCCAAAAGGGATCGGACACAGGTTTACAAAGGAGTCTCTAAAGCAATTGAAGATTGGGAATGAGGACTCCTTGACACAGGTTGAAAGGGAATTTTTTGAAGAGATGCTCTCTAAACATGGAAAAGCATTTGCATTTGAGCCACATGAGATAGGATGTGTAGATCCTACCATTGTTGCTCCTATGGTGATCTTTACCATCCCTCACGTACCTTGGAACTTACGGCCAATACCAGTTCCAAAGGCTCACTTACCAAAGTTAATTGAGCTGCTAAATGAGAAGATCAAGATGGGTATTTTGGAGCCTTCATGTGCTCCATACTCAAACAGGTGGTTCACAGTACCAAAGAAGAATGGAGCTTTGCGCTTCATCCAAGATATGAATCCAGTCAACAAAGTCACAATCAGGAATATGGGTACAGGGCCAATTGTGGATGAGTTTGCAGAAGCATTTGCAGGAAGGGAAATATATTCTATGGGAGATTTGTACTCAGGATATGATCAGTTCCAACTAGCAATGGAAAGCAGGGATCTGACTACCATGAGGACACCTTTGGGTCTGGTGAGGATGTGTACCTTACCATAGGGAGCAACCAATTCGGTTGCACATATGATGAATGGTATGAATAAGGTCTTACGTGATTTTATTCCCGAAGTAACTATGCCCTTTCTTGATGACGTTCCTATCAAAGGATGTGAAGAAAGTAATAAAGAAGAATCTTTGGATTCCAAGGGGTGCCGCAACTTTGTGTCACAACACATAGATGATTGTGACAAGATCCTATCCAGACTAGAAGAGGTGAACCTTACCTCGCAGGACAAAAGTCTGTGTTTGGAATGAAGGAGGTGTTGATTGTTGGGCACATGTGTGGCCCCAATGGGACACGACCTTGTCCAACAAAAATTGATGCAATTCAAAAGATGAAGGAGGTATGCATATCTGTGAGTGAAGTTCACAGATTTCTTGGTGCATGTGTGTTTTATGTTATATGGATCCCACATTATGCACATGTAGCAAAACCTTTGTATCAGTTGCAAAGGAAAAACCAAAAGTTTCATTGGGGAGACGCACAAGCAATGGCTATGAGAAAGCTAAAGGATTTACTACAACAAGCACCAAATTTAAGAAAGGTAAACTATGAGTGTGGAAAGATAGTAATAGTGACAGTGGATACGAGTCCGACAGGAATTGGATGGGCAATAGGGCGGGCAGGATGATGAAGAGGGACATAGGTATGTGGTAAGGTTTGGAGCCAAGGTTCTAAGTACTCGACAAAGGAACTACCCACAAGTAAAACGGGAGTTGTGGGGCATGGTTACAACACTAAAGAGTGAAAAGGAGTACTTGATTGGAGCATATGTGGTTGTGGAAACAGATTTTCTGCCACTCCTTGGAATGATTACAAGCTGCTCAACACCAAAAATTGCCATGCTAAGATGGATTGCCTACATTAAGTCGTTGAATCCATAGTTCAAGCATATTGCAAGAAAAGACAATCCGGTAGCAGATATGCTGTCAAGGGCAAGGTATGAGGATGAGCAAGACATGGTAGATGATAGTGAAGATGTAGGTACAAGATTCTACTCCATTAATCATGTTGAGCATAATGATGTTGGCACACCTAGTGCACTTGAGTTGTTTTCAAAAGATGGGTATGAAGGAGATTGGTTGCTTATTGGTCGTTATTTGAGTACTTAAACAAAACATGGTGACTGGTCTGAGCATGAGTTTAAGAGGATACGCAAAAAAGCATATGGGTACTTTCTGCGGGATGGTTACTTATGGAAACATCCAAAACAGAAGGGTGCTATACTGCAAAGGGTAGTATGTAACAAACAGAGTCAGGTAAAGCTCATGCAGGAGTTTCATGAGAACCTATGGGCTGGACACCGTGGTGTGTGGGCAACCTTTTCAAAGCTAAAGGAAAGGTATTGGTGGAAAGGTATGTACAAGGATGTATCCCACTTTGTGGAATCATGTGTAACATGTCAAATGTATTCAAATGTGCAACATCGTGATGGGTTACATCCTACTTATCCACTAGCCATGCATTACAAATGGGTTGTAGATCTAGTCACCATGCCTTTAGGACTCTGGAAGATGAGGTACTTGGTTCTTGCAAGAGAAGACTTGACTAATCAGGTTGAAGGGCGAGCTTTAAGGACAAAGACTACAGAGGCAGTATGTAAATTTCCCCTTGAGGATGTAATCTGCCGCTATGGTTGTGTGGGAAAGATAACTGCAGACAGAGGAGAGATGGATGCAGAGAAAGCAAAGGAAATCTTTTCCAGGATAGGAATCAAGCTTTCCCTTACCACTGCTTACAATCCGGAAGGCAACGGCAAAAGTGAAAGAGGGCATTCGCCAATCATCAAAGCCTTGGCTAAAGCTTGTGAAGGGAGAATTAGTGAGTGGCCAAAACTATTGCCATATGCTCTATGGGCTAATCGCACGATACACAGCTCAGTAACTGGCTACATGCCTGCAGAATTCGATGTATGGTCAAAAGCTTGTAATGCCCATTGAAGAGACCATTCCCACATGGAATGTGCTACCTTGGCAAGATGGGCTTAGCAGAGAAGATCTCCTTGCCTTGCGTATAAGACAGCTAGAAAGAAGGCATGAAGACATTGAGGTTGCAAAAGAAAGATTGAAGAGTGCCAGGTTGAAACGTAAGGACTACTTTGATAGACGACACAGGCTAAGAACGAAGGAAATTAAGCAAGGAGATTGGGTTTTAGTGTATGACAGTAGTCTTGATAACCAGCATACTGTCATGCGAAAGGTTTCAAAAAGATGGTTTGGACCGCATATAGTCAGTACGTACATGGAAATGCCACTTACACCCTGGCTGAATTGGATGGAATAGAGATAAAGATACCCATTGCAGGAAAGAGAATCAAGGTATTCAAAAGAAGAGAGGATGGTCATCCGGCTGATCAAGTAAGCAAGAATGAAGGTTTGGAATCACCCACTGAAGATGAAGAAGAAGAAACACTAAGAGAGTAGAACCTGAGGATGTGCAGGTTTAGAGGGGGTGGATGTCATTCCGTGACACGTGTATAGTGGGAACGCAAGCTAAGCCCTACAATATTATGGATTTTATGTGTATACCTTAAGCATGCATAAGTATATGCATTTTCTATTTAGCATACAAAAAGCTAGTCTAAGTCTGATGAGTCACTCTTGTTGAGAATGGGCTTCGATCCTGGGATTCTTTGTGAATGTCTTCTTGGAGCCATGATGAAATAAGCCTATAAAACTTACCTCCTATCTACTAGGCATCCTAGGTGGCATATGACATGTATAGCATGGCCAAAAGTGGCCTTAGTCATAGTATACCCCATGAGGTGTCATTCTACACATAGTAGGTGCACTTTGGAGTGATTATGGACCTAGAAAAATCCCTTAGAAAAGTGGTTACAAGTTTGTTTGATGTCATCCATGATGTATGCAAGCTCTCTCTCAATTTTTTATAAAGCTACTCTTGGAGGCTTATGGCGGCAAGGAGAAGATATTTGGAGAAAAATCTAGAAGAACCTATAGATATTTCTTGATGAGAAAGATCTAGAAACTTTGAAGATAGTTTCAAGATATTTTTGAAAAGGGAGACACTTGCCACACAAATCCCTTAGATATTTCTAAGCAAATATCTTCTTCAAGAGGCAACCTCACCTATAAATAGAGCCTCTTGATCCTCACTTGGGCATCAAGCAACCAAGCACTCAAGCAATCCCCATAATCAAGCCACTCTATCAAGCCATCACCCAACCTCCTACCCATCTCCGTGAGGAAAACTCTCTCTCAATCCCAGCCCAACACATCTTGAGCTTGCTACTTCATGCCTCAAGTCTTCTATCTCCTCACTTGTAATATTCATATACTCTATGTAACCTTCTCTTTGGGCCGGAAAGATTGCAAGAAATTCTTCTTTCTCCACATCCTCTTATTTTGCCACTACTAGACTACTCTAATTCTTTCGATGTCCACATATTTATTCTCCTCTAGGGGTTGAGTCTTGCTTTCTTAATATTACTATGAACCAAGAAGACTTGTATACACAGCTCATTCCGATCGCTAGGAAAAATATCTACATCTTTGTAAGCACTAAGTTACAGTTTCAAAGAACCATTCGCAGTCTATTTGGAGCACAACGGCTTGCTGTTATAAATGCATCAGTGAACCCTTTCATCTTACCTTTGATTAGATACGATGAAAGCCTTGATGTTTTTATCTTTGTCTTGTTTTGAGGGTTTCACGTGTGTGTATGTGTGTGCCTGTGTGTAAGATCCCAATAGCTACACACAATGTATTTGCTACAAACACTAAGCTTGCTTAAGTGAAAAGCTACACAGTCTCCCCACAGACCCTCACAGCTAGAGGCCCGGCACCTTCCTGGCAAGACTGCCAACTCTTTGACAGCGCGTGTACAGGCTGAGAGTGCGTGAGGGAGAGAAAGAGATGGTAACGAGAGTGTGAGGGGGAGTGTGTGAGGGTGTGTGTGTGTAAGAGAAAGGGAGAGAAAGTTTCTTGTTGTGCCTTTGGGCCTGAACTGGGAGCGAGAGAGAGAAAGAGAGAGAGAGGGCTCGGCGGGCCAGCTTATGCCGACAGAGAGCGAGGGAAGGGGGGGATAAGGTCAATGGGATGGGGAGGGGGTGAGGACGAGCAGCAGCCGGGGAGGGATTGGAGGGGTGTGTGGGTGTGGTTGTAGAGGGAGAGAGAGTGAGGTCTGCCCATGGGGCAGTGGTCTCCACAGAGAGCGATGGGGAGAGAGAGTTGTAGATGGCTGAGAGGGGTGTGTAGTGAAAATGAGAGAGAGAGAGAGAGAGAGAGAGAGAGAGAGAGAGAGAGAGAGAGAGAGAGAGAGAGTAAGATATTTTGCATGGCAGGTTCCTACACCGCAAAAAAGAGAGAGATAATGTGTGAGTGAGAGGGGGGATAAGAGGAAGAGGGTATGTGGAGGTGAATAGAGAGAGAGAGAGAGAGAGAGAGAGAGAGAGAGAGAGAGAGAGAGAGAGAGAGAGAGAGAGAGAGAGAGAGAGAGAGAGAGAGAGAGAGAGAGAGAGAGAGAGTTATTCTATTCCATGCCTGTGGGGCCACTCACTCAGAGGGGGGTAGAGAGTGAGAGCTTATTGAGGGACGGGACGATAGGGGAAGATAGAGCGGTGGTCCGCCGGTGGGAAGAAAACAAGAGGGGAGAGATGGAGGGGAGAGTGAAGTCGAGGGGGTGTGGATGAGAGGGAAAAAGGAGGGGTGAGGTATGGCGGCCCGCTGGGCTAGGATATGGACGAGTGAAGAGAGAGAGAGAGAGAGAGAGAGAGAGAGAGAGAGAGAGAGAGAGAGAGAGAGCTTGTGAATAATGAAAGAGAGAGAGAGGGAATTTACAAACTTGGTGACCCGCCAGGGAATATAGACAGTGGCAATGTTTATTTTTTAATGCGCCCATTGGGCCGGGCGATGCAGAAGTAGGGTAAGTGAGAGAGAGTGGGTTGGCACAGCCGAGTAGCAGGAGAGAGAGGCTCTATCTTCTGGAAATAATGGAGAGATGTGGCCAAATTGGTGTCGCCCCGCCAGTGGTTAATCCTATAGGGGTGGTGAATGTTACAAAAAACTATTTTTTTTCCCTTGGTAATATGCTCTCCCCTTCTTGGGGTTTGGTTCTCGCGGTCGCGGTTTAGAAAACCGGCCGTCATTAGCCCTCCCATCTGGCTAGAGGCATTCATGCTTCTAGATCTACCTCTGATTCTTTAGTCGTGGAGTTGGAGGGCTCTCCCTCTTCTGGAATATCTAGCATGAACTCTGGATCAAACCTAAGGAAATACCTTTTTAGCCTCCATCCATTGACTCTAGTCTTGTGAATTCTCCCATCAGCTTCCATCAGCTTATAACTGCCGTTGTCATAGCGCCTTTTGACAATGAATGGTCCTTCCCATTGGGGTTGAAATTTCTTGTCCTTCCTGGTGTCAAATCTGTTGTTGTATCTTAATATTAACATGCCTTTTCCAGACCCTTTTTCTTAAGCCCTTGATTGAAGGTGAGCCGGTGTCGCTCTGCCTGCGTTGCATAGTGATTGATTGCATCTTCCCTATCTAGTTGGAGCCTTTCCAGATCCAGGATGTGGTTGCAGAGATTTACAATTGGGCGTTGTAATTGGCTAGCCATGATTCGTAAGCTGGCTATCTGTACCTCAATGGGTAGAATTGCCTCCTTTCCGTAAACTAGATGGAAAGGGGTGAAACCTAATGATGTTCGGAACGTCGTTCGGTAGGCCCATAGAGCGGCCATGAGATGTTTATCCCAGTCTCTTGTGTGGTTATTCACCTGATTTGTGATGATTTTGCAGATCATTCCATTTACCTTTTCTACTAGGCCATTACACTATGAATAGTATGGTGTGGAATGTTGGCGGTGTAATGCCTAACTTTTTCACCAGTTCTCCCACCAGATTGCCTTTGAAAATTGGTCCCCTATTAGATATTATCTCAAGAGGAGTGCCAAAACGGCAATAGATGTGCTCAAATATGAACTTTGCTACCTCTTGGGCTGTAATGCGGGTAGTGGCTACTGCTTCCGCCCATCGTGTCATGTAGTCTACACCAACTAGAATGTATAGTTTACCTGATTGGGCCCTTGGTAGAGGATCGATTGCATCTATTCCCCATTTCTCAAACGGACCGTATGAGATGATAGGAGTCTGTGGTTCATAAGTTAGTGTGCGATCACTGGCCACTTGACAGGCCTTGCATGTTTTACACCAGTGATGCACATCCCTATTCAGGCTAGGCCAAGAGTATCATGCCTGTAGAATCTTCCTACTGGTGATATCCAAAGCAAAATCACCGCCGCAGACACCATCATGGAAACTTGAAATTACCTCTGTGATCTCACTGGAGGTTGGTACTTGCCTGAGAATTTGATCCTTGCCCTTACAATACAAGTGGTCGTTTACAAGGCGGTATCTCGTAGCCTTTCTTACCAGCAACTGTTTCTGGCCCTTAGTGTGCCCTTCTAGACATTCTCCTGTATCTAGAAAGCTGATAATATCAGGCATAGCATCACTAACTTGAAAGAGGGGTAGTTTTAGTTTGATTGCTCCTATGGGAACGTCTTGTATTCTTTCCTTGGCTAGAGCATCTGCCTCATGATTTTCTGTCCTGGGGACATGAAATAATTGCACTGCTTCAAACTTTCTTAAAAGATTCTTAACTTGGCGTAGTTGACCAAGTAAAACCTGATTTTTACGAACCCAAGTGCCATTTATCTGATTTATCAAAAGCAGAGCATCGCCAAACACATTTAGGTGTTGAATCCCTTGCAAAATACATTGTTCTAACCCAATAATTAAAGTTGCATACTCTGGTTCGTTGTTGGAGTGGGAGTGTAATAGCTACCCAATGGAGAATGCCCTTTCCTGTTGCTCATTGAAAATGATGATGCTAGCTGCAGACTGGTCCACTGTTCTCTTGTATGCTCCGTCAAAGAAAAAAGAGTGAGCTCTTTCTAGCATAGGACTTTCTACCATTGGTGTCTCTTCTTTTGCTTCCGTGTTGAGCTTTAGGTTCTTCTCATAGTGGCGATGAGTAAGAATACCTGCTAGACTAGCTCTGGTGGAGTTTTCTACTTGCACGGTGTAGTTAAACTCTTGTAATCTAACCAGCCATTTAGAGATCCTAAATGAGACATCCATGTGTTGCATTACATACGGAAAAACTTCCCCCATCGTCAAAATTACAAAGGGTCTAGGTAGTAGATAAGAGCGAAACTTTGTGGTAGCAAACATTGGTGCGAGCACCATGTGTTCTAGTGCGGTGAATCCCTTTTTTGATGGGGTCATGACATGACTAGAGAAGTAGATAGGATGCATGAAAGAAGTTTGGGGGTCCTTTTGCATTAGTACGGCTCCAAGTGTATCACTTCCTACACTGGGTTCACATAAAATGGCTCGGCCCATCTGGGGGGTGAAATGGTGGGAAGCGTGGCTAGGATTTGCTTCACTTCGGTAAATTGTTGCTCATTTTCTTCACTCCATGAAAAGACATCCCTCTGGGTGACTTGTTGTAGAGGGAGAATCACTTGAGATAGAAAGTGAATGAACCTGCTTAAGTATCTTACCTTCTAAAGGAAAGAGACCAACTGCTTAGCTATGGTGGGTGATGACAAAGATACCAAATCTTGAATCTTGGTAGGGTTAGCCTCAATCCCTTTTTCTGAAATTACATGGCCAAGGAGAGTGACTTTCCTTTCACCAATGTGACACTTATCCACGTTGAGCTGGCCACCCAAGGTTTGCAGCCTGGTCGGGCCATCATAGACCTTGCTCAAATGGAGGGAGCGTGAACTATAGATGCAAAAATCATCTATGAAGACCCGTATTAATGTTCCAAAGTATGGTTGGAAGACAAAAGTCACATAGCGCTGGAATGTGGCCGGAGCATTGGTGAGGCCGAAAGGCATCACTCTGTAAGCAAAGCATCCCCAAGGTGTTATGAAAGTTGTCTTTTTTTGGTCTTCTTCTGCAATGCTAATTTGAAAGTATCCTGAGTAGCCATCACATACTGTGTAGCGCTCATGACCTACCACTTCATTGAGAATTTCATCTTGGAATGGGAAGGGAAAGTGATCCCTCTTTGTGGCTGCATTGAGAGGTTTATAGTCCACACAGACTCTCCACTTGCCATTCTTCTTCGGTGTGACTACTACTGGAGAGACCCATTCTAAGTCTTTGACGGGGTAAATGAAACCTGCCTGTAGTAAATTCCTCACTCTTTAAGTAGTGCCTCTTGTTGGATTACCCCAAGTCTTCTGAGTTTTTGCACTACGGGTTTCCTTCCTTCTTTGAGTCTTATGTAGTGTTGTACTACTGTGATTCCTGTGATCTTATCATAACCATCAATGAACAATGTGGTGAAGTTACCTAGCATGGAGACATATTCCTTCCTCTCTTGATCGGTTAACTCATTGGAGAGAATCCAATGTAACTTACTTGTATCCTCTAAGGATTGTGTACCTGATGGTCCCTCTTGGTTTGTTGCTGGTGCTTCAAATTGTGTCAATCTTTTTGGGTCTTTAAGGATGACCCCCATCACTTCGATGCTACTGTCACTTTATTTGGTTGTTGTTGTCTCTTCTCCTAAGGTGGATGAATAGTCACTGGTGGACTCATCTTATGAAGCCTCCAAGATCATGTTGTGTTGCTTCCCAGTCCTCATATCGTAGAATATGGACTTCCCTTTAGCGTCCTTCATCTGAATCATTCCGGTACTCCAGTCTTTCTTAGCTTCCATAGCCATGAGCCAGGGTCTTCCAAGAATCATAGGGTAGCCCTCCCCTTTGTGTGGCATGACAAAAATGTCTACCTCCACTTCTGTATTGAATGCCTTTACTTTGACCGCATTCACAATGCCTACGCATTTCACTGTTACGTTATTTTCCATTTTGGCTTGGAAGGTGCCGGCCTACTCACCTCTAGGCCTAGATGGTGCATCATTTTTTCACTCATGACGCATATCTGCGTGCCACCATCTATGTAGACGTTTGAGATTCCTTGCCCCTTGATGTGGGCATCCATGGTTGGTAGGATGTCGTCGAGGTCCCTCCCAGAGATAGCCCCAGCTATCCTTGGTTTTCATTTTCTTGTACTTACCATCTTCGTCCATTGCCTCCTCATCCTTGGTGCAAGACGGAGTAATTGGGGCCAAGTTATCTTCGGGCCCTACATCAACACATCTTGAACTAGTGAAAAATCCACAATGTCTATCTTCCGTCGCGGCTTAGATGCCTGCTTGCTAGACTCGCCTTTTCCTTTCATTTTCTCTTCTTTTTGAGAGGCTTCTTTGTGCCTGGAACGCTTCACTCCAATGGAATCCACTTCTTCTACTTTTGCTTTCCCTTTGTGCTTCTCTCAAACTAGTTCTTCTACCTTTGCCTTCCCTTTAGCTTCCAAGCTAATAACACTCACTGCTTGGTTTACAGCAGGTGGTGGGGGTAGAGGTGGAATAAGAGGTTGTGGTTGTGGTTGTTGTACAGGTGGTCGAAGAATTTGGACCGATGGAATTGGCCCTGGTTGCCAGGGTGGTGGTGGTCTTGCCCTTGGCGGAGAGATCTAATTTTTTCTCCCTCCTCTATTGAAATTTTGCCTTCTTGGATGTGGGCAGTAGTACATGCCATGGCCGTCTTCCTCGCAATTATAGCAGTGGTACTCTTGGTTTTTCCTTCGTTGTCCTCTTCCTTGTTGTGCATTTCTGACAGGTGCATGCCCTTGCTGTACCATATGCACGGATAAAATCTCGAGTTGGATAGTGATGCAACTCTGCAGGTCTTGCTGCTCTGCTGATGCCTCTTGTGGTTGGGCTCTATGAACGACTATTGCAGTCACTGGGGTTAGTCGGACTGAGCTTGATTCCTCTGACTCGTTGACTCTTGCTTGCATGTGCAGCTTCTTGTCTTTCATTCTTTTCACTGAATGTGGGGAAAGAAACACTTGCCATGGTAGTGGCTCAGGAAATTAATTAATTAATTTTTTTAAAAGATTAATGACAGTAGCGGCTCATAGCGGCTTTTTATAGGGTTGGGTGGATAGATTAAAAAAAGATAAACATGGAAACGTTGAAGGAGTGGTGGTAATCCAATATGGGGAGAATGATAGGGTTTGGGGAGCTAAGGATTTCTCTTAGCACCACAGCACCAAACAGATACACAATCTTCTGTTGGTAGAAGATTTTCCTATCTACATAAATATTCACATGCATATGCTGTAGAAATCTAAACGGGAACGCTATTGGCCCGTTTTCCATCATTCACAGAGGTGAACCACTTACTTATACTCTTACCATCCCGGTGTTGATGAGTCGGCACATCCACAGGAGGTCGTTGCCTTTCATAGACTCCACTTTTCCTTCGTCGCTTAGCACGTACGGGGTGATGGCGACACGTCTGACTAGTCCTAGCCTTTTGGCTAGCAGCAACTATAGATAATTACCGTAGTCAGTGTGTTGCATGAAATCCACTCCATTCAACTATAACTCATCTCCAGTCCACTGGGTTTCACCCGTGGTGGAGAGCTTCTTCAGGATGAGCTGTACTGGGAGAGGAGGAAGACCCTCTACCCATCCTCCAAAACAGTGAGAGCAGTAGCCGAACCACTGCTCCTTAAGGCATGGAAACCTTCTTACCACTTCTGCTTCAGGATTTTTGAAATGGACTGGCAGTACTCGCATGCGCCGTGCGAATCGATAGACGACCTTCCGTCGCTTAGCCTAGAATGACCTTCTCTTTGGCAAACTGGGTACGACCCGGCTTTCCGAACTTGAAGCTCTCTCGTGGCCAGATGCTTCTTCGTTTGGGGTCATGTGTTTACAGGCTGGCTTAGCCTTTCCTTACCTTTGGCTCGAGTAGCCCCTTTAGGCCATTTTGGAGTAGAGGTTATACCTTTGATTGCAGTTTCCTTAGGGAAGAGAGGCCTTACTGTTTTCTTTCCTCCCTTGATATAGACGACCTCCTCGTGGTGAATGTCGATGTAGACGATTTCAGCCCCTTCGCTACCTTCGTTGCTGGCACTCATTGGCAGTGTGCTTTGGTTGACAGTAGTGATGGACCTCCCACCTGATGCTCTCAATTTGTGGTTAGAACGAGCAACAGGAGATGGGGATCTTACCTCTTGAATACTGATGACACTACAGCCTCTCAGTAGTACTTCAATGAAGGCGGCTAGTGCCTCTTTAGTCTCCTCCTCTTCTGTCCTCTAGTTAGAGAATTCCTTCAGCCATTCGTCCATGATTGATGATGTGTGTTGCTTTCAACATTATAAACTGAAGGTTTCCGAGAAGCCCTCCTCAGTAGGGGCACCAAATGATGAGCACAGAGCACGACACGGACCCCGACGGCCTCGTAAATGTCGGGAGCCAATGCACGCCGCAAGCTGGTCACGGTGAAACAAACAGGGGGCACCACCTAGCTTTGAGCGTCTAGGATGCAAAAAACGGTGATTAGAAATATCACGGATTCTACACACCGAGAGAGAGAGAGAGAGAGAGAGAGAGAGAGAGAGAGAGAGAGAGAGAGAGAGAGAGAGAGAGAGAGAGAGAGAGAGAATATGACAGGTGATGAAAACCCTCGGGGGTGTGAGGGAGAACTATTTTCTTGCAATATTTACAGTAACCTTATTTCCGGCGAGGTGGCAATCATGGTGATAGAGAGATAGTGATCCTACTAGTGCATTCTCTAGAGATGACTCACCGAAACGAAAACCTTGCTAACATGAGTGTGTGTGTATCGACCATTGGAGTCGAATGTAGACATAGCTTCTTTTACATAATACAAATTCCCAAAGAAAATTGCCACAAAAGTCCCCTCTCTCGTGATGCAAATGTTTCCAATCCCTCCCACCAAAATACTACCAAGTGCTGACCTCTGATGAACTTTTCCCCAGATAGTGACCTCTCAGTGCCTTTTTATAGGTGTTGGCTGATTTAGATTAGGGTAATTTGATTAGGTTAGGGTCCTAATCAGGGGGAGACAAAGCAAGGCGGTGGGCCCTGGGTGGTTGACCCTTGTTTTGTCTTGGATAATATTATAAAGGAAAACCTCTAGGTGGGCCTTTGTGACCATCACCTAGAGAGAGATGAGAATTTACAAAGATTGGGATTTTTTACAAGATTCGGTTTGAAACTGGAAAAATGACGACAACCTACGGATTTTACTGAAGAGGGCATCGTGGATGCAATGCCGGTGAATGGCGGCCTAGCTGGTGCGTTGGTGTAGCGCATTCGTCAGTTTGGGGGTCGGCTGGGGCATACCTTCGGCACCTTTGCTTGTTTTGGTGTTGGTGGCGCGCGACTTGGTCGTCTTCTTTCTTTTTGTTGATGACGTTGATGTCCTTTGGTTTTTTTTCTCCTTTTATCAGTGCGTGCATATATGTGTGTGTGTTATTTGGTTGTGTGGGTGCACGTGCCATGTATTTATGTATGTATGTGAGTGTGCATTTATGTGTGTATATAGATATGAGTGTGTAAATGTGTGCCGTGTGTGTAGGCAGGAGAGTGTGTGAGTGGGAATGAAGGAGTGCAAGATATATATATATATATTTTTTAAATTTTTTAATTACCCGCTCCTGTAGAGAATGCGAGGAAGAGAATGGGGAAGAGAGGGGGGTCTCGGTGGCTGTACGGGGGAAGGGAGGGTGTGTACATGTGTGTGTGTGTTTAAGAGAGAGAGAGAGAGAGAGTTTTCGGGCTGCACCTGTACAGGCTAAGAGTGCGCGAGGGAGAGAGCGAGATGGTAGCGAGTGTGAGGGGGAGTGTGTGAGGGTGTGTGTGTGTAAGAGAAAGGGAGAGAGAGTTTCTTGCTGCGCCTTTGGGTCTGAAGTGAGAGAGAGAGAGAGAGAGAGAGAGAGAGAGAGAGAGAGAGAGAGAGAGGGCTCGGCGGGCCAGCTTATGCCGACAAAGAGCGAGGGAAGGGGGGGTGGGGGTGGGGGGGGGATAAGGTCAACGGGATGGGGAAGGGGTGAGGACGAGCAGCGTCCGGGGAGGGATTGGAGGGGTGTGTGTGTGTGGTTGTAGAGGGAGAGAGTGTGAGTTGTGCCCCCGGGGCCGTGGTCTCCACAAAGAGTGAGGGAGAGAGAGAGTTGTAGATAGCCGAGAGGGGAGAGAGGGGGGTGTGAGGAAGGAGGTGTGTAGGGAAAATGAGAGAGCGAGAGTGAGATATTTTGCATGGCGGGTTCCTATACCGCGGAAAAGAGAGAGAGAGAGAGAGAGAGAGAGAGAGAGAGAGAGAGAGAGAGAGAGAGAGAGAGAGAGAGAGAGAGAGAGAGAGAGAGAGAGAGAGAGAGAGAGAGTGTGAGTGAGGGGGGGGGGGATAAGAGGAAGAGGGTTTCTGGGGGTGAATATAGAGAGAGAGAGAGAGAGAGAGAGAGAGAGAGAGAGAGAGAGAGAGAGAGAGAGAGAGAGAGAGAGCTTGTGAATAATGAAAGAGAGAGAGAGGGAATTTACAAAATTAGGGACCGCCGGGGAATATAGACAATGGAAATGTTTTTTTCTTAATGCGCCCATTGGGCCGGGCGATGCAGAACTAGGGTAAGTGAGAGAGAGTGGGTTGGCGGAGCCGAGTAGTAGGAGAGAGAGGGCTCTATCTTCTGGCAATAATGGAGAGAAGTTGCCAAATTGGTGGTGCCCCGCTAGTGGTTAAGCCTAGAGGGGTGGTGAATGTTACAAAAAACTGTTTTGTTTTCCTTGGTAATATGCTCTCCCCTTCTTGGGGTTCGGTTCTCGTGGTCGCGGTTTCGAAAACTGGCCGTCAGTAGGATCGTTGCCGCTAGATTTGCATGCTTTTTTGGACTAAGATTGGGCTAGTTGTTTTGACACATGAGTGTCCACAAGTGGTTTTTGTTTCATGGTTGGCAACTCATGCATATCATGGTTGAGCAAGAAGAAACCTATTGTGGCCACTTCCAATTGTGAGGCTGAGTACAGGGCAGTCTTCATAGCTACGATTGAGTATCTATGGCTCATACACCTTATGGTTGATTAGGGTGTTGGATAGGAGGCTGTCAATACTATCTACAGTGATAGTCAAAGCGCATTGGCAGTTGCGAGGAGCTGAGTTTTTTATGCTTGCACAAAGCACAATGAGGTGCATGGGAGAGGATGTCAGCAAGAGAGATCAACTTGGCTTATGTGCCAACACAAAAAAACCTTGCATATATTTTCACAAACGCATTGTCTCGTGAAAAGTTTGAAGCTTTTCACAAATCTTTGGGCTTACAAGTTACTCCCCTTTGTGGACTAATCATGTCTTCAAGGCATGGCACTTCCCTTTACTCTATGTGCTAGCTCTCGTTCACCGCATCACTCGAGGGGGGGTTTGTTACCATACATGTGTGGTACTGATGTGTGTGAACACACGTAGGGCCTCCGGGGCATTTTTTCCCTCACTAGGAGGTTTTTTACCTCGTGCATTGTATATACGCCCATCAGTCTAGGGCTATCTATCTTTCCATTGCACGCTAAGTAAAACACTCTCTATTGTTTGGTTTTAGCTTTCTTCGTCTTCTCCAAGCTATGTGTGGTTTTTCGCAACCCTAATTCCTACATTAATAGGTGTTTCAAGAGTAATAAAATTCAAATAAATAAGTTTGATGGTGATGCAAATTCACAAATTCTTCCAGTTGAAAATGATTTCCTTTAGGTCCAATTTCTTTATGTTGTTCATAGTCAATACATTTGTACGGGTTATAGGCACTGCCACATGATGAAATGTGGTAAGACCTCCCAAATTGTCTGTTCTCTATTTGAGTTCTTGATGTCACCACTCTAATTGTTGTCCGAGGGAAGTATACACACCTCGGTGTTGTTGTCAAGGGGGGCTTCTACTCATTGTTTCCATTAGGAAGAGAATGGTGTCTAGGAGGGCCTCTTTATTTGGAGCTTTAATGGAGTCAAACCGCTTGTATGAAGAAAGCAATCAAAGGAAAACTTTTAAATTTAAATGAGAAAAATGGTTAGTTTATTTGAATTCAAAATTTCCTCCCAAAACGAAATTCAAAATCCATATCATGTAGCATATCTAAAGAAAGAGTTCGAGGTGTAGATTACAAATATATATTTTCCTCTCAAATCGGAGATTAGATGTAGGAGTTATGGAAGGCCAAAAACCATAAAGTTGTCTACTTTCTTTTTTGGGGGGGAAAGTGCATCCTTTTACCACTTTTACACCATTCTTACACACCCACCATTCTTGCACATATGGCATGCATCTATTTGTCAAAATGTTAACCACCTCCATAATCTCATGGCAAATAAATAGGCCCTCCTAGACCCCATCCTCTTCCTACTTCAGGTAGTATGTTGAACTCTTCCATGGTCTGTACTCAACCCATTGCTAGTGGGTTGGGTTTGAGGGGGATTGTTGGGTTTTTCAAGCCCTTGTATCACTTTGTCTAACCGTGTGGAAGCACCCTATCAATGAATTGATGAGGGCCACTCCATATTGTGGACTTTGCATGGTAAAAAGGTGGCTTATGATAGCTTAAATTATCTATATATGTAAAAGCTTTATTAATTAATGACAGACGGGTTTTTTTATACTTGTTGAAGTCTCAACTCTCTCTCTCTCTCTCTCTCTCTCTCTCTCTCTCTCTCTCTCTCTCTCTCTCTCTCTCTCTCTCTCTCTCTCTCTTTTCCTTTTCTCTGCACACTCCCTTCATCCTCAATTAGCTCTCCACCTACACCTGGCATAGAGTAGCCAATCCTACCACCCATCTCCCATCACCCCTCATCTCCCATGGCGCTCCACCCACCATAGAGTAGCTGATCCTATCACCCAACTCTTGGAAACTTTGTAACAAGTGTTCTTCCAGTTGCCAGCTAGTTTTATACCTAAAAATGTAGAGCTTGAGTTGCTAAAGGAACAGGGCTATATGAATCATCAAATAGAGCTATAGAGCCCAAGATATTTGAGTTTGAAGGTGCAGTGCATTACAAATTTGGGGCAGAGGGGGAATATGCTGCCATGTAGTTTGAGCCGGTTTCAATGGATAGATGCATAGTGCCTGATTTATGGAGCTTGCTGGCCTTTTCAGATTGATGATCCAAGTCACGAGTATCAAGATATGGAACTTTGAAGTTTTGACAGGAGCCATGTTTGTGCCAGTTTGCTCGCTTTTGGAAATGTGCCAACAGAGGTTTTTTGGAGCTTGGTGGAGTCTACAACAGTAGTGGACATCGTGTCAAGCTAGTAAGAAGAAACATGTCAATTAGAGCATAGAGTGCCCAAATATGGCTTGGCAAAGTTTGGAGCAGTTGCCTAGAGGATGGTTGCAGGTGATTTTTTTGAGTTTTTCTCATATCAATTGACAGACCTTGAGAAACCAAAATACATTGCAGATGGTATGGATTGTAGCTAGGGACCGGGTCCAGAAGCTGGTTTTTGCGGCTTGTCAATCGGATTGTGAGGCCAAAAATGGCAGTCAGGGGAGTGTTGATCAAAAAACATTTGGGATTTTTGAGACTTTTTAGAATTTTTCATCAAAAGTTGAAGGGCTTTGGAGGTCAAGGAATCTAGGGACGCCATCTGGCATACAAATTGGCCCATATGCTCGTTGGGAGGGCAGAATGTTGGGGTATAAGAGACACATTCATTAGGAAGTGAATGGGGTATAGGAGGGCCTCTTTGGTAGCTGAAGGGAATGCTTAAAGATTAAGCCAAGTTTGACCAAGCCTAAAAGAGAGGGCAAAAAGGCCTATGCTGAGATTTTTAAAAAAAAGCCGTTTCCATATTTTGAATTTGAAAATAGTGTATTTAGTAACCCGAAGGAGAGGTGGGTAAATGAATTTTAAAATGTCCTTTTCCCACCCCTCTTCTCTCTCTAACATATAAACACTCTCTCTCACTTAGAGCTCATTAAAGGAGGCACTTTTCAGCCCCCCCTTGCCAGAAAAGCAGATTTTCCACATTCTCTCTCTAAAATGTGAGCCAACTCTCTCTCTTTCTTTTCCCCCCTTTTCTCTCTTGTCACTTCTCTTCCCAATCATTATTGGCTACCTCTTTCTAACAGAGTGCAGATCCTCCAAGGTTGCAGATCTGCCCTCTCTCCCACTTTATCTGTGTGTGTGTGTGTGTGTGTGTGTGTGTGTGTGTGTGTGTGTGTGTGTCTCGCCTTCCCCCCCCCCCCCCCCCCCCCCCCCCCCCCCCCCCCCCCCATGCTTCTCCCACTCCAGCTCCATCAGAGAAGCAATGGAAAACTTCATTACCTTTGCGTGCAACAACATTTCTCTCTCTTCACTCATGATCAACAATTCAAATTCAAAGGAGATTGAGCTACACTCCCCCTCTTTCTTCCCTCCACAACATAATCCTTTTCTCCTATCTCTGAGTACTCTCCACTTTTTTCCTCCATAGCCAGCCACCTTCACCTGCTTGTAGAGAAGTCACCATTACACATTCTCTCTAATTTGCTTGATTAATTAACACAAATGTCATTCAATCCCCTACCACTGCAAGATATTACTAACAAGTCAAAACAATATCATTTAAACACTGATTTAGAGCAGGAGTACGCTATTGTGCGACTTGGCACATCTAATCCCAATGTTGGAGATCAGCTACGGAACATTGGGTGAAAGGCAATCAACTTATGGATTGATGGCCATATTTACCTTGGCGATCCAATGACCAATGCATCATCGCCTTTTTGTAATGTCATTGAACTACTACATTTTATTGGAGAAGGGAGAGATAGATTGTTTGGAGATTGCTGGAGATTACATTCAGCTTTTGTCAATGTAAGGGAAGCAAGAAAACATCTCTGTGCTGCCTATTCATCATTGCAAGAGAAGTATGTGAAAGACATTCAGCAAGTCAAAGAGGAAGCCAACAAGAACACGAAGCAGCTAAACAACAAGATGTTAGAGCTTATGGAAAAAGCAGAGCATCAAAAAATGGAGCAAGAGTGCCGTCTAAAAACTTATGTTCAGCTACAACATACTGCGCGTAATATGCAACGACGAATCGATCATCTCACACACATTTCATTGGGCTACCACATTTGCAAGCGCAAGAGACATGCGATGTCTATGCTATCTTCAAGCGGTGGAGCTTGAAAGAAACGTATCCGTCAAACTCGGTAGGAATACAAATGCAAGCTTCTAATTTCTTACATTATTTGTAGGTTATTGTAATATTATTTCAATATGCAAGAACTTGGCTCGAATGATAATGAGAATTGATTCAGATGCTCAACAAACGACTAAACATACTCTGCTACATCATATCGTCAAACCAAAGGAGTTGGTGGAGCTATTCGATGATCCATCCAATGCTGGCAATGCTAATTTTTTGCGCCAGAAGTATTTCAGTGAGCTAAAGAGCATTGTATTGCCTAGGAGATGATGGAGGTGTGTGAGAGCACAGGAATAAGTTTCAAGGCCTATAAAGCTTTGTATAGACTTGTCACACTAGGTTACAAAGAAAAAGGTTTGTTTAGGTTGCTGCCAACACCTTATAGTGTCATCATTGCGAAAAGCTGCACCAATAATGATGTTGCAAGCTTGTTGGATGGATTTCAATATGTGGAGGATTCTCCCTATCACTAGAAGAGAACAAATCCTTCCGTTACAAGGAGTTCAATAATGTGTATGTTGAATTGTTGAAGCTCCAAGAGTCAATGATTAGATTTCATGGGTTGAAACAGGAAGAGTGTGATGGCAAAGTTATATTTGTGATGAAGCTTGATGAATGTCAGATTGTCAAAGGTCAATGGCTCAAAAGGGTAAGCATTGCTTTTATGAATAGAGCCTTGGTGGGGGTCGATGTTGAGCTAAATGCCAACAAGAAGGGAAACACCTGTTTAGGTGTTCAGTCCGAGAAGAATATTTGGTGGTGTAGCTTTTCATCTCCCACATGAGACACATGAGTCCCTCAAATGGCATTTTAATCACACCCCAATCATTGATGTGATTCGGCAACAACAAGAAGGACAACAATTGCAGGTTTCAAGCCTGGGTATGTTCCAAGTGGAGTGGCATTTGACAGGAGACCTGAAAACTCTCAAGTGTATGTTACGGTGCAAGCAAGGTGCAATGAACCTCTTTCCATGCATTTATTGCTGCCACAGTAAAGTCTCATTAGGAAATGAGGGGAAGGGTTCAAAGGCTAGCAAGTCAAAGGGCAATAAGGGTAAGGGTGGCAAAGCTGCAGCCAACTCTGCAAAAGGTGTGACCACTAAACAAACAGTGAGTAAAGCACTACAACAATGTTTTCAAGTTGTAACCAGAGTGTACCCCCTAATCGAGACATGGACGATCAAAATTGGAATCCTATTCTACCGATTCCTCTGATAAATGTGCATATGTGCACTCTTCATGCCCATGTACGAATTCTTGACAAGTTGCTTATGATCCATATTAATTATGCTTGGAATATGGAGCCTGCAAAAATAAGGAAAGAGTGTATCACAGAACTCAAATCTATTCTATCAAGTGTTGGCCTACATGGGGGTGCATTAGAGTTATCAAAGGATAAGAAGGCATCTGGAAGTACACATGATAGTCCTATTTACCTATTCCTTTGATAAATGTACATGTGTGCACTCTTCATGCCCGTTAAAAATTTTTTGACAAGTTGATTATGCTCCATATTAATTATTCTTGGAATATGGAGCTTGAAGGAAGAAGGGAAGAGTGTATCAAAGAACTCAAATCTATTCTATCAAGTGTTGGCCTATGCCTACATGGGGTGCTGTAGAGTTATCAAAGGACAAGAAGGCATCTTGAAGTACACAGGATCATCCTAATAAAATATGTATGGATGGTAGTAAAGCTAAGCATATTATGCTTTCAGACTATTATGACTCCCAAAGTCCTAATGAGTTTCAATTGTGGAAAAAGGCGTGTGACATTACCACCTACCAAGGTAATGAAGCAGCCCTAGAAATTAAGCGTGCTCGTGTGTGGCAGTCTGTAGACGACATTTTTTGTTTGCTTGAAAATGCAAATCTAACCTCTGCTGAGATATCCACCTTAAATTTGGTAATCAATAGTTTCACGGTGCAAATGGTGGATGTCTGGGGGGAGATACACATAACACATTACATAATGGGTTGAACACTTTGTCTTTGCAGTAAAAAAACATCTATGTTTGAACTAAACTTTTATTATTTTTGCAGCACATTCTTCTTGCTCATTTTTTCTCGGCACATTCAGTTCATTGGGCATATGGAGTAGCCAAGGAATGGAGCGCTCACACTATAAAGCAAAGCATTGTATTTTAAAATACACGGCAGGGAGTTGGGAGGAAAAAGAGCAATGCCCTACACAAAATTTTCAATTGGTTCTACAAAGTTTTAACGGGGAGAGAGGAAGAAGACTAGAGTGCAAAGAAGCTTGAAATGCAAAATAGAGAAAGTGGTTAGCGTGAGGCAATCACAATTATATAATGCTTCTAGTGCAAAAGATCGATTCTGAAGATGGTTGAAGACAAGGCAATGAAATGGTAGGCGTTGGGTGGAAAACCAATAAATTTTTGACACTAACCACTTCTATAATAAACATACATTGTAATGCCATGTGATTTGTTGGTGCCCCAATCAGTGGTTCCATGGGTCAAATTTTGATAATTTTGGATTTTTAAAATTTTTATTAGTATTATTGAGTTTTTTAAGTTTTTAAATTAAAAATTAGTACGATATAAGTCAAAACTCACAACTTGAAGTTCATTTCTTGTTTGGACATTCTAGAAGATCCTCTCGAGCACAAACGCGTACGCACTCATATCTTGCACCACATGGACGATTCACATGAGCAGACTGGCACTACGCACAACAATACCACCACAACCACTCACATCATAGAAAATCTTCAGCCAGAACCCTATGCAGAATCTACGACTTTAAATCCACATCCCCAACCACAAGTGGATAACCCAATGCCCCAACCCGCTCTAGAAACCTTAGAGTCTCCCCAACCATCGAATCTAGATGATTTAACCACCATGTGACATATTTTTGGAGATCTTGGAGAATTAAACCATGCCAATCACACACCTCTGCCAGATCTCCCACCAATTTCAACTCTACACAGAGCCACACAAGAAACAAGAGCAACAGAGAAAGAATACCGAGGTCCACTTGAAAATTCGACACCCTTGCCTGCTGGCACATCAATTGGTGCTCAGGCCACCATGGATACCACACCACGAAAGTTCCACCGCGAATCAAACAAAGAGTAATCAAGGTAATACTAGGCAGCCCGGTTTCTAAAGCACGAGAGGTCAAGAAGAGGAAAAGAATGAAGGAGATGGAAAAGAAAGAGGCAGCTGAGAAGGATGCACAGAGAGTACAAGAAGAGCAAAGAAGGTAGAGAGAGCAAGAGGAATGGCAGAGAGCCGAGGCCGAGAGAGCTCATTTGGCAAACTTATAAGCATGAGTGCAGAGAGAAAGACGATAGAGGATAAAGCTCAAGCCACCCAACAAGCAAAGGCTACGAGCTAAAGGCCTTCAAAAATACCTCAAAGAGCCAAATAATGTGCAAAGAGAAAAAAGGACAAGGTGACACCTGAAAAACAACAAGCCCAAGAGGAGAGGAGGAAAAAGTATAAAGATGATCCTCCTCAATGGGCCAGGCACGAGGCTCCTCCACCACCACGAACAGAACAGAAAAATCAGAGATGGAAACTAGGCACAGTTTCTCTGCGTGAGATCAGAAAACATCAAAAGAGCACTGAGCCAATCATACACAAAGCAGCCTTCTCTCGGGTGGTGAGAGAGATGATGAACAAATATAGAAATTCTGTTACATGTATACAACATGCAACTTAATTGACCCTAGAGGATGCCGCCAAAGATATTTTGGTGCAACCTTTTCAAGATGGTGTCTCATGTATATTGCATGCTAAGCGTGTAACATTAAAAAATACGAATTTAGCTTTAGCAATCAATTTACAAAATGAAAGATGCCTTCATCAAAAATAGTTTATCCCATGTACTCTCTATTGATGAGATTTGTAATCTTTTCCTATAATATCAAATATCAAATTTCTACCATTCCATGCAATTTCTCAACTTTATTTTGTACAAATTTTTATATAAGTATTTGAATTGTTGGGTATGTTAAATTTAAGTTGACCATCATGGCACACAGCTCGTACGATGGTGTCGACATGCACAAAGCCTCAAACATGCAACCATTGGGAGGCCGGGAGGCATGTCTTGATGATTCTTTTGCAAAACGGGGCAACAGGGTGGGTGTACGGGGTCAACCGGACCACAAATGACCACGGCGGTGCCCAGCAAGGTCGGATGGGTTAAAAAAGCCCCTGTGCGCCATGCACAGGGGCTTTTTAGACCCCGTTCGACCCGTCCGGGTGCCACCGTGGTCATTTGTGGTCTGGTTGACCTCGTACGTCGCCCGTGTCCCCCCGTTTTGCAAAGGAATCACCGAGGCGTATCCCCCCGGCCATAGGATGGCTCCATGTTTGAGGTTTCGTGCATGTGTTGCAAAAATGAAATTTATTCAACAATATTAATAATAATAAAAAACAAGTACTAAATGTTGACAAAAATCCTTGACAAAAACAATTATTATGTATTGATTTGGATATTACATCATGGTCGATTAATTTTTCTATGAATTACATGTGTGGGTATGTGGCGAATGGCTGACTTGATGCCAAGGATTTTACAATTTCCTCTAGGTTTGTCAAATCTTGACCTAGACTCAAGGTGCAATGGGAGAGCACTGAGCCTAGGTGTTTTCTTGTAAAGGCATACAATGCTGCCTCTCAGTCCACCAATATACATTTGTGAGCATTTAGGGTGAGAGAATCTTCGGCGAGTACGTCACTTAATGCTTTGCACTTTAGCAGCTCCGCAGAACCATTCTTGGAGACAAATCTAAGAATCAATGGCCCCAAGTGGCTCAGGTAGTGCCAAAGCGAGCTATCCCTACCCATGGACACGTTGCACAAACCTCCAGTATGCATTGCAAACTTATCAACATGGTATGCCGTCTGCAAAGCATTTTAATTGGCTTTAACACTTGTAGTAAGGAATAATAGACAATCTACCAGGTTAAGATTTATTTATCTCAGTTTCTTCATCCTTCTCTTCAAGATTTTTCTTTGTGAGATCAATGCTAGATCAATCAGCCCTACCAATCGCGATCAATGGTTTGTGTGGATGAAATGCACTTTCCGGTAGGCTTTCGAGGCACATGATTTGATTTCCACAAGTGTACTTGCTACTGTTTGCATCAACTTTTGTTCGTTTTTCGTTCGTGAAGAAGATGCAAAGAGAGCTTAGAGCTAGAGTTTTGTGAATGTGAGAAATGAAGTTTAAAACCTAGAAAGTCACTTATATACCCAGCTTCAAAATGTCAAAATAACTTAAAACTATAATTTTAAACAAAATCACGCAACAAAGCATTGAAAGACACCAACATTGAAAACATTTGTGCTCCACATCAAAGATTTTCAATCGAAAACTTGAACAAGTTGAGAATAAACACATATGAGTAGAAACGAGATTCAAAAGACTGTATGTATTAATGGGAGAAAAATCCCTATCCGTTATAAGCTTTTACAAAAATACATCGTGGAAATGGAACGTTCTCACATAGAAAACTCTTCTCTTTTCTGGAGCGAACAACCTTTTCATTGATTACAAAGAGATATTGCTTAGGCAAGGTATATTTGAGATTAAATACTCACGAAGGTGACTGAGGTGCCAATCATTTTTCACTATAATGTGGTGCACTGCATCATCGTGGAGGCGTATTTATACGTCAACTGATTCTCTAGCAATGCCTTAGAGTCTAGTGCCTCCCATTTTCCCCTCATTAGCTTCCATCTTCTATAGGAAAATACCATTGACAAGCTTTGCTTCGCAATATGGTATCTAAACACCACATTGTCAGCAACTACAGAGCACTTGGTTGACCACCTTAGTTTCCCATCCAGCTGCAAGATATCCGTTGATCGTACTTTCCCCTTTGCAAGTCCACATTGTTGGTGTCATGTGAACACTCTGAAGTAGAAATATAAACACAAACACATGAAGAGACATAAACCATGTTAACATGGCTTTGTGGGAACCATAGGTTCACTTCATTACTCCTTGCGCATCCACCTCGATTCTCCTTTTGGTTGTTGTGATCAAGGCACTGTCTGACTTAGGCCATTCCAAACTCTCCAAGGTTGGCGAGTGAATCGGAGAAAGATTACCGTATCCATTTTTCCTAGATGTGACATAAGTATGATTATTAAAAAAAATATCACGTGAGGCAATCTCAGAGGATGGAGAGCCAACATAGAGAAAATTGCCAAGCTCAGTGTGGATGGCCTCAAAAGTTCCTGTGAAGGATTCTATTGGCTCCCACTCTACAAAATTGGATGGAAAAACATCTGCAAATATGAACAAGCAATGGAAATCTTATAGTCATCAAAAGCAACACACAAGGAAAAAATACTAAATAGACGACCAAAAAACTTGAAAGAGGATTAAAATTACAATTTGCAGGAAACCTCGATGCAGCCACTATTGTCTCTAGCTTCAGTTGTTGTGAAGCAACATACACATGTTGCACCTTTGCAAGATTCTTACCGTCTTGTGTTTGCTTGAACTCCATGATTATTCCCTTCCAATAGTGTGCTCAAGAAGCCATGTGTCTCCTTGAGACCTTGTGAGCACCTCTTGAGCTGGGCTGCATTGTCACCCACATCATTGGTTTGAACTCCATCCTCACCCAATATCCATTGTCGTCTTGTACATTGCTGCATGAAATGGAGTCAATGAAACTCCTAGGTCGTCAAGTACCTGATGATGCCATGGGGAATTAAGGCACGACGTGCAGACACACACTTATGATTAGACATTGCACATCCATGTTCTCAACTTTATAAAGAGCAATATTCTTGATGGTACGCAAAGGTGAAGGATGCCACTTATTGCTATACTACTCCACCTACTTGTTGGCTTAATGGGAAAAATAATTTTGCAAAGCTTGAGAGGGAAGTATATCCTCTCTAGAGAGCTTAATGAGAAGGAGCAGGAAACCTATTGAGGAAAGAAAGAGGGATGATCTAGCAGAAGGATATGATGCAGATCTTCAACAATAGCTAGAGGTGTTTAGTGAGGCCCATGGAGAAATGTAGAACTTCAGCTTGAGGAGAATGCAGCCCTCAAGAATGCAGTAAGCTTGAGGAGGGAAAGGAGGTTCAAACTTCTGCTGTAGAGCTTTTGGGAGGGAAAACTGAACGGAAGGAAAGAGAAGCAACTTGCAAGGTGAATTGAAGAGAAGTGAGAGATGGTACAATAGAGAGAGAGAGAGAGGGAGGAAATGATCAACACGTTTTTGGAGGGATCCCCTTTTGGGAGAGAGGGGGGGAGAAACTGGCAGCCACTAGGGAGAGAAAGGATTGGTTTTTACTCAACTATTTAAAGAAAAGTTTAATTTTTTGAATTTAAAAGACATTATATTTTATATAAGAGTGTAATCTTATATAAGTTTGACCACTTACTTTTAGGCCCTGTCATACCCACCATTTCAGTCCACATGGCATCCACCCATTTGCCCCTTCCATAATCTCCTTTATAATCCCATGGCAAATAAAGAGGCCCCCTTAGACCCCATTTCCTTCCTAAAGGATGGTTGCAAGTGTTTTTTTTTTTTGAGTTTTGGTCGTGTTGATTGAAGGGCCTCAGGAAACCAAAATGCCATGCAGATGGTATGGGTTGTAGCTGGGGACCAGGTCTAGAAGTTGGTTTTTGTGGCTTGTCAATTGGATTGTCAAGCCACAAATGGCAGTCAGGAGATTGTTGATCAAAAAACATTTGGGATTTTTTGAGGCTTTTTAGAATTTTGCATCAAAAGTTGAAGGGCTTTGGAGGTTTATGAATCTAGGGATGCCACATGGCATATAAATTGGCCCATATCCGCATTGGGAGGGTAGAATGTCGGGGTATAAGAGACACATTGTTGCCTTCCATTGAATGTGTGGTGAGTGAGGGTGCTCTCTTGGAGCATCGATGGCGGCTCCCATTAGGGCTATGTGCACGACGGAATGTCGGCGCTAAGTGGCGGCACTGGCTAGTTTTGGCGGCATATTGGCTGTTGGTGATGCTGAGAGCAATTGGTGACATGGCATCTTGATAGGGATTGGTCCCGCGACTGCTCAAGGCTCCCTTTTTGAAAGGGTAATGTCACCTCCCCCACTAGCGAGGTTGCTAGTGCTAGGGGCAGGGGGTGAGTCGTATGCAGAGGGTACATATGAGAGAGAGAAACAATCCAAGGGCAAATTGGACGGCCAAGAGGGCGATTCAAGTTGGGCATACAAAACAAAGGGAGTATTCATGTGAGCATGTGAGAGAGAGATTAGAATCTTGCCGATTGTGGTGGCCCATGAAAAATATGCCTATAATGAGCAGGCCAAATGGGAAGGGGAGCTCAAAGTGAATGGCATGGCAGGAGGAAGCCATTTTTTTCTATTTTTGGGAATGCTCACCTTGTATAAGAGGTGTTTTTTATGAGTGGAAAGGGTTCTTTTTTTTTGCCATTTTTGAGGGTTATTGGGAGGCCTTTTTGGGGAACCAATTGCAGCAAAAGGAAATTCTTCTTCTTAAGAACAACTGGAAAAGACAAGGGAAGGTCGGGAAGAGCATCGAGAGCACGAAAAGACTCATTGGTGGTTCAATTTTTGGGAGTTTTCTGGTTGAAGGTTTGCAATTCAGAAGGCGTACTGATGTGGTGTATGCAACCATATTGTAAAAAGGGCAATCAAAAAAATTAAAGTTGTATAACGTGTTAGTTGAATAGATCTCTTGAGTTTTGAATCTATGTTTCTTATCATTGTATGAATTAATAATGTTCTTACTTGTAGTCTTCTCTCTCAAACTCTCTTTACTCATCAGTATTATGTGTAGTAAACCCTATTTAAGTCTATTTGCCCTCGTTTATCCGAGTTTGAATGTCTACTAAGCTCTTGTCTATAGCTAGAGGCTCAGTGCTTTCTGGGTTGACCCTTGAGAACCGTGCACTCCAACAAATTTGGTGAACCCGACGTGAAATCGACCGGGGTAGACGGAGCTAGCCATGTCGTCAAGCCAAGATAATGGGATGCAGCAATTTTCTATACTTATGCATCAACAACATCTGCACCATTAGCAAATGATGACTTAAAGCTCAAAAAGAGAAATGGAAGCTCTGATTCGTGAAGCTAGGTAAATAGTGACAGATAAAGTGGGGTGGTTTGAAGGCCGTGATGTTACCAAATTCTATCAAATATATGAACAGGCTATGGAAGACAAGGGAGCTGATGAGCAAGCTGCAGTGAAGAATTTTGTGTTGGTAGTCGTACCTAAACTACAGGCACGGGTTGAGGAGATTGGAACTGCGCATGGGGAAACATGGACGGAATTCAAGCAAGCTCTTAAAGACGAATATTTTCTTGAAGATAAGGAGCGTGTTACGAAGAAAAGATTTCTGAAGTGGGTGCAACAATGGAACAAGGGACTTTTTGCACTTGAATTGCTACGGTAATTTGAGAAGAGATTTGGTCAATTATCTGCCACTGAACGTACCGCTTTGAATTTTGAAAAGGTAGAATTGTTTGTGCAGGAGGCTGCAGACTTAAAACTGCAAAAGAGCTTAGTGGATCTCCTTGAGGATCCAACAAGGGAGTTAGGGCTGAAATGAGATTGGGAAGAAGTGATTGAAGCGGTCAATATGGTGGTAAGCGACAGAAGAGGCTGGAAAAGTTAGTCAAGATAAATGTAGATGTGGAAGACAAAAAAGAAGAGATCCCTGTGCTATTAAAGGAGAAGACCCCAAAGCTAGATGAGTCTTTCATGGATGAGCTTGTGAAGGGAATCCAGGGGTTAAAGATCAATATAAAAGCTATAAAGCTTGAAGAAACAGGTTCAACATCTTGATCAAAACAAGGCAGTCCGCAGAGGGGAAGTGGTAATCAAAACTACATGTGGTGCGACAATTTTGATCATGTCAGGAGTGATTGCGATGAGTTTGTAGAAGCCAAGCGTAAAGACGTGGTTTTTTGGAAGGATGGGCTAATACATCTATGGGAAACAGGTTTGCCTTTAAAGACCAAATATGGGAAAGGTGGTATGAAGAAGAGTATGGAAGAGATGTTGCAAGAACATCATGCAAGTGTAGTTGAGGCATTGACTTATGGAGTGCAGATTGAAAGAAAATTACTGGAAAAAACCTATTGAAGTTTCTCACAAAAAGGGAACTTTTTGGCCATATGCTATGACAACGGCACAAAAGGGAAAGGTCGGATATCATCACCTACGTCAAGTGGGAGACCGCATTAGAAAGACTACTGGGTGGGGGGATCTTGTAGACTCCTTCTTAGTATACGCATATATAGCAAGGTCTCAAAACAATGAGGCTTTTGTAGAAGCAAAGCAAAAAAGGGAAGAGGATCTAGCAGGAACTTCAAAGAAGACAACTAGGTCAGCAATACAAAAGGAAAAAGAATCTAGCTCAGGTGTGGCTCCTACCCCACTTGATGTTCCAATGGATGAAGCCAAGAAAATGATCAAAGGGATGCAGATAAGGTTTATTTGAATCCTATATGATTATTCAGCAGTAATAAGGGATTGACAACAAGCATGTTAAATGCTATGTATGTGAAATATGGTGCACTTAATAGACCAGTAAGTACACGAGAAGCACCTACTCGAGAATTTCATCTCTTGCAGTGCATTCACAATGGGGTACGTTGGTGGAATTGTGCTTGACACTACTATGGTCGAGTATGTATGCCAATAAAGGCTTTAGAGAACCATGATGAGCTATTGCCATGCTTAGCATTGCCTTGGTTACTGTGTATGTCCAATAAGATGCTCTTACGAATGCACATGAAGTTCTTGCCGAGATTTCATTGTATAATATTGTCTCTTGGAGAGCATTGAGTATGGGGAATGGCCAACATGGTAGCGGAAGGTGGACTCGATGCTTCGGGTGGTGTGCATGCCAAATGCCATGGTGAGCAATGCCTTGATTGATGTATACGTCAAATGTGGTACTTTACAAAAGCACATCAAGTTCTTGATGAGCTTTGTGTGTCAACTGTGTTGTTAGGTAATTCCTAGGTCGGTGTACATGGCATATACGGTGTGCCTTAAGCGCTTGCAGAAGGAGGCATCCGTCCATAACCACCAAGTCCTTAATGAGCTCGCTATCCAAAAAGTTGTCTCGTGGAGTGCCTTAATTGAGAGAAATGTCCAACAATGGCGGCATGGTTTTGGTGGATAGGGAACATCATGCTTGGCACTGCATTGGTTGACAATTAAACCCAATGTGGTGCGTTTTACAAGCCGGCTGCCCAAAGAACTCAATGTAAGGCCGCCCACTGCCAAGGGTTGGCTGCCCATCTGGAAAATAACACACCCATAATGTGTAAAGAGAGGAAAATAAGAGGGAATAGTGGAGTTGAGCAGCCGAGCAGGGAAGCACGAGGAGAGAGAAAGAAGATGCATTGCCTTCTATGGTGCTCAAACAAGGACAAGCAAAGAGAGAAAAAACTTTCACCATGCTAGGTGATCTCTCTCGCCATTGAGCGGGAGGACATATATCACTCAGGCGAGACCTTCCATAGCCGACTCTTATCTCAAGCTCTCTCTCATGAGAAAATCCTTCACGCTCTCTCTCTTTCCTCTTCATCATGCTCAAGCCTTGGAGATTCATGGCCCGCCATGTCATAGCCATCTGGCTCTCTCTCCCAAAAGCTAAAAATCCATCAAAGTCTCTTGCTCTCTATTGGAGGATCCTATCTTATTAGCCTAAACCTCATTAATCCTATCTAATCTATGTTGACTAAGCCAAGATTGATAGTTTTAATATCATTAAGCCTTACTTAATCATTAAAACTTCATCGGCCTTGAAGAAACAAAGGAGGACAAGCATATCTCTTGCTCTCTCCTGCTTGGAAGCCACCGGTAAGCAAGAAAAATTGAGAAGGGAATCTCTCTTGCCACACCTTTAACACCTTGAGGCGACCTTAGCCATGGAAATCAAGCGTACATAATAGGATTCGAGGTTTCTTGCTGTATCTTGACAAAAATTGGGCAAGCAACAAGGGAAATTGAAGCAGGAAGAACGACATAGAGGGAAGCCCTATCATCATCAACTTAAAACCTTGTTAATCTTGTTGATAAATATTGATGTTGTTAACGACCCACTTTGGTTATTATTTAAGTTGTGCTCAAGGATAATTATGGTGATTGTTGAAGCTTGCATCTGTTGTTCTCTCTCTCACACACCTCTCATAGCCAGAGGCCCCTATGCCTTCCCAACTCATGTTTTGAACACAAAACCCCCAACACCGTACCGTACCGTAACCAACATTTTGGCATAGACATCTCCTTGGAGGTCTATGTAAAAAACTAGTCATGGTACAACATAGGATGCTCATGACGTTGTCTGAATGCAACAAAAGTTTTGAAGGACATGGGGTGCATTCTCTATACTTATAAAGTTCTTTTTTTTCATTTTGAGACCATCACAATGGTTGTGTGTAGCAACAAAACCCTATTTTTTCCATAGATCTCACTTGCAGATTTATGACAAAAAACGGACTTATTGCAGCATGAGCTCGTCGTGTAGGGGTTTGATTGTAATAAGATGTTATAGGGACAATGGGATTTGTGAATTCCTTACTTTCGAAATTTTTTTTTGTGATGTGATGATGGTCATATTTGTCGTATACCCCCGGGGGTCCATTGTATAATCATGTTAATATGCCACATGAGTTAACCAAGAGGGGCATTTATTTTTTTATAGTTCAAGCAATTTTAAAGACACATTAACAAGAGTTTCTTTTTAAATGAATTTGGGGAAAACCCTTAATTCATAAAACAAGAGAGGTCAATCTATTCATGTCAACATTTAGCAGTGGGGTTTTTAAAGTTCCTTATGAATACAGATTATATAGTTGGGTTGTTAATAGTGGACACTAGGTGTGGCATAAAAATTTCGAAAGGAAAGGTACCTCCATGGCCAAAGAGGCTCAGCTCATGACAAAAATAGAAGGGAAACACTCTATTCCCCTTGTGAATGCAAAGTTTTGTGGCAATCCGCCATCATTTGGCCATTGTAGCGCCATACCCTTTGACATTTTTTTACCCACAAAAACTTCATAGGGTACGGCAGTGTTGTGGCAAATTGGGCTTAATTCGCAATAAAACTTTGTACACATGGGGGATATCTCTTTTCCCTTATGCATGAAAAGTTTGCAGCAATCCATCATCATTTGGGCCACGTCATCTATGATAATTTTCGGCACCTTCTATATGGTTGTGCACCATAAAAAATTGGCAAGGTAAGGCATTGTCATATCTGAATGGCTTTGATCCGCAACAAAATTTTACAAGCATATATAAAGCATCTTCTCCAATTTTACATGCAAACTTCCGTAGTGACTTACCATACTTTGGCCACGGTGGTACCTTCCCTTGTGACAATTTTTGGAACACGACTATATAGTTTTGTGCCATCACAATTTCAAAAGATAACGTATCGACGTGGCCAAATGAGATCGGATTACAATGAAACTTTTCACATATGGGAAACACACCATGTCTTATGCATGCAAAGTTTCATAAAAATCCACCATCATTTGGCCATGAGGATGCCTTACCTTCTTGCTACGATTTTTGGTGCACAACCAATGGTTCCATGCCATAAAAAATTTCTTGGGTATTACATTATTGTAGCCAAACAAGCTTGGACCGTGCAAAAATTTGCACACCTTTGGAACACACTATCCTTCTTGTGCATGCAAAGTTTCATGGTGATCCACCCTATTTGGCCATAGTAGTGCCTCTTGGTGCAAGACCTGTCCACGAGCTCAGTTCTTGATAAACTTTCCATACATGTGTAACACACCATGTCCACACCATTCCCCTTAGTGCATTGTTTCACAACAATTCATTGTTTGGCCATAGTGGCACCATGCCTTGTGAGGGTTTTTGGCGCACTTTCATATGCTTATGGGTAGAAGCATGGTATGGTGGAATGATATTTGTCTAAATTGCTACAACCCATAGATTATGAGTTTTAAATTAGAGGGAAAAAAATCTATAGCTATATACCAGATGGCTAGATATATAGCAATTTCCCAACTCAATCTATGATTGTCTGGAAATCCATTACCTCCTCCCCACCCCAAATCATGATTGCACTAAGTCATCCTCCCTCCTGTCAATTCATCTCATGAAAAATCAAATTTGCACACTAGCTAGTTTCTCCACCCTTCCTGCATGCTTCTTGTCTCTTGCAAAGTTGAACTTCTTGCATCTTGAAGGAGCATTGTAGCAACATGTCACTACTTGCACCGTGAAGGACCATTAAGAGCAGCAACTCTCTCTCTCTCTCTCTCTCTCTCTCTCTCTCTCTCTCTCTCAAGTGTGGTAGATTGGTGCTCTTAATGCTCCTTCAAATGTGCCATTTCCCTCTTGAATAATAGGTCTTTAGTTCAACTCTCCTCGTCAGCTAGATCTTTAAGGTCTCTTGGGATACTTTCCTACGACGTTAAAAATCTCTTCTTCTCTCTTCTTCTTCTTCTTTTTCTTCTTCTTCTCTCTCTCTCTCTCTCTCTCTCTCTCTCTCTCTCACTCACACACACACACACACACACACAATGTGTATGGTTGGTTTGATAAGAAATTTGCTTGGCTAGAGCGATAAGAAATTTTTGATTATCATGCATATGAGTTACTTGGATTATGAATTTATGGCTCTTCTCTACTGAATATCTAAGATGGGGAGAAAACCCAAATCTAAATCAATTGCTAAAAAACCAGAGTATGCATCAAGTATAATTATGGAAATACTCCCAAAAAATCAAAAGAGATTATGTTGTACTACTAAGGAGTTTCATATAGAGCGCGGTCTGTCACTGACTGGAGTTAATCCTTGGAATCTACATGGAAAGAACAACATTAGTGACAAAAATTGGGGTGATGTGCTTTTTTGTTCAAAGATGTGTACCAAGAAGGCATAGTCTTCTATGAGGCCACTCAATCTTTTGCAAAAGCCTTTGCACTAGAATATTGCAGTGCCACCAAAGATCTTGCGAGTAACAAGGCTCTCTACAGTGTGACATGGGCCCCTTTTGCAGAGCACGCTTTGAACAATAGTGAAGAACACTATGTCTTGGAGAACAAGTGCAAGAGGTGGGAGGAGACAATGAGAAGCACAGGTACACTTGCGGGGTGTAAAGATGAAGAACCAGGGAGTTTTCGTGGTGTTTTGCATGCCAAAAACCTATCGGATCCATTACATTCACTAGAAATGGATTCCATGGAAAAAAGAAGCAAATTAAGGGAACTCGTAGCCAAAAAGGCAATTGAGGATGCACAGTTGGGTGTTGAAGATGTTGTTTGCTCTCTCCATAGGGCTGAAGGGCACCATGAGAACCTTGTCATCTCTTGATTGAAGCAGGGGATTGAGGCATTAGATGAGCAATCTGAACGCCAATGCATGTTAGATTGACTCAAAGAGTTGCAACAAGAAAACCCTACAAAGGACTTCAACAAGCTAGCAAACGATGTTGCGACAGCTAAGGTATGCACTATTAATATCATTGTGTGCCCTATTTTATGTTTAGAGGTACATTTTGGCTTCCATGTTTAGTATGGAGCTTGATTTACCCTTGTAATTTTCTGTGGTAAAAGCACACATTTGTAAGGCCCCCATTATGACGAGAAGCCATCGTGCGTGAAGGAAAATCACTCAACAGAAACCAAAATTTTCACAGTAAAAAACTAGGGGTACCTTTAGGGGAATATTCCTTTTCGCCGGAATATTACGGCCGGATGGCGGCCGGAAAGTGGTCGGAAAAAAACTGTCAATTGGCCGGTGGCCGGTGGCCTGTGGGTCGGAAGTCAATGGCCGGTAGTCGGTGGCCGAATTCAAAAGCGGACTTGTCTTCTCAAGGGCGGCCACACATTGGCGGATTGGAGGGTCCGATTTGGACTTATTCACACAAGGATGGCTACACATGACTGCCTCTCATAAGAGAGGGAAGCCCTTTTGGCCTATAAAAGAAGGCCATTTCTACACACATTTCATAGTGTGAAGTTGATGCAACAAGGTGAGTGTGAGGTGGTGAGAATGAAGCAAGGCGGGAGCTCCATTAAGGGTATAATCCCTTTGTAAACTACTTCTTGTTTTGAAGTACTAAAGCCATTGAGTGAATGCTTTCCCGTGGACGTAGCCCACATTGGGTGAACCACATATATCGTGTGTACTCTCTCTCTCTCTCTCTCTCTCTCCTCTATAATCTCGTGTATGTAAATCTGTCTCTCTCCATTAAGTAATCTACTCAATTATCTATTTAGCTACGTCTTATTTCCTAACATTCCATCCTTGATTTTTGTGCTAGGTTGTCCATACCCCATGCAGTTTTAGGATGTATGGCTAGACCATGGGTGACACCCTTATCCTCTTCTAGTTTCCCTTGGCTATCATATGAAGTATTGTTGCCTTCAAGTACAAGGTCTTCTACTAGATAGTTCAAAGGTTAGGCCTATGTTGAACTAGGCCACATATCTAGGTGATGTTGAACTACTAGATAGTTCAAAGGTTAGTCATATGTTGAACTAGGCTAGGTATCTAGGGTATCTAGGTGATGAGAGACAAAAATGACATTGATATTTGTTGTGCTTGCAACATGACCTAAATAGCTTGTTAGATCATTGCGAGGGAGCCATATAGTGCCACTGCTACTACATAATTTAAATTGCAGGTATATTTTGAACTAGGCTAGCCATCGAGGTTACAAGATACAAACGTGAGGTGCATCATTGGTGTGCATGCAACAAGCCATGAATAGCTGGTTGAAACATTATAGTTTAGCTATATAGTCTCTAGAGTTCTGAGGTTCAACTATTGTAGCAAGCCATATGCAAATATATAGCAGTCATGGGAAGCCATGCAAGTGCATAGTTTGGTCGTTGTACCACTATATGACCATATATATATATGTGTGTGTGTGTGTGTGTGTATGTATATATATATATATATATATATGTGTGTGTGTGTGTGTGTGTGTGTATATATATATATATAGATATATACACACACACACACACACACACACACACATATATATATATATATATATATATATATATATATATATATATATATATGTGTGTGTGTGTGTGTGTGTGTGTGTGTGTGTGTGTGTATGTATATATATATGTGTGTGTGTGTGTGTGTGTGTGTGTATATGTGTATATATATATATATATATATACACACACACACACACACACACACACACACACATATATACATATATGTGTATATATATATATCTAATTGAATCAAAAAAAGAATCTTCTAAAATATGAGGAATCTCATGGCTGCTATATATCAGTAGATAGAGCTTGAAGAGGACATGCTAACTGTCAAACCTCCGCCAACTTTGGAGTTTTTTTGCAAAAATTTATCCATGCGCCCGTTTTGGTAGCGAGAGGTAAAGTCAAACTCCTGAAAGGGCCCCTTTGTGAGTCCAAATTTTGCCTAATGTTAGGGTAAGTGGAACTGGGATCTATTATCGGTTTTGTTGAGCCCACTATGTGGGGGATGGTGCACACCTCGAGAACTTTGGACTTAATAATGGAGTCTGTTTAGACTTGCCTATGACTTTACCATTATTGAGCCATAAGAAGTCTGAAAGGAGCTAGCCCTTGGCAACTCTGCTATGTTAGACCTACTCCTCTACTCTCTATAATTAACCACTTCGAGCAGTGGGTGTAGATACTTAAGAGCCGATTTTCAAAGGCTAGGAGGAGTGGCAACTAAGGTTTTGAATTGCCAAAGCATACACTAAGTACATACATAAATTTTGTTAACATGGCTGACATTAATCAAGAGAGTAGAATGAACATTGATAGCTTTGATTTTTCACATGAAGTTGCTAATGATGATGCTCCCATGTTTGTGAATCATCTCGTCACTAGGTTGCAGCAAGCTATGGGCAACCTTGCTTTGCAAGTCGAAGTTACTCAACAACTTCGTGCTTATGGAATTTCCCTTCCTCTCCAAGAGGAGAGAGAGGCCTCTTGAAGAGACCCCCAAAAGAAGACTCTCTCCCATTCGAGAGGAGGAATCCAAAGAGCAAGAAAGCAATGAAAGTTTAAGTTCCTCTGAAGATATGGCTCCACGAAGACGGCGGTCTAGACGATCGCCCACTCCTCCCAAGAGGAAAAGATCAACACATAGTCCTTCTCCTCATCACTCTGAAAGGCAAGAGAGGAAACAAAAGAAGAAAAGGGCTAGGAAGAGGTCACCCTCTTCTCCTTATTCTTCACCTTCCTCCTCTTCTGACGAAAGTTATGGTTATTCTCCTAGAGAATACAAGAGGGGAGGACATCGCAAATCATTTCCTGCATGGCGAAGGTCACAAAAGCTAAAGAAGTTCAAGGAGGGAGGAAAGAGTATCTCTTTTCTCACCTATGATGACACCTTCGGTGCTACCGACAAAGTGTTGGCCTTCATCCAACAATTTGATGCGGCCTTTGGATATGAGGGCTTCACAGAGTCCTCTAAGCTATGCCATGTAGCTATGCACTTCCAAAAATCAGCTCGTCAATGGTGGGCTAGCCTTCGTGGAAATGGTGAAGCCCCAAAGACATGGAAAACTCTACGAGTTTCCATCATGAAGCAATTCCTTGCAAGCAATGCAAAGGACAAAGTGCTTACCAAATGGCGCAACTTGAAGCTCCTCTCCCATGAGTCTATCCACAAATATGTAGACAAGTTTTGGGATTTACGTCTCAAGGCTACTGTCTTTCAAAAGATAGACTTTCCCAAGCAAAGGCAGCAATTCTGTGCGGGATTACCTGAAGAGATGGCCGAATACATCAACTCTCAATGGCCTACTACTATTAGCGAAGTAATCCATCACACCATGGTCACTTCACGCATCAATTTTCATCAAGGGGCTAGATGTAATGTCAAGCCCATGGAAAACAAAGATAAAAATGATGCAAAGGGGAAAACCAATGTTCAAAATACTTCCCAAGTCAATTCCAAAAACAACAACAATCGGTCCAAGGAGAAGGGAGTTTACAAAGGTAAAAAAAAACTCTCTCCTGACGAGCTAGAAGCTTTTCGCAAGGACCATAAGTGTTTCAAGTGTGGGGAGCAAGGACATGGCTATCGTTCTTGCCCCAAGAAGAATACTCGCAATGAGACTCCTAGGGCTTCCACCATCGAAGCTCCAAAAGAGGATGCTCGTTGCAAAGGATCATCGCTTTCCTATTCTTGGGGAAAGGTAAGAGAGCATGATGCCTTCATCTTGTTTGACCCTGGCTCTACTCTTAACTTCATATCAATGGAGTTGGCCACCAAGTTGGGCATTCAAGCTTTTGAGATGGGAGATATAGTAGTGGTTGATGCAGCTTTCAAGGGACAACAAGCCTCCGTTACTCCCTTGATTGGGAAGTTGAGGCTTCATGTCCAAAGCTATGTCGGCAAGGAAGACTTCTTCATCTCTCCTCTCCAACATGAGGATGTTATCCTAGGGGCACCATGGTTTGATCGCATGGCTGCCAACATGAAGTTCCCTGAAAGGAGAATCTACTTCACCTACAGGGGAAAGAACATGTATATAGATGCTAGTGAGCGTGGTCGCACTATTCCACTTGTAAATCCTCTTTCTTTTGATAAGTCAATGAAGAGCTCAATTTCTGCGTACATGATTTTTGTCAAAGAGTCTCTAAAAGATACTAAGGTTTCATCAAATGTAAATGGTAGGAATCAAGAAGAGTTAGACTTTTCTAATTTTCTAAAAGGATTCCAAGATGTGTTCATCGATGATATCCCTATGGACTTACCTCCAAAACGAGGGGATGATGACCAATGCATTGAGCTCCTTCCTGGAAGCTCACCACCTAACAAGCCTCCTTATCGAGTCTCACAAGCTCAACAAGAGGAGATCATGAGGCAAGTACAAGAGCTGGTAGACAAAGGGATGGTGAGGCCTAGTTCCTCTCCCTTTTGTTCTCCACTCCTTTTAGTGCAAAAGAAATATGGTACATACCGTATGTGTGTGTACTATCGACCAATAAACCATATCACTATCAAAAACAGATTTCCCGTACCTCGGGTAGAAGATCTGTTTGATAAGCTACAAGGCTCTACCTACTTCAGTAGGATTGACCTTAAGAGTGGCTATCATCAAATAAGGATAGTGGATGAAGATATCTTAAAGACCGCGTTTTGCACAACGTTTGGTCTTTATGAATATCTAGTCATGCCTTTTGGCTTGACTAATGCACCAGCTACGTTCAATCGTTTGATGGAGAAAATTTTTAGACCATACAGAAAATTCACTGGAGTGTTCTTTGATGATATCATCATCTACTCCAAGTCTTTGGAGGGACATAAGCAACATCTCCAAGTGATTTTTCAAGCATTGAGGGAAAACTAGCTTTTTCTCAACCAAAAGAAAAGCGAATTCTTCCTACAAGAGATTCAATACCTAGGTCATATTATCTTTAAAGATGGTATCCAAATGGATCCATCAAAGTTAGAGGTAATAAAAGCATGGCCTAACCCAAGAAATCTACAAAAAGAAGCTTTGTTGGTATGTGCGCATACTATAGACGCTTCATAGCAAAATTCTCTCAAGTAGCAGGACCACTACATGACTTAACTAAGAAGAACGTTAAGTTTGTGTGGACTGCTAAGGAGAAAAATGCTTTTGAAAAGCTCAAAGAGAAGCTTACTTCCCAATCAGTCCTCGTGCTTCCGGATCTCTCAAAGCCATTTGAGGTCCAATGTGATGCTTTTGGTGATTGCCTTGGAGCAGTTTTGCTTCAAGAAGGGCATGCCATAGCATATGAGAGCCGAAGGATCAATATTGATGAACGAGTCTTGGGAATTTATGAGAAAGAGCTTTTAGCTGTTCTACATGCCCTAGACACATGGAAGCACTACCTATTGGGGACTCCATTTATCCTACGAACCGACCACCAAAGTCTCAAGTATTTCATGACGCAACCCAAGCTTTCGGACAAACAAATGAGGTGGGCAAATTTTCTTTCACAATTTGATTTCCATATTGCTCACATAGCTGGTAAGCACAATCAAGTGGCCGATGCACTTTCACGATGACCCAAAGTTAATGCGGTGTCTATAGCTACTCACAATTATCTATCCTCTATGATAGATGAGTATGCTACTGACCCTGACTTTAGAGACATAATGTCAGCCCTTGCTTTGGGGAAGAAAGAGGAACCATTCACCTTGCAGAATGGTTATCTTCTCCACGGCAATAGGCTATGTGTTACCCATTCCCTTAGTGAGAAAGTTATGTATGAATCCCATGCTCCTCCATATGCAGGGCATAGAGGTATTCAACCTACTCTCCGAGGAGTAGAGACGTACTTCTATTGGCCTACCATGAAAGTGGACATACAAGAGTATGTTTCAAAATGTGTAGTATGCCAAAAGACCAAGTATGATAGAGGGAAGCAACCTGGATTACTCCAGCCATTGCCTATTCCAAATTCACCATGGGAGAGTATATCCATGGATTTCATCTTTGGATTACCCAAGTCTATCCATGGGAATACAGGAATATGGACAATAGTCGACAGGTTTAGCAAGAAAGCACATTTTATTCCTGTCAAAAAGACTATTAAGGCACATCAAATGGCAACTCTCTTCATATCTCAGATTTTCAAGCACCATGGATTACCCACATCCATCGTGTCAGATAGAGATCCTAGAATGACCAGTAATTTCTGGAAAGGTCTCTTTGAAAATCTAGGAACAAGATTGAATTTCTCTTCGGCCTATCACCCACAAACGGATGGCCAAAGTAAGATAGCCAATCTTACGATACTTGATCTACTCAAGACTTATGTTACCGAAGTAGATCAACACTCACAATGGGAAAAGTACTTACCTCTTGTAGAGTATGCCTACAATAATACTGTACATACTTCTACGGGAAAATCACCTTTTGAGATCATTGAGGGAAGACCTAAAAGTCCCTTGCTACTCAAAGTACATGGGAAGATCTTCGCCGCCGATGAGTATAGCCATGACCTACAAGAATCTTTTCAAAAGATTAGGGAGGCTATATCCATCTCTCAACAAAGGCAAAAAGCTGCTGCTGATAAGCACAGAAGAGCCTTAATGTTCAAAGAAAATGATTGGGTCTTACTCAAGTTTCCTAAGGCTCGATTAAGGCAAACGACGGGCAAAAATCCTACGGGCCATCAAAAGTATTATGCTAAACTAGCAAAAAGATACTATGGTCCTTTCCAAATCTTGAAGCCTATCAATGAGACGGCTTATCAACTCAAGTTGCCCAACCATTGGCTTATACACAATGCCTTTCATGTAAGCTTACTTAAGCCCTACAAAGGAGATCCACCAATTGAACCAATTATTGAAGACCCTCCCGAAGTCGAAGACCAAGAAGAGGTGCTACAACCCGAAGCTGTCCTTCGGCATGAAGACAAGGTACTACGACATGGTAAGATAATCCGACGGTATCTTATTAAGTTCAAAAATTATCCTTTTGAAGATGCTAAATGGATGCAAGGAGTACATCTTAAGGATAGTATGAACCTTGTCAATGCTTACAATGCTACATTAGAGTAAGCAATTGTACAAATTTCTTTTAAATGACTCATGTTTTTGTCTTATATGACTAGTTCTCTTTTTAATTGTGCACAAATTTAACTAGTATGCATGCTTAGAATCATGTTTGTGATGACGACGTCTCTCAAACACCAAGTAGAATTTGTCACTCTACTTTGGGAGAATGAAATGGACTAAAGAGCAAACATGCTTGCAGCAGCTATGTCTCCCAAGCACCAAATGGATTAGTCATCCATCTTGGAAAGATGTCGTAGGGTAAAAAGGGATCCTTTACCCGCTGAGTACGATTGACTAATGACTAAGACTTTATCTCTTCTACCTCATAGTCGAGGACGACTATGATTTCAAGAGAGAGGTAATGTCATAAAATCTAATATCTAATATCTAACCAGCCCAAATGATTTTCTCATATTAAATTGATCACTTAATGTGGGAGAATAAACGGGAACAAGTGTTAAGATATAGAGATGTACTTATAGATCTATCTCAACACGAGGCCAATGGTAAAGGTGCCCAAATGAGAGATGGTCTATCAAAGAGCAAGGCTAACAAATGGAGCATAAGACCTTAGTGTTAGCTTCATTTAAGACCTCCAATAATGTGTGTAAAAGGCCTTTGACCTTAGGGCTGAGCTTGAGGCGCGGGAACCTGACCCAACTCGAGGTGCTTGTCCTGCTTGTCATGCTTGATGACTAAGGTGCTTGAGGTGCTTGATGATTGAGGTGCTTGAGATGCTTAATTATTGAGATTCTTGAGGTGCTTGACATGCTTGAGATGCTAGGTTGCACTTGAGGTGAGAACCCAACCCAAGCTTAAAGTGCTTATGAGCCAAGCTTGTGGTGGGAACTGGGCCTATGCATGAGGGGCTTGAGGTGTCAAAAAGTCAAAGATTCCCTACAAGGAGTGGGCGAGCCCTACATGAGGGGGGATGAGAGAGAACACCCACACACTCACACAAGGCATGCATGGTACAAATAAAGCAAAAGGGACACTTGTCAAGTTCCTCCTCATGTTGCCCTCATGGTGTGTCTGAAGCCTATTGGTTGGCCACCCAAGGGGTCCAATAATAATTTAGGAGATTTAATTAATCAATTTAGAATTTATCTAGCCCTCTCTCTCAAAGGGGAAAGGGGGACACTTGTCTCAAGGCTACCCTTGCTGCTTGTAATGCCTCCTGCTTGTGCTTGGCTAGGCTTGGAGGGGTCCAATGAGCTTCAAGCATGAGCTACAAGGGGGGGTCAACCCAAGCAAGCTAGGGGGTTGCTTAGGGGGTATACTCACACACTCACAAACACTCTCATTGTGTGCTATGCAAAGTGCAAGAGCTCCCTCTCCTTCTCCAAGCAAGTAGAGGTTGAGAACCTACACCGACACTCTTGGATATGGAGTGCAAATCCAACCAAGAGCCATGCTTCAATGCTTAATCTTTCCACCTCCTTCTTCTTCATTACTATGCTATTATGTATGCTAGCAACAAGAGTTATGATAAGTGAGGAACTAATTCTTTATCCTACGAAATGTTTCTTCTTCCTCTTCCCTACCCTCATTCCCTGCTAGCTCTCTCCACCTTCGAAGGTGTTTGAGGTCTTGGGACTGAGGCTTGGGATAGTTAAAGATTTCTTCAATTTTATGTTATGTTTTTGATGCATGAAGCTTTCCATCTTCATTGCATCACCTAGGTCACAAAGAACACAAAGATTGTATTGTAACAAGTCTCTCTTAATGGGAGAAATCATAATACAAATGCCTATTGGAGGGGGGACCCGATCCACATAAATCCGGTCCTCAACTGTTGTCATGTTCTCTAATTTCTCTCTCTTGCAAAAGTATTGTTCATACCAAGTTAACTAATTGCTATGATTATGTTGCTATATTCAATTATGTTCACCCGCTATGCTCACAAAGTCATTTCTCAAAAGTACTGTCATTAATTTCCGCTACTCTCAAACTAAATAGGCCAATTTCATTACAAATTTGACCTTTCTTGTGAAACATGTTAAAAAAACGAGTCAGTCTAGTAGCCATATGTAAGATGCAGCTTCTTTCTGCTTGCACAAGAGGGCATGCCGGAGCCACCCATCTTGTTCTTTTGTAGATCTTACAATTTTGATTCCAAAAGTTTTTCATTTTCTTTTCTCCAATTTTATTATGCATGTGATGTTAGTTGTCTTGCATTTTGTGAGCGTTCACACTGCTTGTTGAGTATATTTGCTTCTTACATCACTTTTGTGTATAGTGTGTCGTGGATGCACAACCCACTCTAGTACAAGAGAAGCCATCACACTAATTGATGTGGGGCAAGGTGTTTCTATTAGTGCAAAGGTCTCAAAGCAAGAAGAAAAAGCCAGCACATCGACTAATGTGGGGTAGCGTGTTTCTATTACTGCAGAGGTCTCAGAGCAAGAGGAAAAGATTTCAGATGTAGGAATAACCAGGGGAAGATTGAGGATGAATATTTTTCTACTCAGATTGCAGTAAAGGGATGCAAGGATCAGAGTTCCATGCAAGTCTCCATGCAAGTCGAAAGTCTCCCAAATGCTAGGAATAACCACTAGGGACTAGGTGAGGTTGATAATGGTACAAATGTCCCAAGTCAAGATGAATTTTTTCTAGATGCAGAGAGGGGTTGGATGAGGATGAATGTCTTAAAGTTTAGATCACAGGGAGGGTATGCGGTGTTTAGAGTTCAATGCAAGGAAAGTCTCCCACATGTCTGGAATAACCCAAAAGCGGGTGAAAAGGATAGGAGTCATTCCTTCTTCCCTTGTGAGGTTTTAGTTTCTCCATTGCCTTTTGTTGTTTCTGTTACTCCCATAGAAATGAAGTTTTCTTGTGTGATTTTGGATATGAATGGGCTATTTTTGAAGAGGAACATATCATTCAAAAATAGCAAAGGCAAGCGGTTTGTATCGTAAGTAGGTTATGATGATAGGTTTACTTTGATTAAGGGTCAGTCAAACTCTAAAAGCTTGCCAGTTCAATATGTAGTCAGAAACGATGCTATGATCTTTTTTAAAGTTTGTCCCTATCACTTTCATTTGGTCATTTTGAGTAGCATGATTGCTGATAACCTGGACACAACATTGTAGGCAAGTTTTCTAGATTTGAACAAAGATTCTTTTGTGGCAATCATGCATCAAGAGCATTGCAAAAGAGCACCTATTTTGCTAAATGATGTGTCTAATTCACCGTGGGGAGGGAACACACCAATATTTCTAAAGTATCTTGCTGATATATGGTCCTCCTTTCTCTTCTTGGATAAGGATAATACACTTCTAGTGCATGATAACCTGTACAAGAGTATGCTAAACCCAGAATAGTGTTGTGTATTCCCAAACACATTTCATCTGAAGGATTGTGGTCATAATTCACTGTATTTGACAGAGGTGTTGATGCCATGGCTGACAAGATGGAGGACTACAAATGCACGAAGGGATTACGCTAGGCAAAACATGCTTACAAACTCAAAGGATAAATTGTCAAGGCTAGTGATGTAGCATCATTCCAAGCTGTGTACTAGCAATGGATAGTTTGCTTTTGGGTAGTCGACATGAGTCAATGCACTATAAAGCTACTAGCTAGCTGACACTATCTTATCAAGGGGGCTAAATGTTAGTCATGTAACAAGGATACTAGGACTCTCAAATGAGTCTGGCAAATGTATCAAAACTTTTTTTGTTGTGAATACTTAGTCCTCAAATATATGGTGAATATACAAATTATTTTTGTAGTGAATACTTGGCGGCAAATTATATGTAATGAAAATTTTGGATAAATGAAAAATGTATATGATCTCTTTTCTTGCTTACACGCTTTCAAAAGTAAGGCTATGATGCATAGTTCAAATGTTCTCCATTGTGTTTGAGCTAAGACTTTTAATTCTTTGTTAGCAGTTCTTTTCATCTTTTATGTATTGACGTTTTTTTTTAGTATCTTGTATATTTCACTTGTATACATGAAGGTCTTTGAAGTTGTAGGTACAATGGTATATTGAGAGCTATAGGGAGTATGCTTGAAGTTATTCAAAGGTATGTACAAGGCGTGTGCATGTACAAGAGAAGACTAGAGAGTTGTGAACAAAACTCTACCATGGTTGTTATTAAAATATTTAGAAATTTTGCAAAAAATGAAGTCAAAGCGAGCACTTCAAAGCTGTTCCAACTCAAAAGAGCAGAAGTGACAATTTGTAATGTTGAGATTCAAGAGAGATTTCAAACAACCTCATATAGCATGGCATTGTAAATCAACTCGCTCCACATAGGGGACATGCAATATGTTTTTATTTTGGCATCTACAAGGCACATCTCAAATTTGATTGCCCTTACAAGATGACAGTACACATGGCTCACAACCTTATCATCAAGCAGTTTGTAATGATGGTGATTGTCTTTTTCTTGCATGTAAAAATAGCTAATGACAACATACGTGCCTCTTGCACATGTATTTTTCCAAGAATCTTTAATAAATGTGATTGTATTCCATTTTTCCTTTACACATTAAAGCAAATAGAACTCCACACCTTCTTTGTTGTTAGCTTCAACATTCACAACATAATTGTCTCCCTCATTGATTAAGTCACCTAACACCTTGAAACATAGGGGTGTCATGTGTCTCTTCATCCACATCAACTTCATCCTCTGCTTTTGATGGAGCTTCAGATTTCAGGTGTATATCTGCCCACTTCTCCACATGGGCTTTCTTAGAGTAGGACCTATAATGACCTTCAACACAAGCATGACAAAGGTCTTGTCTTTACTTTGGTTGGGTCATGTTTGCAATACCCACAAATGATGTTGCTTGTCCCCGCCTGTGCACCGTGAGATGGTTGGGTCCTCTTAACACTCCAGACCCAAGACCTCACACACCTTCGAAGATGGTGAGAGCTAGCAGGGTATGAGAGTAGATTGAGAGGAAGAAGGAGTATCTTACGAGATTTTCCTGATTTGGTTTGGTTTTTTTGGGCAATCGGGGATCAAGTGAGTGATGCCACACTCAAGACAATAGGCATTTACTTCAGTGATCTCCGTATGAGGACATTGTTTGACCAAGTGGTTGTCACGATTTTTGTGACAATCTGTCTCTGGTTGAGGAGATTCTTTTAGCATTTCCTCTTGGCTATAAGCAAGCTTTGACCTAGATAAGCCGCTATTTGCAATGAATCGCAATGTCCTTTCGTCCATTTCATACCTTCTTTCTTTTGGCTGAAACCCAGGAGGTGGAGGTTGTACCGGCCTCACCACTCCATGTGTTTCTCTCACCTTTTGTTGCTCCAAAGGGTAGTACTCACTTTGGTTGCTATACCACATTGTAGTTGGTACTAGTGTTGGTTTATTTGATGCTTCCATCATTGGCATGTATCTCATGTCTACCGGCATTCTAGCACCTGGCAGCGGAGGTTGTTGTCCTAAGACAAGCTGTGGCCTTAAAACTCTTGTTGGTCCTGGCGCATTCCCCGTAATGTATCTAGGTGGAGTAGGTGCTTCTGGAACAGGTTGTACATACCTCTCCCTAGCATTTTCCATGCTATAATAGCACTCTTCCCCCGTATGGTTCGTCCATTTTCTCTCAATTTCACACCACTTTGGCTCTCCCGAATCAGACCTTACAAGAGGAATCAACCTCTTGACCAAGTCGTCGATAAGCTTTTCTTGATCACTAGGTGCCGTTGGCTTGGCAATGGACTCACTTATCTGTGAAACACTGTGCTGAGAGGATGTGTCATCTCCTTGACTCTTTAAGTCCTTTTCTTTGTATGCCTCATAGTTATCCACTAGATAAAGAGCTTCTTTGATCAACTCGTTTAGCGTCATCCTCCTTATCATATGCAGATCCTTCTGAAGGCCCGCATCTCTCATTCCCTGGATAAAGATCAGCATCAGTCGTGCTTGCGTAGGTAATTCCTCTCTCGCACAGAGCTTAACATATCTCTTGAGTCGTAATGATGCTTTGCGTACTGATTCATTCTCTTTCTGTTTGAATCTATGGATTTGCGAGACTGTGTTGTGAGCAATGCCTTTTGGCGAGAATTCTTCAATAAACTCCTCAAACAGCTCATCTAGGGTCTCAAAATCCCATTTTTCCACCGAGTCGAACCAAGTAGCTGCATCATCTTCTAGAGTCAATCCAAATCCTGCAAACTGTGTCGCAAAATCTGAAACTTCCTCTTCTCTAATCACTCTTCTAAAAGCCGTTACGTGATCTCTCGGATCTTTATCTCCGGAGTATTTTCTGTTTACCCATTTCTGGACTTGGGATGGTCTAACTTGTGGATTGTCTACAAGTCTAACCAGATAATCTCCCAATCCTTCTCTCATTATCGCTCTTGAAGGGAATCCTGGTGGCTCTCTTCTTGGAACTCCTATAGGAATTCTCGTGTTTGGTGGAGGCATTTGTGGTCCTTCATTGACCAAATATCCACCTCTTTCTAGTACAGTCTGTGGATTTGTGCTTTCTACAACTCTGTATTCTCGTCCATACTTGTCGACAACTATAGATCTCCATTGACAATCGACTCCATATGTGTAGACATATAAGAGCTTGTAATCCGTTATCTCTTCTAGGTATGGATCTGAGCACCTATAAAGATTGACCTCATTGTCGTCAATGTATCTATATAGTCCTTCACTCTCATGACCAATTATCCAAACTCTCTCAACAAGATGGGTCTTTATCAATTGCAAGTTTGGAAGATCCATTGTGGGAGGATATTCCTCTATCTTCGGGATCTCCAAGCTTGTGTAAGCTGCGTTTGAATCTAGGGTAGACATGATTTCTGGGCTTAAGAGATTTTGCTTGGTTCAAGTAGACTTATTCCACTGTGTTCAAGTGCTTTGGTTAGGGAAAGTCGAAACTATGTCCAAAACCGCAACCGTTTCGTCACAATTCTTGCAAATTGTTGCTTTTAGACACCCCTGACTTTCGGATGAATTTTGAGGCCGCTCTCAGGCTATGTTTTGATATAAAAACTTTTCCGATCCGATACCGTTTGTGAAAGTTATGGCCAAAACAGTGAAATGCAGTTTGGACTGGTCAAAATGAGTCCAAATTCAATTTTGAAAAAATATTTGGGATCTCTGTGACACTGTGAACACTTCTGTATGGTCAAAAGTACAGTTGGACCCTAAAACTGGCCTAGAGATATCCTACGCGTAGGATGTCTTTTTGCTCAGAATTTAACTAAATTTGGTCCAGAGACTCCCCTTAAGTCCAGCAACACAATGGTATGCTCAGAATTTCATTTGGACCTAAAAATGGCCTTGAGGCATCCTACGCGTAGGATGTCTTTTTGCTCAGAATGACTTGAAATTTTCACCCCAGCTTCTCCTTGATGTGCTGATCACAGTGGTGTGCTCAAAGGTTGGTTTGGAGTCCTAAATAAACTTGCTCTGTTTCAGCTCAAACTTGCATTGTAGCTTCCCCTTGATGTATTTTTGGAGTACGCGTAGGATGTCTTTTTGCTTTGTTTCAGCTCAAACTTGCACTGTAGCTTCCCCTTGATGTGCTTAACTCACAGCTATTTTTACTTTTTGATTCTGACACCTATAGGTTGGTCAAATGATCAAGAATTTGTTCCAAAAGCCTGATGCCTGTTCTGATGAATTCCCAAGTCAACTCAACTCCAAATTGGACCAAAATTGACTAGGAGGCTTGCCTAAGGCTATATAACAGCATGGTATGGTCAAAGTAGAATTTTGGTCTCAGAATTATGCCTTAGACATCCTACACGTAGGATGTCTAACTGCTCAGAATTGCCCCAAATTTGAACCACAGACTCTCCTTATGGTGCTGATCACAGTGGTATGCTCAAAATTAAGTTTGGAGTGCAAAATCACACATATGACATCCTACGCGTAGGATGTCTCTTTGGCCTGTTTGACCCCAGACTTGTCCCACAGCTTCCCTTTGATGTCAGCAACCCAGTGGTATGCTTAGATTTTGGTTTGGATGTCAAAAGTCCCAAATTTTAGCTGTTCTTGCCTTTTTCAGTCAAAATGCTAAAGTCCGCTCAATCTTCCCTTTCACTAACCCAAATGAGATGAAATTTATCCCATGCACTCAAAACATCATGTATAACATGCACATGAAGTCACCCTATGGTTTGGTCTCAAAAATTATGCCTTGGGCACAATTTGGGTAGGATGTCTGGCCATTCTCATCTTTTGGTCTTGATCTGTCAAAATTTGGTCAAATTTCCACTTTCCAGGTGAAAATAGGGTAAAATCTACCTTTTGAACACACTGGTAACCTCAGATTTTCAAAATTTCCACCAGATCACCCTGTAGACATACTACGTGTAGGATGTCTACTGCTGATTTTTTGAGACTGAAGTGTCCCTGATACTTCCTTATGCTCTCAGCAAGTGCAAGTATGCTTCACAATTGCAAAAACATGCAAAAATCACTCATTTTAAGCCTTTTCTGAAATTTTGCGTGTTCTGACTCCGCCTTTTGGCTTTTGTTCAACAAAAATAGGGAAAAACACCCAAGTCAATATGTTACTAGGGTAAAACCTACCCTTTGAACCCACTGGTAACCTCAGTTTTCCCAAATTCCCTGCGAAAAATGCCCTGGAGACATCCTACGCGTAGGATGTCTACTGATGAAATTTTTTGCAAAATTTATCCACAGGCATCCCCAGGTCTTGAGCACTACTTTTCAAGCATTTCTACCAGTTTTTATGTAAAATTGTGCTCAGAATATTAAGTTTCTTGTTTTCGCGTTTTTGACACTCTGTCTTTGGTCTTTTGGGTGTCAAGAGTTGGTCAAAACTCTAGTTTCAATGTATACTTAGGGTAAACCCCCCCCCCCCCCCCCCCCCCCCCCCCCCTCTGAACACACTGGTGCAGTCAGAATTTTTAAATTTGGTCTCCAGAACCCCCTTGAGACATCCTACGCGTAGGATGTCTATGTTTACAGATTTGCAGGTTTTCTTCACAGAACCCTTGCAAATGGTCTTTTATATGCACAACATCAGTCAGTCATACAAAAATATCCACAAAAGCTTGTTTAATGCATTTTTACCCTCAAAAGCACACTTTTCCGTGATTTCAAATGCAATCAAGCACTTTAGCAAATAATTCAATGATGAATAGCTCTAGATCAGAATCGAATCACTTACTTAAAGCTACTCCTACAAACCATATGGGGTTTTGCATCTATGAGTAGAAAAACGCTTCACTGCCACACACGGACTAGTAAACGCTTTTATAACCTCACAAATCACTTGACCACCAACAACTACTCTAATCCACAGATCCTAACTAAACCTATCTAGTCGCAGACCCTCGGCAAGACACACGCTTCGTGGCTATCCACTTGATCACGGAATATCCTCTTCCGGATCCACTTAAGAAAGACGCTTTCTTTAGCCGAAACTAAATCAAGCAACCATCACACGAGTGTTAGTAGGAAACCTACTTAGGTCCTTGTGTCCCCGGCAGCGGCGCCAATGTTGGACGGGAAGCGACTCACACACCCATGAAGTGCATGCAAACACTACCTAGATCAACATAATGTCAATCGAGGACACAGATGACACGATAGGCACACGGAGGAAATCTCTTAAGCTTGTCAGGCTGAGACCATCCTACACATACAACACTCAGGAAGGCCAACTAAACCACAATCAAGAACCTCACTGCCCTCAACTACACCACCTAGCCACATACACACATACGAAAGGTAACTCACCTAATCATGTCAGATTCCTACGAAACTTAAGGAACACCATCCCCTCACTAGGATACACCTGTCGCTAAGCTTCTACACTCAAAATCCTCACTCAAAACCCATCTGCGGAAAACGCGTAGGATGACAGAGCTGAATTTTGAAAGTGCCCGAAACTGAAATTTATGAGTACCTATGCGTAGCTTATGTCGCCACGATTCTATAGACTACTAGCACGTAGAAAACAGACATTGTTTGATACACTTACGGCCACAAATAGCTCGTAGATGCGTCGGCGTGTGCGCTTCGTCTCGCGTGGAATGCTTGGCGTTGTCGGTAGCTCTCCTCGAGCCTACCGCAATGGTGCAGTCGGATCTCCAATGTGTTGAGCGAGCCGGGCGTAGCGAGAGGATGAAGCTCACGCTCACTCTCTTTCTCTCTCACACATAGTAGACGGCAGCGCTAAAACTTGATTATGATAAAAGTCTTTTTACAAAATGACCTAGGTACCTTATATACTAAGGCTACCTTAGGTTTAACCAAAAATGGGGTTGAAAGGGTCAAATGGCTTTGTATTTACAATCTGGAAGTGCCATTGCACCCCGGCTTCTGAAACTAGAATAACTACTCATTACAAATGACGTTTATATCCATAATCCGCAGCATTTCATAACTCGCAAAAGATAAGACTTTGGTACGAAACTTGAGTTATGTTGTGTTGTTGACCCAGCGGTCAACACTTGTTGATGCACTTTATGTACCTGGGATCAAGAAGAATCTCTTGTCTGTATCCGCACTTGCTAGACTTGGACTTGTAGTCAAATTTGTGGATAAAATTATTGGTGATAAAATTATTGCATGTGGGCTTTTGTGCCGTGGGCTGTATAAGCTCACTTTGTATGACAAGTGTGGACAAAATTTTGCAAATGTTGTTGCAGATTCAAGGGCTATTTCAGATGCAAAACTTTGGCATGCATGTTTTGGTCATCTGAATTTTGCCAGCTTGCTGCATTTGCAGAAATCTGATATGGTTGCTTCTTTTCCGCCTCTTGAAGCACCTGTCAAACATGTTTGTGAAGGCTGTATTTTGGGTAAGATGCAGCGTTCTAAATTTCAAAAGGATGGTTCAGTTCGGGCCACATGCAGGTTGCAGCTTGTGCATAGTGATGTTTGTGGGCCCATGCAAACTCCATCCTTGGGCATTTACCTGTACTTTGTGACTTTCATTGATGATTACTCCAGGCATGCATGGGTATTTCCTCTTAAAGCGAAGTCCGAAGTTTTTATGTGCTTCAAACAATTTTTGGCTATGGTTGAAAATGTCTCGAAATGTACTATGGGCACTCTCCGTTCTGATCTAGGGGGGGAGTATATGTGTCACGAATTTAATGCATTTCTGGCTAGTCGTGGGATAAAACACCAATGTACAGTGCCTTATACACCTCAGCAAAATGGTGTTGCTGAGAGGAAAAATAGGTCACTGACGGAAATGGCACGATGTATGGTCAAAAGTCAAGCTTTACCGCATTCTTTTTGGCTTGAGGCCATCATGTGTGCCACTTATGTACTAAACAGGCGTCCTACGAAAGCTTTGCAGTCTATTACTCCATATAAAGCATGGCATGATAGAAAGCCTTCTATTGAGCACATGCTTGTTTTGGGCTGTTTGGCATATGCTTTGGTGCCACAAGTGCAGCGCAGAAAATTGGATGATAAGGCTGTCAAACGTTTTTTTTTTTTTTGTTATAATGCTGAAAGCAAAGGTTACAGGTTGTATCATCCGTAAACAAAACGTATTCTGGTTTCACGGGATGTAGTGTTTGTGGAAGATTCTGTTCAGCCCTTGCTGACAAGTACTAGAGACAGTAATGTAAGCTCACAGGACTCTGTTCAGCCCTTGCTGACAAGTACTAGAGACAGTAATGTAAGCTCACAGGACATTTATGACACTTTGTTGCCTCTTTTCAGTGGCGGAAATACGAACGTAAGTTCTAATGTGGCAAATGTACAGCCTATGGGGGTTTCTGAAAATGTTTTAGATCAGCCTATTACTGATACAGATGTACTTGATGAGGAAAGGGCTGAAAATGAGCAGGCTAGAGGTATGCCAAAATGGCTGGTGCACACTTTGCGTGACAGTAAATTGGATGCACCTTTGTCTAGTCGTACTCGTTCAGGCTCGCGCCATGCATCTTATGCATCAGATTTTAATGCTTTGGCTGTGTCTAGCTTACATGATGTTGAGGAGCCTCTGTCTTTTGATGAAGCACGGAATTCAAAAAATTGGATGGCTGCCATGCAATCATAATATGATGCACTTATAGAAAATGACACATGGATTTTATGTGATTTGGCTCCTGGAAAAAATCCCATTGGTACAAGGTGGGTTTACAAGTTGAAACGCAAGCCGGATGGTGAGATTGATTGCCATAAGGCTCGACTTGTTGCAAAGGGTTATGCACAACAAAAAGGCATAGATTATGAAGAGACTTTTGCTCCCACTTGTCGTATGACTACTGTGTGTTTTCTATGTGCATTGGCAGCTCATTTTGGTTGGGATGTACATCAATCAAACATTGTTACTGCTTTCTTGAATGGTGACATATTTGAGGAAGTTTATGTAATGCAACCTCGCGGTTTTGTCATAAAAGGACGAGAGGACAAAGTGTGCAGATGTAAGAAGGCTTTGTATGGGTTTAAGCAATCTCCTCGTGCTTGGTATGAGAAAGCTGACACTCATTTGGTTAAACAAGGCTTTCATAACAGTCCAACAGAAAGCACATTGTATGTAAAGCGTGAGGGTGATGTACTTCTCATTGTGGTTCTTTATGTTGATGATTTACTGATCACTGGACCAAATGAGAGACATATTGCTGAATTTAAGGCTGATTTGAATGCTACTTTCAAGATGAAAGATTTGGGGTTGTTGCATCATTACTTGGGTATACAGTTTAAGCAGTGTGATGGTGGTATTGTCTTGTGTCAGAAAAGTTACATAGAGACATTGCTATGTAAGTTTGGCCTTGAGGATTTCAAACCTATTGCCACTCCCATGGAAACAGGTTGGAATTTGAGTCTACATGATGGTGGCGATCCTGCTGATGTCACTCTTTACCAAATTGATGTTGGCTGCCTCCTTTATGTATGCAACACGAGGCCGAATATTCAGTTTGCAGTCTCACAGGTCAACAGATTTATGCATAGCCCAGGGTCTAAGCATTGGCAGGCTATCAAGAGGATTTTTCGCTATAGTGGCACTTTACATCTTGGCTTGTTTTATCCCAAGGGGGGATCATTGCCGCCAGACTTACATGCTTTTTCGGACTCAGATTGGGCTGGTTGTTTTGACACGCGAGTGTCCACAAGTGGTTTTTTTGTCATGCTTGGCAGTTCATGTATATCATGGTTGACCAAGAAGCAACCTACTGTGGCCACTTCGAGTTGTGAGGCTGAGTACAGGGCAGTCTTCACAGCTACGGCTGAGTGTGTATGGCTCAGACGCCTTATGGTTGATTTGGGTGTTGGACAGGACACTGCCAACACTATCTACACTGACAGTCAGAGCGCATTGGCAGTTGCAAGGAACCTAGTTTTTCATGCTCACACAAAGCACATTGAGGTGCATTACCATTATGTCAAGGAGAGGCTCTCAGCAGGAGAGATCAGCTTGGCTTATGTGCCAACACAGGACAACCTTGCAGATCTTTTCACAAAGGCATTGTCTCGTGAGAAGCTTGAAGCTTTCCGCAAATCTTTGGGCTTACTCCCCTTTGTGGACTGATATGTCCTCAGGGCATGGCACTTCCCTTTACTCATGTGCCAGCTCTCGTTCACCGCATCACTCTAGGGGGGATTTGTTACCATATACATGTGGTAGTGATGTGTGTAAACACACTAGGACCGTCGGGGCATTTTTTCCCTCTTTAGGAGGTTTTTTCCCCGAGCATTGCATATACGCCCATCACTCTAGGGCTATCAATCTTTCCATTGCACACTAAGTAATACACTCTCTATTGTGTGCCTTGAGCTTCCTTCGTCTTCTCCAAGCTGTGTGTGTTTCTTTGCAACCCTAATTCCAACAGTCGTTAACGACATCAAGACTAAACATAATGATTAATCAATCTTCAAGCTAATGACAGTGATGGAGTTTTCCTCCATGTGGCTCTTTCTGCTTCAATTTTCTCAATGAGCTGTGCAAACTAACTCTCAGTAGCATTCTCTGATCGCCTTTGTCATCCTCCTCATGCTTAATTGAGAGAAAGATTGAGAGAGATCTACAAAAACTCCCTGTGTTTCTTGTTCTTCACCTCCTTCATAGATGCTCACTTTTACTCCCTCAATTTCCCTTAAGGGATATGCCAAACTCGCCTATAGCTTAGGATTCCATAGTTCTTGTTCTGGTTCTTTTCTTGATGTCTCCTTTGTTGAACCTCATGGGTTTACCTCCCCTCATCTTGTTCATCCTACTCCTTTTTTCTTTTGCTTCCTTGCTCCACCAAGGTCGAGAGAGACAGCATACCCCTTGCTTATCTACGAGAGAGAGAGAGAGAGAGAGAGAGAGAGAGAGAGAGAGAGAGAGAGAGAGAGAGAGAGAGAGAGAGAGAGAGAGAGAGAGAGAGAGAAATCTTTCTATTGGAGTGAGAGATAAACCTTGCTTGCCTCTTCTTGTGCCGACAAAGAGAAAGAAAGAGAGAGAGAACTCTCGAGCTTCTTCTTCTCTGCCTTCCTCGCTTCACCAAGATCGAGAGCGAGCGAGATTTACCCTTTTCTCTGTGAGAGAGAGAGAGAGAGAGAGAGAGAGAGAGAGAGAGAGAGAGAGAGAGAGAGAGAGAGAGAGAGAGAGAGAGAGAGAGAGAGAGAGAGAGAGAGAGAGAGAGAAAGGGAGCATCTCCTCCTTCAAGCTTCTTTCCCTTACCTTACTCCCTCGTTGATAATCGTCATGCCTGAGAAAGACACACACACACACACACACAGACCCTCCTTATTCTTGCATGAAGAGAAAGAGAGCCTTCTTTCTTGGTTATGTCCGAGAGCCTTCTTCCTTGCTTATGTCCGAGAGCGAGAAAGAGAGATTTTCTTGGAGTTCCTTGCTCCTCCTCTTGGACGAGAGCGAGATCCTCCTTGAGGTTTCGAACGAGAGAGAGAGAGAGAGAGAGAGAGAGAGAGAGAGAGAGAGAGAGAGAGAGAGAGAGAGAGAGAGAGAGAGAGAGAGAGAGAGAGAGTCTCCTTTCCTCCTCTTGCTCATGCACCGACTCCTTGGTCCCTTCTTCTCCTTGTTTCCCTCCTTTTTCACTTTGTATGTGTTCTCCCTATAAATAGACACCCCCTCCATTAGCAATGACGATGCCGTCGTTGCTAGGGAGCGTAAAAATGCATCCTTGCTGATGTGGCAAGCCGTTTTTAGGACAACGCAAACTCAACGGCAGTGGTACCAAAAGTGGACGCCTTGGCGATCCGGTCAATTTCCCCTTCTTGCTCGACCTCGTCCGAGCGATGCTCTCTCCTCCCTTGCTGCATGTGCTCTGCCTGCATGCCATGCCTCCTTTATTCCTTCTTCTCTTCCCTCTTAATGCCCTCATTTTTGCTATTGGGTGGCCATTGGTTCCATAGTGGGTGGCCACTTGCTTAAATAAAAAAAACTTGGGCAGCCATTCGGCCCCTTTACTATTTCTTGGGAGGACATTTGGCCCCTATGCTCCATAAAGGCACCACATTTGGCACACGTATCGACCAAAGCATTGTTAAGCACAACATCCTCCTCCAGCAGTCCTTGAATAACAATACCATCGTGAATTTTTTTGCTTGTAACAAGGTCTTGAATAGTGCCACATGCCCTCAAGATGTAAGTATAGGTGATTGCATTTGCCAGAAGGAATTCCCTCCGCATTCGGTTAAAACTACCATGAGCTTCTTTTCCACTACCATATTGGGCATATCTTGCTATCAATGTACTGCATAAGATGACATTCTGAACAAACCTCACCGCCGTTAGTCATTGTCACTGAATTCAAGCATTAATTTCTTACAGCTTCAAACTCCAATTGGCAATCTATAAATTCCTTTAGCTTCACTCATCATATAGTCTCCATACAAACCCTTGCTAGGCTATAAAATTCCCAGATGGCACACCAACCGAGGCAACCGACCTGGCACGGAATTGGCCCCCGGGGAAACTTAAACTGGTAATAACTTCGCAAGCAGGTCTCAGATTGCTGATCTGAAAATACCCATGTGCTCCACAAAGTGAGCACTTGAGGTCCATGCATTCACTTCATTTATATCCCCTCTATTTTAGTTGCCCAATATGGTACGTATCTACATCAACTTAAACTTCAAACTGCCATAACTTCTTCACCGTAGCTCCAATCGACAAGCCATAAAGACAAGCCGGTAGAGCACTTCAAACACTGCAGTTCTAGATCATAAACTCCCATGTGTGCTCACTTCAAGCATACTCTTTTTAGCATCATTAGACATACGTTGGTCCTTTAAAGCCACATCTAGCATACATTAATCGTATAAATAGCTTGTTACCATGCCCCGAACACTGATCAAGGATAAGGTAAGCTTCAAGAAAGCTCAATATGCATCTTCCTGGTATATTTCTTAGCATGGGAGCGGAGCTACACGACAGTGTCTTATCCAAATTTTTTTATTTGCGCCTAATAGCTTCAAAGGAGCCTCATCAACAAAAGCCACTGAACAGATAGTTTAGGATCCATATCTAGTGCACATCATGTCGTCACCCCATGCATCTCTTCAATTTACATGATAGGGCCACATTACACGGCCTTGCATAGACACACGGTTCGCACTCATACACCACATCATATCTTTGTGAGGGATGACTTAGAATGGAAAGGGGTAAGTAACACGAACTAGCATCAAGATGATCATAACCTTGTATATAGTGTTTTCTTGTTAATTGTTTGCCTTTTTATGAGCTTTTTTAGGCATATTATTGAACCGTATTGCAAATTCATGAGAAGAGAGATGCTAGACTGAGAGTATGTATATATGAGTGAAATAATAATTTTGATAAATTTTTTGCCGAATAATAATAACTATTGGTATTTTTCTTTTACTTTCCAGCTAAAAAAGCTAAAAATTTAATAAGTTGAGCAAGGACAGCCGAAATTGAGTTCTAAAAGCAAACACCTAGTGTATAAGGCAAGGGCTTCAGACATGGAAAATGTGGAAAGGTGTGGCACCTATTGAATTTTGGGCCAACCTGTGAGGGATCAAAACTGTAGATTAAAAGCCATTTAGTGATCAAATGTCCAAATGATGAACCATTCAAACCACATGTGGTTTGACAAAAAAAAAATTCAATCAAGGTAAGTATGCATAAGGACTTTAGGGTAGGTCGAGAACATACAATCAGAATGGGGCATATCAAGCTCATTTGCATTTGAGAGAGAGAGAGAGAGAGAGAGAGAGAGAGAGAGAGAGAGAGAGAGAGAGAGAGAGAGAGAGAGAGAGAGAGAGAGAGAAACATAGTGTTCTCTGTCACATTCTCGCCTACTGCGACCACCACAGTAGCTCTTACTACACCAGACTTGTCAAGTATGATCATTAACTCAGCAAGAACAATTGTGCATATGCTACTCTGCACCAAAAACATCAAATCAAAGACAGAAAATCTACAAACTATCAAGGCCCATTTGGGGCAGCTACACCTGTCAAAACCACAAAACTTTTCACCAATAGACGCCTGACACTTGGCAGAATCATCCCAGCTAATCACAGTTGCAAAAGGATGAGGAACATGGATCATGATCCATGTTAATAAAACCCTAATCTCAGAGAAAATTGGGCAGTACACTCCCCATAAACCCAAAAACACATTGTGCTACCTGGAATTGCAAACCATGGATCGTGATCCATGTGCCCTATACTAATGACAGATTCAACAAAAAGATCCACCTATGGTTAGAGGTAGCAAGGAGGAGCATACCATGCAAACTGGGTACAAAATGGGTCACTAAATCACCAAGAACCAAGAGATCTAGCAATTTCAATCTGCAAATGGTCATTTTAGGTCTAACGTGTGCTAAAGTGATCATAACTCCAAAATTCTATGTCAAATGGCTTAGAATATGTAGCAAAAACAAACCCCCCAAGTCTATAGCACGTGACTCAGAACATGGATCGTGATCCATGTATCTCTCATCAAAATTCTAATAGATTTTAACAGTTACACTCAGTAGTCCTATACAAGGAAAATACAGGGAAAATGATGTTAGGTTAGTACATAAATGTTGATTTTGAAGTTCAAAGCAGATGTGTGGGAAACCAAAGTGCCAAAGAGAAACATTCAAGTTTCAAAGATTGTGAAATCTAGCTAAAATTGCTTTCAAAGACCTTGAACTTGCTCAGCTAGATCTCTAACCTCAAATGGAATGAGAGAGTATTGAAAATTCTTAGGCAATTGGGTAGCAAAGTGATCCTCAAACACAAATCACTAGAAGTCAAGGAAACATCAGATACCAACCAAGGGAATTGATAAAAAAGGGGTCCAAAAAATAGATATGGTCAAAGTCAAAAAAATATGGCCATGAACTAAGAAATGAAGAAACTTAGGAAAAACATGTCCAAATTTGAAACAATTTCACCAGTGTGCTAGGATGAATTACAGAAACATGTGTGCCAAATGGCATTCCAAAACCCTGCCAAACATGGATCGTGATCCATGTACCTTTTCCACCCAACCAAGAATGGACATCATCATCTGGTCCTGGATACTCTACAATGTCTAGCCCTAAAGTACCAAGTTAGTTGATCTCAAAATCCCAACCAAAGAGCTCAATTTTTGTAAGTCTGTCAAATTTTCAAAATTTGACCTAAAATCTTAACCAATGATCCAAACCCCAAAATTTTTGGACCAAAGCATCACCTTGATGTGCCCAACCAAGAGGTATGATCAAATCATCAAAATGTGCTCCAACATGGATTGTGATCCATGTACCTCAGAGCTAGATTTCATCTATGATCTCTTGCCCTTCTGACTATAGTTTTCCTAGATGGACTGGTGAAGTGAATTTGGAGTAGTTTTGATAGAATTTTCTCATTTCTCATTTTATGGTCAAAATTTGCATTTTTTCCGTTTCTAGACAACCTTTTGATCATCTCCTAACTCTAAATTAGCTTGAAGCTGGTCCCAGGATGCTCTGCAGGAAAGCACAGAATGAGTGGGGGGTGGCACCTTATGAGATCACCGATATCTCATCAAATGAGAAAGCTCACATCACTGATCAGGAGCTAGAAGCAATACCCACAAACATCTTCATTGGAAAGTTCCAAGCGGCGTATGGAATGATAGTCAAAACCACCATATTCCCCAAGGAATTATGGATGATACACCAAAAATCTGAAGTATTAAAAGGGGCCAGATGCTTACATTTGGACAACTTCTTGAGATTACCGCCATGGGGAACAGATTTTCAGAGAGCCCATGAACCGATCTCTCCAACACTAACAGACAAATATGGGACTACAATAAAAGTGAAGATCACCCCAAAAATCATCAATGAAGTTCTTCACTTGCAGCAAGAAACCCACAACCTATTGCGCAAGACCAAGGCAATAGATAATGACAAGGCCTTCATGAAGCAGAGGAGGGGACACAAATTGACCTATAAAGATCTAATCTACTCCGACATAGACCTGCCTCTACTGTTAATATCACAACACTTCAAAGTGCGAAAGCCACCGCAATACATGTAACCAATGTTGCATATGGCAGTGGTCATGGCAATGGGGTTGGTAGAAAGAAGGTTGGTCAGTTGTGATTTTGAAACGTACATCCTTGAAAATTTAGTGGAAGCAAACATCAAGGGGAGTGATAAAAGGAAATCATACATGATTGTTGGACCAGTGCTGACCAGAATTGCCTACCAAGCCTTAGGCATGATTGATAAATTACCACCTGCAGAAACACAGTTGGATTTAATTCGTAAATCCAAAAGAGCGGTGAAGCCGATGGCAGGACCATCTACAGTACAACCATCAAAGACAAAGAAAACTGGACAAAGCTCTAAATAAACCTAAGTCTGATAGCAAAGAGACAGAATCAAACATGCCACCCAACGATGAAGTTAAATCAAAGGAAAGAGATACTCCCTCAGAGTATCAATCTTCAGAAGAGGAAGAAAAAGATGAATTTACACTTAGGCGAACAAGAATGAAAGTCCCAGCCCTGTTCTTCGAGCTTCAGGGTGGGGGGCGATTACAGCGAGTTGCAGTAGAGGCCCCGCAGGTAGAAGAGTGTTGTTTCCAGAGGATCCGAGTTGTGGGCATCTGTGGGAGGACTTGCGTCATAGACCCGACCCAGCAGCTCTTGAGACAGGACACTGGAGGCTATGGGCTTGGGAGTGCTGTCCACTGGCACGAGTATAGTGGGATCCTGGTGAGTGGCTATGAAGGAACCCCTTCTCTTCTGCAGACCACCCAAGAGTCCCCTTATTTTAGTACACTGTTCGGCTTGGACGTCATATACTTGCAGCATAGAGAGAGGCCCGCCCCGCTGCAGCACGTCATTGGTAGGAGGAGGGCCTCACAGTCGAGTTCTTGGAAGCTTTTTGGCAGAGGTTGTGGGACTCCAGACAGCCGAGGCGAGTCACCTTGTTTCAGTGGCTGATCGCACATAGAGCCACAGCAGTAGGGAACTGGCTTGTGCATAGTGGTCTCTCGGCCACATGTGCAGCTTGTGACCATTTGGTGGAGAGTCAGCGTCACTGTCTTTGGGACTGTCCCTCGGCCCAGCAGGTGTGGCTACGAGTTCTTCGGCTGATGCCTGCTCTCTCCATGGCTTGCCAGTACACTTGGGGGGCAGCGTCTTGGTCCACCCTCACGGGCTCGGCACTTCAGTTTGAGCTATCTTCCACCAGCAGGATGATAGTGATAAACGGGGGGCGGCCTACACTCCAGCCTGTTATAGAGCTTACTCCACTGGAGTGGTGCAGTGAGAGAGAGGAGTGTTGGGAGCTCATCAGTGGCCTGACACTTTGGTTCATCTGGTGGGCCCAATGTTTCCGCATCTTTGAGGCTCGCCCTATGCCACTAGCAGAGACTGTTCGTGACTTTTGGCTAGAGCTGATCCATACTCTCAGAGGACAACTTGAGGGACTACAGGGCAGCTCCGACCGCATGCGGGAGCGCTGCGAGGCTTTCCTTCGACTCTGGCGCCCTGGGCCTCTCTACACCATAGTCCAGGGGGTGCTCAGATGGCACTATTGTCCACCTGTTAGCCCCATTGTATATATGCTATTTTTTCATTGGGAGAGTCTCCCCATCATGCTTGTTGTAGCCCTCTCTTGCAGAGGTGGTTGTAGCCCTATGGGCAGTTTTCATTAACTAATAGAAGGATCTCTTTCTCGGAAATAAAAAAAAGAATGAAAGTACGGTCAAACAAAACTACCAAAGCAATACCCATTACACAAGAACTAAGGTCTATGGAAGAATCTTGTTGGTCTTGTTGGCAATAGCTCCAATGACCAACAAAATTATCAATTCGGAGGGATGAGCCACCCGGCTAGGGCATGGAAACACTCACATGGTTAGTGAGCTAATTATGGCAACACAAATGGTTAACTCTACAAGGTAAGCTTCTCGGCCTATGGAGGAGCTACGCCACAATGAAGGGCAATCTCCATATCCACTTCTCTTTACCTCCAATCAACCCAATCACACATATTACAATTGCAAGACACACACAACACTAATCCTGTCATGCAACACACTAATCGCAATCACACACACATAGATCTATCGAGCACCACACTCCAATAAAACCTACATGCACACACAATCAAAAGAGGGGAATCACACAAGATTGGAGAGGGATTAACCACTAATTAGTTAAGATCTAGCTAATCTAAGCATCATAGGCAATCATAAGAAGCATGAGAGAGGCGTAGTGAAAGAGAATGAATCATTGATTAGTGTTAATCAAGTCTCGTGAGAAAGGATAAGCTCAAGGACTCCATAGCCACACACCTCAAGAGCTCTCACCAAAGAGTGCTCTCAACAAATGAGCTTGCGAACCCTCATTTCTTTTACACACTGCCTTATATACCTAGGGTAAAGATATACAATGTCCAGGCGCCCAAGGCCTTTAGGGCTCCACCACTTAGTGAATCTGCTACCTAGGCACACTAACTAACCTGTTCTTTACAGCTTGGAACACCCATTGAGCTCGCAGTACATTAAAATACTACAATGTCTTGAAATAAATTAGGAATTTACAATACGTGACCATTTTGGAAAAACATGAAAAATGTGTAACTCCAATTTTCACTGCTTCTTTGTATTCATCCTCAATGTGCATCCATACGTCTTCGATCTTTAGCAGCTTCTATTAACTGACATTGACTCAGTTAACATTCCCCCGTTTCGATTTTAGTGCCATCTTCGAACATTGTTGAAAAGTGTCCATAGAGGCAAGGGAAGGGTTTGATTGGTTGAATTTGTTAATGAGGTCAATTTGCTGCAGCATCTTTATTGGTCCAAATATGTCTTTTGTGAGAGATGATGTTGCATTTTTCCTTTGTAATAGCATAATGAGGAGGCTGCTTTTTATTTATGAGAAGTATGTACAAGGGAAGTAGAGTGATGAGGTTCTAAATTAGGGTCTAATACCTGGATTACCAAAGGGAAAAAACCCAGTGGGAAAAAAGTGTCTTTGATATATGCACATTATTGGAGTACTTACTAGCATTGAAAATATTAATAAAGTACTCAAGGGATTATTTGCTGATAGATATGGAATTAAAAAGGCAGCAAATATGAGAGGGTAGCATGATGGAACATTGGTTTTCCTGTTATAGTCCACTCAAGGTGCATAGGTGGAAGCAAAAAAGAGTGTCTAATGCAATGCATGGAAAACAATATGATGTGCAAGAAATATTTTGAGGGGTTCTTTAGAAAGATGGTGTAGCTATAAAATCATATAACATGGCTTAGCAAGTTGTCACCCCTTTAAGAATGGTTTTCGTTGACATGGATATGTGCTCTCATCTTAATGTGCACAATGCGTGAGTGTTGGACTCTACGACATTCCACCAATTGTACGTTAATAGACTTCGACTCTTATGCTCATCTCATCCAGCATGCGCGACATGACTTAGAGATGCTCAAATCTTTTAGCTTGAGCATAAGCCTAATAACTACGAATCTTAGCACAGAGTTTAATACGACTTGAAGTTTTGGGACTAATGCTTTGCTCATTTTATGGCTCAGTAGCCCGACTTTGACTATGCCAAAGAGTGTTTTTTGTACCCTAGAGACTTGACTTTTACATTCTTGTGCTTATTACAAACATTTCTTCAGGTAAAAGTAAGCTTGAATCCTCAAAAAGAGGATTAGTGAAGGATCAAGCTGGCATTGAAGGTTTCTTTTGCCATACCTGTTTTATCATCTTTGAATTTGCATTCACGTTGGTCACATTAGGCAAAATTTGGACTCACAAAGGGGCCCTTTAAGGAGTTTGACTTTACCTCTCTCTACCAAAACGGGCGCATGGATAAATTTTTGCAAACAAACTCCAAAGTTGGCGGAGGTTTGATTGTCAAAATGTCCTCTTCAAGCTCTATCTATTGATATATAGCACGCCATGAGATTCCTCATATTTTAGAAGATTCTTTTTTTGATTCACCTATGATGTGACAACTCTGTCGGAACCTAAGTGAATCAAAAAAGAATCTTCTAAAATATGAGGAATCTCATGGCGTGCTATATATCAGAAGATAGAGCTTGAAGAGGACATTCTAACTGTCAAACCTCCACCAACTTTGGAGTTTGTCTGCAAAAATTTATCCATGCGCCCGTTTTGGTAGAGAGAGGTAAAGTCAAACTCCTTAAAGGGCCCCTTTGTGAGTCCAAATTTTGCCTAATGTGGGTTGTCCTTCTTTGACTTTGAAGACTCTATTATCTGTTTGATTCTCCAATTAGGCATGTCGCTAGGAGTCTTTGATGTTGTTGTAGGCCTCTGTTGATCGTTGACATTTGACTTTTGACTAGGAGCATTGGAAGACTTAGGAATCCAAATCTCTTGATGACCTTTGTATCTCCATTGTTGACTTTGCCTTGCTCTAGGTCTTGTTGAGTTCTTGAGATCTTCATGCAGGTCTGGTGTAGCTGCAATTGGCTTGTGGTTGACTGGTAGCCAAATCTTTGTATAGCTTGTGTAGAATCCTTGTCTAAGAGGAAGATTCTTTGAGATCCATCTTTGTTTTGTATCCTCTTGTGAGCTGTGGTAGACTTTAGCATCTTTCAATGTTGTTCTGTTGTATACCTGCTTCTTAAGTATCCTAGGATATTGTCGAGGTTGATACCTTGTGGGCCTTCTTTCCTGGGAGGGACTTGACGTTACTTCATATGCTCTAATCTGTGGTTTTGGTACCCATATCAGTCTGTTATCTCTATAGTACTCCTGTTCCTTTAAGCTCCATTGTGATGTTATCCACCCAATGTGTTTGTCCTTTTGTGCTGATTTTCCCTCCTTAATCCAAACCGAATCATTGACTTTGACTAAACTGCTCGGAACAAACACTTGCTTGAATTTCCTTTGCTTTCTTGAGTACTTTGGCTGAAATATCTTTGCTTTTCTGGGTGTCTCCTTAGAGGTTTTAGTTGGGTCAGCAATTGACTCAAAATTTTGAAAGCCTGACTTGCTTGAAGAAGTTGATCCATGAGGGTTATTTGATGTAGAACCATATTCTGTCACACCTTCTTTGCTAATCGGAGGAGGTTCCACTTTAGCTTTACCTTTGTCTATCAGATTTGTCGATGAATCTTGTGTCTTCTACAACTCTGAATCTAGCATTAACGGTACCTGTAAATGTTGTTGGCTACCTCTTGGAAAAGAGAGTATTAGCATTTTATTTATAGGCTTTGTGTTGTTCTAACCACTGATGTCCAATGATGACATCTCCAAACATTTCCTTTGAAGGCCTCATCTGAAACTTCACCTGCTCTTCATGATTTTGGATGCTAAGGGTAGCAGCCATTTCTTTTTGACTTGTAGCCTTACGCATAATTTCTTTATTATCTGGTTTGCCTTGAGTAATCTCTAGAATACTCTGTATGACGTCTGCAACCATATGGTACTTTGCTTCGTTATCCAGCAGAGCATTGCATCTATCACTTGCTCCTTTTATACTGCTGAGAACTATAGCTATTCTCGTTGTTGGTTCTATTGAAGATCTTTGTTTTGCTTTTGTCATGGTCTCATCTTGATCTAATTATGTCTCTATGGAGAGTGGCTTGAGACTTTGTTTTCCAATCTGACTTACACCAACTGATTTGATCGGCAATGAGTGATTGATCTTTGGACTTCCTATTGCATCCTGATTTTTTGCAACCCCGTTCTTCTTTACTTCTAACTTTGGTGGCATTCTTTGCTCAATAGCTTTTGTGGTTGCTCTTTGTTATGTTTGATCTGCACTATCTATTGCTTGATTTGCTTTAAGCTCTTCTGAAGTTTTGTTTGATGGAGATGAATCATCTTCAATAAGATCTACTTTGATATAAGTCTCCATTTTAACTGTGTTTGAGGACTTTGTGTTGTCGTCTGTGAGTGATCAGTCTTGGTCTTCATTCTTTGTTGTCTTTGAAGACTGCATCTTGTTTGTGTTTTGTATCTCTGACATCTTTAGAGCCATTGGCATTCCCATTATGATGTCGTCTGGCATATCTTTTGTTGTGATCACGTGGAATTGAGCTATGATGATCTGTGAGCTTACTTCAATGGTGGTGGAGATGCTTCCCCACCATTTTTCTTGTTTATTTCCTGATATTCTCACAAATTCAGGAGCATCTTCCAGTTGTGGTTGGCCACATCTTTTCCAAGTGCGAAAGGACACGAGGTTCTTGTCTAGATTGAAAATCTAGCTTTACTTCACTTGACAGCTTTTCTTCTTTTTCACCAACAATGTTGCACTTGATCGTCTTAGGATACATGTATGAATTGACTGCTTTTGTTGTGGTAGTGTCCTTTGGTTGAGCTTTATCTGAATTTTCTTTGCTTTGATCACCTGCTTCCGTTGATGTCGACTCCAGTGGCTGTAATATTGCACTTTTTTGCAATTCTTGAGCATTGTCCTCCTGCATCTGAGTGACCTTTGACCTTAAAAGATCCATTGTACTTTCTGGCAGAATCTATCTCTTCGGAGGAGATTTTGGTGGGGACCTTTGTATAGATTTTTGGACTTTAGCTCCCATTGACTTTGACTTTTTTGTTATTTGTTCTGGCAGCTTGAGGCTTTGCATCATCTTTCGATAGTCTTTGACTTCATCCATACCATCCATATGGGTTTGTACAAGATCATGATCTTGATGATATTCGTTACCATGTGCATCTTGATATGCATATGTGAGCTTGATCACATGTAATTGTTTGAATATTATTGGATTTGTTGGCTTTTGACTCTGATTTGTGGAAATCAACTGAAACTTTTGTCCCTGATAATCTTCATATAAGCATTTATCTGTAGACTCTGATGGAATCTAAGTCAATTGGAAACTTCCAACAACCATATGATCTTTCAATGGTTTCTGCCTTGAAGGGGTCTATTGGCTAGAAGCTCTAGGGCTTCTCACTGATGTAGCATTTCCTGGTACAAGAGTTGATTTTTATGGGTTTGCAACTCCCCCCTTCCTAGGGTGATCACTATAGCCTGCTTCATTATAAGAGCTCAAAATTGTTTGGGTTTGGTTTAGTCTCACCTTTTGGACTGTGAATTCACACTTTGGGCAGCACTGTTGATGTTTGGCATCTGTAAATCTTCTGCATAGTTTCCTATGTATCTCCTTGAAACATGACAAATTATTTTCCAAGTCAAGTTGTAGATAGTATTATCTTTGCCCTAATATTGTCTATCCCGTGGGTCTCCTATGATATGAGCTTCCGTGGTTTGAGGACCCAAGGCATCATAGATGCTAAACTCTCGTCTATATCTACGACTGTTTTGGTCAAAGTATATGCTTGTTTGATCACAACATTGAAGCTTGATTTCCGATGGAGGAGAGTTTGGCTCTAAACAAATTTCTGGGTTCCCTTGGGTAATATCCTTCAGCTCTAGAGAGGATGGGCTATAATACATTCTTTCCTCTAAAAGGAACCATCCTTTCTGATCTATCACTGGACGTACTTCTATGAGCTGGTATGTGGACCGTTCAAACACTGGTTGATCCTTTTTGTACAGTTGCCATTTTTGGTCTACATAGTGTGCATATGAATTATTGGTGCCATACAAAGCTAACATCATTCTGTCTGATGTGTCCCTTAGACTCATGAATGATTGCACACTTGTGGCAGTGGATGCAAAATCATTTGCAAACCTTACAGCCTTTTCAACATTCGGTGATATCTGGACATCTTGACCAAATTCCTGCGGGAATTTGTTGTTCAAAGAATCAATTTTAATCTTTTCAGGTGCCTGTGCATCTTTATGCTCATTTTGAACTTGCAGTGCTATTACTGTGCTTCTAATGGTAATGCAGAATCATCTGATTGCATTAAAAGTGACAAGTTAAATGCACTTACATCGAGATTTGCATTTCCAATTTTCTCTGTGCTGGCAGTTGATGTATCCCTGTTGTCAGGATTTCTTCGACAATCTTCAGAAAAAGGTCCACTTTTTTGTCCACAATCTGAGCAATATGCCATGACTGGTGGTATTTCATTTGGTTCTGTCATGTCAAGATTTAGCTGAGGAGCTTCTGCTTCTACGCTTGCCAAGTTGTCGGCATCTTCTTTTAAAACAATGAGCATCAAGCTATAGACTGCTCCATCTTGACCTTTGTATCGTCTTTGACTTGGTTCTCCAATTAGACTGGATTCTATTGGTTGATCTATTGGATCTTGCAATTCTAGCTCTCGACTATAGATCTGACCATTGTAATCCATGTACAATGACCCTAATTGCATATGCACCAACTGTATGTTTTCCTGGCTTGTGCAGATTTCTGGATAAACACTTGGGTTGATTTTTTGCACCTCTATCTGCACTTCATCTTTGAGTTTGCAATACCTGGCTCCACCAAAGTCTGTGAACATCTGGGAGTTCTCTGAATCTGGCTGGGAGTTCTCTGAATCTGGCTTTACTCTGATCAATAGAATCTTGGCTCCTATGTTGTTTTTCCTGCTCATAAGATACCTATGACCTTCTGTATCTGTGTACAAGACCTTATCCCCATTATAGCCATATAGCTGTAAAATCTGCTCTATTGCAATTGTGCATGTGTTTCCACTGCTACCTTAAGCTTGGGCCGGGTTCCCACCTCAAGCACCTCAAGCTTGGGCCAGCGGGTTCCAAACTCAAGCTCAACGCTAGCTTACCTAAGGTCAAAGGACTTTTACACTAACTATTGGAGGTCTTCAATGAACCTAACCCTAAGGTCTTATGCTCCATTGGTTAGCCTTGCTCTTTGATAGAACATCTCTCATTTGGGCCCCTTTACCATTGGCCCCGTGTTGAGATAGATCTATAAGCACATGTCTATATCTTAACCCTTGTTCCCGTTTATTCTCCCACATTAAATGATCAGTTTAATATGAGAAAATCATTTGGGTTGGTTAGATATTAGATTTCATGACACTCGAAGATAGTGCTGCAAGAGGGGAGATACACGAGCTGACCCTACCTAACAATGACCAACTCCTTGTGAAGCTCTTTGTGGATGACTCCCTTCTCTTCCGCAAAGCTTACCCTCAGATAGTTAGGAAGGATTTGGGGATAGTGCAAATGTTCACCATAGCCTCTGGGTCAAAATGCAATATTGATAAAACAAGATTAAATTCAATGTTAGAAAACAACTCATTCGATCCCTCTATGTGGACTGGAGAGATAGTTTTAAAAGGAAAGATCTTCCACCACTTGGGTGCTCTGTTAGTGGTTGATGTAACTCACAAGCAAAGATTCCATTGGGTCATGGAGAAGATTAGATGTAAGATACAAAAGTGGGAGTATGTGATTCTTCCTTTCTTGAGCATTGTGAAAGTGATCAATTTGTTTATGCTCCCATACATAGCCTTCACTGGTCCGCTCCTTAAGTTAGACAAGTGTAACTATAAAGATTTTTTGAAACCGATGAAAAGATTCTTATGGAAAAATACCACCAAGGTCTCGACGCCATGGTAGTGGGCCAAGTGGGAATCTATTATGAGACCAATAGAGCAAGGGAGCATCAGGATTTTTAATCCCGTACTTCATGGAGAGGCACATTGTGCCAAATTTTTCATGTCAATCACTAAGCAGGACCAGGCTGGGGCTATTATGATAAGTCAAAACTCTCCTTGCAACGTGGCCAATGGAAAGACCTAGAGGTGCACGACAAACTGCTTGCCCCTCGATGGACCACTTTAAGACTTGGAGGCATAACGTGCGAGTTAGTACAAAAATGTACTAGAGCAGTAGAGACTCTAGAGTGGGGAGAGTTTATGAGGTATTTTCAAAAATCCATTACTCATGGGTCTCCTTGGATCTTCAAAGCAGGAAGAATACTTTTGATCCCATTTTGGAGAGTAATTGCCAGAAAAATCAACAACAAAGGGCTTAGGCGACTAGCCCAATGTGTGAGTCCAAGTTCCTGTGGAAATCTTGGCAATGGCCCAAGGATAAACACTTCTTTAAACCACAAACCAAGGTTGTCTATCACACAAAAATGATTTTGGTTTCTTGGTTCTCCCCCCTTAACAAGAAATGGGAAAAGAATTGGTTGGAGTCAAGATTGGTGGCAGTGAGAAATAACATTTGGGGTCCTCAATGGCCACTATCGATGAAGATCTTTATGTGGAAGGTGTCATGGGGGGCTTTTCCAATAGGAATAAAGATTCTAGCTAGAGGTATTGGTTCAGACAGATTCTCGAGTTGCAAAACGACTAGTGAGGATTTAATCAATGGCTTCTTATCACGCCATTCTGCATACAAAGTCATAGATTGCAAAGCTTTGGTGCGATACATGTTAAGTATGTAGGAAACACACATGACACCCTCCATCCAAAAAGCATGTGGAAAAGCTTAGCTTTTGACCATACATTGTACCATCTCCACTCTACATTGGTGTTTGTTTGGGTAATCATCAATGAAAGTCATGAAGTACAAATTGTTATTGAAAGGAGGGGGGCACATCAATGTGAGCAAGTTGTAACTTGTGAGTAGCCTGCATTGAACCGTCTTTTGAAACCTAGAACACTAAATTTTTCCTATAATACAACCTTCACAAAAAAAGCTTAGATGGTGTCTCTAAAGGGAAATGAAGCAACCATATCATTTTTGTACAAATGCATCAAACTGCAAAAATCCAAATGCCCAAAAAGTGTACACCATAATTTAGCATCTAAAACAGATTTAGAATCCATGATTGCATTTGCAAACTTTTCCACACACTTGTCATAAGAATTGAGTTTGTACAACCCATGAGACAAGTTACCTTGTACCACAATAGTTTCACTTGAATTAAGTTTGTAAATAGTGTATCTTTCATCCACAAACTTTACAACAAGACCAAGTCTCGCTAATGAAAAAATAAACAAAAAATTCTTTTGGATCCTAGGCACAAAAGGTACATTAGAAATTGTGAAGAAATTGCCATTAATTGAAATGAGTACAATTTTTATAACTCTTGAACTAGTTGAGAGGCATTGTTGGCACAAGTAATAGTATTCCCATCAAGGATATCATCAAGGATATCATCAAGAAAATTGAATAAGTCATGATGAGATGCAATGTGCCTTATAGGACCACTATCAAAATACCATACATGTGAATCTATAGCCTCAATCATGCATGCATTATGGACAGAAGGGTCATATTGACACTATGCACTAAAATCCCATTATGCATCAACAACAAAATTTGTGGATTCTACAATGACTGCATTTGAAGAAGATTCACTTCCTTTCTTACATGTCTCTTTAACCTTTAGCTCATGACATTGCTTTATCAAATGATCATTAGCTCTATGATAGCTACAATGCAACTTTTTATTTTCTTTCTTGGTAGATTTACTAGGTGTAGTGTTGTTATGGGAGCCATTTTTCATAGATGGTTTCCTACCTTAAGAAGGACAAGTGGAAGTACCAGCATTGTTATTGCTATCTATCCAACATGTAGCAATAAAAGCCTCATCAACAACACACTGTCTAGCTTTTTTTCCCGTTGACATAGCCTCTTGTAATAGAGAACTAACCATCCCATCAAAATTAATAGCATTATCAATTCCCTGTGCAACAAGTCTCAAATTGTAAGCCGCAAAGTCTAATACAAATCTGGTAATACAAATCTGGAAAGTCTAATACAAATCTTGTAAGTCTAATACAAATCTGGTAATGCATCCAAGAATGTCTACACAAGTAAATGGTTGGGAATGACTTTATCTACAACAATAAGTTTCTCATTGATATCTTTTATTTCAGCAAGAAAAATTTCCAGTTCATCTTCCTCATGCATGATCTTTGATTCTAGCTATTTGGGTAGGTATGCTATTTTTGCCTCATTGCGACCTGTATACAATCCAACTAGAATTCCCCAAGCCTATTTTGTTGTTTTGGCTAAATGAATATGAGATAGTGGTGCAGTTGACAGAAAACACAATCAATATATGCACTTGCACATCTCTACTATCCCAATGAGCCTATTCATTTGTAGGTAAAAAACACGAGTAGTAGGAGCAGAATTGCTAGAACTTGCAACATCCTCCACAAAATGTTGGCGTACGTCAAAACTTTTAGCAATATTCCATACACTCTTAGAAAAAAGTACATGATACATCATGTAAGCCCATAATGGATAGTTGTCTTTGTCCAGTTTGTCATCAACAGATTGTAACTTGAAAACATCATTCCTCTCAACCCTAGTGAAAGAGTGAACCCGATGTAGAAAACACTCAAACTGAGCAGGAACTGAAGAAAACTTGTACGTGTTGTACAACACAAACCACAGTAGATTGTCAAGCACTTGTTATGCAAAAATTTCTAGTGGATGAAATCTACACAAAAGGACAAAATTGCATGTGTAGTACTTGTAGTAGTGGAAAGGGAGGCGAAAATGAGCCAAAATCAAAATGTTAAGCACACCAAGCAGCTGTTGCAAAGTATCTATCCGCTCCCCCAAAGTATTTATCAACCTATTGAATCTTGCCAAAGCTCACCCAAATTAGAGAAAGTGAGTGGGGGAGTGTTGGTGACACTTGCGACTATGCCTAGAAGAATGCAACCTGTTTTGGTACCAATTGTTGGAGTTAGGGTTTCACAAATGCACAGACAACTTGGAAACGGAGAAGAAGTTCAAGGCACACAATGGAGAATGTATTACTGAGTGTGAAAATACAAGATAAGATAGCCTTAGAGTGATGGGAAAACATACAAAGTACGGGGGGAAAATCTCCTAATCATGGAAAAAAATGCATGTTCACACACATCACTTTCGTATACATGGCAACAAGAGAGGTTGTGGGATCAACCTCACCTCCTAATTTTAAGGGGGGAATGTGGGTGGAATCCTTTTTTCTTTCAATTGAAATGAGTGGATCCTTCGTTTTAAGGTCTTGTTTCCCAACGAGCTTCTCAAGCCCATAGCACCAAGTGTTATACTACTTAAGAGACACTTTTCACCCAATTGTTGTAGTTACAATTTAACCACATCAATTGATGGTGTTATCTTTACAATGGAGAGTTCCCACTGCAAGAAAAAGGAACCACATATTTCTTCACATGAGGATGTTCACACAGGCAATGGACGGCTTTTCATCTTCAAATTTCTTGAGGAAAAGTTGAATCAGCAAAGAAAAATTCCATTTCTCTCCCTTATCCATTTCACTTAAAGAAAAAATCCTTTTATATCTAGATCACCAAAAACAAATTGGAATGTATAAAATCACATGTATGGAGATGATGTCATTTTGGGCTATTGTGTGGATATGGACAATGTTTCCAAGTGGAGATAGATAATGTCCTTGGAAAGTTTCCAATTTATAAGTCCTCTCCATCTATCATTATGAGGTTTTAGAAAAAATCACCTTCAAGGGGAGCAACATCATTAGCATTACAAAGTCTTACGTTTCTGTCACCATCCTCTAGCTTTGCATATAATAAACATATAAGAAGATGTTGTGAAAGTAGAAAATCAGGGCACATAGTTGGGGACTATTGGAATATCAGAACTTGTGCACATTGTGGGTAGTAGGGACATCCAACATAACCCTAGAAGAAGCACTATAGGAGAGAAGGACAAAGATGAAGACACTAGACAATACTTGATAGTGATAGTGAAAACTTGTATACAATATGGGTGATCATCAACCTCAACATTGGAGTCTTTTTTGGAATAACTAGGATAGATTGGTCCTATTTGATTCTTTCTATGAGGGGATGTATCTATATCCTTTTTAGCATCACAGTACATTGAGGAACTCTATATCCTATGTGGTTGGTGTAACATTTAATGCACTAGTAACTTGTGTGTAGCAAAAAATGATAACATAGTGAGCATTTTGTTAAGAACAAGTTTCTAGTGAGCATAGAGAGAGTACTTAGTTGGAGAAAGCAACATAGAAATTTACACCTAGCTAGTTTGGCATAGACAATACTTGAAAAGAGAGAGATATAGAACAATTGACAACAGTTCAGGACCGGATTTACATGGAGCGGATCCCCCCTCCAAAAAGGCTTTGTATTTTAGCTTCTCCCATCAAAGGAGACTTTTGTACAATACAATCTTTGTGTTCCTTGACAAAACTTGTTGGTGCAATGAAGATGGAAGCTTCATGTACCAAATTATTCTTGGAAAACACACCTAGTGGGCCTAGCCTCAGTCCCAAGACCTCACACACCTTCAAAGATGGTGAGAGCTAGCAGGGAGTGAGGAAAGATTGAGAGAAAGAAGATGTATCTTACGAGAAAGAATTATTCTCCTCACATAATCACTCTAATAGTATAGCTTAGCTTAGTAATTAGCATGGTAGAGGAGATGAGCATGCCATTGAAGATTGGCTCTTGGTTGGATTTGCATTCCATAGCCAATAGTTGTTGGTGTAGGCCTCTACTTCTCAATGCTTCGAGAAGAAGATGGAGTTATTGCTCAACACATGAGTTGGTTCAAAATAAAATCTGAAGTGTACTATTTCAAATCTGAAGTGTACTATTTCAAATCTTGGTTTTAATATAATCTTGAACTTTTTTAGGTTAGGCTTTCATCATTGATTGCCTACCTAGCATAGTTGTCTCAAGGTAGTGTGATGCCATCTTGCCTTCATATGTGCTTATGCCATCACCCGAATTTGCTATTTAGAAGTTGTTGGCGGTCAAGCCAGACGGGCGCCCTTCAAGTCGACCCCTTCTTCCATGAGCCCAAAATTTTGAAATGTCTTCATTATTTTTTTGAGAAGCTTTGTAATTATTTGATACTCTCTAATTATCGAAGGGTAATCTCTAAAGAGTTGGTTACAAAATCTATAATGGAATCTGAGTCCTGTAAAGTCAGCCAATGACCAAAAGAGCTCTAGGTATAAAGTCTATTTTCTAAAGTGGGAAAAGGGCCCCTTATCATTATCAAGTTTTAGAGTATTGAGTGTATGACTAAGAGTGACTTATCTCTTGCAATTTGTAATCATCGTATCTTGAACTCTGGTAATGATATTTCAATTTTGAAACTTGCATTGTGTTCCTTATCTGATTCTCTTTCATTCAAGTACATTCATTGTAGATTCTGGTGTGATTTATGACTACACGTTTGTAGACTAAATCTATTGATTTGAGTGTGTTAATGACTGCTTTTTGGAGGGATATACGTACTTTGGGGCCCACTCCATCAGTACTATGTCACGCCTAGCGTACTCATACCTGCAGCCTCAAAAACAGCAAGATCAAAAACTACGAGAGAGAGTCCTCCGAGATATCATGTGGAAGACTCATTTAGTCGATCGCATATGTCTGTAACAAGACCAATCGGATCCCTAGATTCCCGTGTTAATATGACAATACATAGAGGAAGTGCAGTCCCAGACACAATTTTTAGTATGAGGGTGCCGAACTTCACGATTGAAAGTGCAGGGCATAGAGGCATTCAGCCTACTATGCCTCTATGCCCCTATGCAGGGCATAGAGGCATTCAGCCTACTCTTCAAGGAGTAGAGACGTACTTTGATTGGCCTACCATGAAAGTGGATATACAAGAGTATGTTTCAAAATGTGTAGTATGCCAAAAGACCAAGTATGATAGAGGGAAGCAACCTGGATTACTCCAGCCATTGTCAATTCCTAATTCATCATGGGAGAGTATATCCATGGATTTTATCTTTGGATTACCAAAATCTATCCATGGGAATACAGGAATATGGACAATAGTCGAGAGGTTTAGCAAGCAAGCACACTTTATCCCTGTCAAGAATACTATTAAGGCACACCAAATGGCAACTCTCTTCATGTCATAGATTTTCAAACACCATGGATTGCCAATATCCATCGTGTCAGATAGAAATCCTAGAATGACCAGTAATTTTTGGAAAGGTCTCTACAAAAATCTAGGTACAAGATTGAATTTCTCTTCGGTCTATCACCCACAAACGGATGGCCAAAGTGAGATAGCCAATCTTACGATTCTTGATCTACTAAAGACCTATGTTACAGAAGTAGATCAACGCTCACAATGGGAAAAGTACTTACCTCTTGTAGAGTATGCGTATAATAATACTATCCATACTTCTATGGGAAAAGCACCTTTTGAAATCATAGAGGGAAGACCTAAAAGTCCCTCACTACTTAAAGTACATGGGAAGATCTTCGCTGTCGATGAGTATAGCCGTGACTTACAAACATCTTTTAAAAAGATTAAGGAGCCTATATCCATCTCCCAACTAAGGCAAAAAACTACTACTGACAAGCATAGAAGGGCCTTAACGTTCAAACAAAATGATTGGGTTTTACTTAAGTTTCCTAAGGTCGATTGAGGCAAATGACGGGCAAAAATCTTACGGGCCATCAAAAGTATTATGCTAAATTAGCAAAAAGATACTATGGTCCTTTTCAAATTTTGAAGCCAATCAATGAGGTGGCTTATCAACTCAAGTTACCTAACCATTTTCTCATACACAATGCTTTTCATGTGAGCCTACTCAAGCCCTACAAAGGAGAGCCTCCAAATGAACCAATTATTGAAGACCCTCCCATAATCGAAGATCAAGAAGAGGTACTACAACCCGAAGCTATCCTTCGGCATGAAGACAAGGTACTACGAAATGGTAAGATTATCCGACGGTATCTTATTAAGTTCAAAAATTATCCTTTTGAAGATGTTAGATGGATGCAAGGAATCCAGCTTAAGGATAGTATGAACCTTGTCAATGCTTACAATGCTACATTAGAGTAACCAAATGTACATGTTTCTTTTAAAATGATCAATGTTTTTGTCTTTTAAGACTAGTTCTCTCTTTATTGTGCACAAATTTTAGTAGTATGCATACTAAGAATCATGTTTGGGATGACGATGTCTCTCAAACACCATGTAGAATTTGTCACTCTACTTGGGAGGATGAAATGGACTAAAGAGCAGACATGCTTGTGACAGCTATGTCTCCCAAGCACCAAATGGACTATTCAATCATCTTGGAATGATGTCGTAGGGTAAAAAGTTATCAAATATCATTAGTATTGTCAGTAAATATCTAATATCTACCCAACCCAAATGATTTTCTCATATTAAACTGATCATTTAATATGGGATAATAAACGGGGACAAGGGTTAGAATATAGACAGGTGCTTACGGATCTATCTCAACACGGGGCCAATGGTAAAGGGGCCCAAATGAGAGATGGTCTTTCAAAGAGCAAGGTTAACTAATGAAGCTTAAAAGACCTTAGGGTTAGCTTCATTAAAGACCTCCAATGGTTAGTGTTAAAAGTCCTTTGACCTTAAGCAAGCTAGGGATGTGCTTGAGGTGGGAACCTTAAGCAAGCTAGGGCTGTGCTTGAAATGGGAACCCGACCTAAACTTAAGCAAGCTAGGGATGTGCTTGAGATGGTAACCTTACCTAAACTTAAGCAAGCTAGGGTTGTGCTTGAGGTGGGAACTCCACCTAAGGTGCTTATCATGCTTGATGACTAAGGTACTTGAGGTACTTGTCACATTTAATGAGGAAGTTGCTTGAGAAGCTTCCTATGCATGGGGTGTAAGATGCTTGAGTCAAAAAGAGAACCTACACACTTACTGAGGAAGTTGCATGAGAAACTTCCTATGCATAAAAATCTCAAAGTTAGGGGAATTCTAAAAGAGTACATGGGACACATGCCAGACTCTCACTAAGCTTAACCACATGGTGTGCTTGAATGCTATTGGTTGGGCTAAAGAGGGGTCCAATGATCTTATACTTCCATCTAACAAATATCTAGATATTTTCAAGCTCTCTCTCTCTAAGGGATAAGGAGGAAACTTGTCAAAAGACTACCCATGTACTTGACTGCATGCTGCATGTGATTGGCTAGGGGAAGAGGGTTCAATGAGCTTGCAACATGCAGAAAGGTCACCACTCGCCCAAAGCAAGGAGGGGGGGTGCTAGGGGGATATACTCCACACACACACACTCATTTGCAAAGCCATTCTCACTTGGTGAAAGTTGAGGAACACCACCTCCTTCTCCAAGCTTGTGAGAGTAAAAGCCTACACCAACACTCTTGGCTATGGAATGCAAATCCAACCAAGAGTCATGCTTCAATGCTTAAGCTTGCCATCTTCTCCATATTCATTACTATTCTATTATGTATGCTAACAACAAGAGTAATGATAAGTGAGGAACTATTTATTTCTCCTATGGAATGTTTCTTCTTCCTCTTCCCTATCCTCATTCCCCACTAGCTCTCTCCACCTTCGAAGGTGTTTGAGGCCTTGGGACTGAGGCTTGGGATAGTTAATGCTTTCTTCAAGTTTATGTTATGCTTGTGATGCATGAAGCTTTCCATCTTCATTGCATCACCTAGGTTACAAGGAACACAAAGATTGTATTGTAACAATTCTCTCTTGATGGGAGAAACTATAATACAAATGCCTATTGGAGGGCGAACCGGCTCCATATGAATCCGGTCCTCAACTATTGTCATGTTCTGTAATGGAATTTGCCTATTCAATTTGAGAGTAGCGGAATTTAATAAGAGTACTTTCAAGAAATGATTTTGTGAGCATAGCGGGTTGACATAATTGAAGATAGCAACATAATCATAGCAATTAGTTAACTTGGCATAGACAATACTTTTGCAAGAGAGAGAATTTAGAGAACATGACAACAGTTGAGGACCGGATTTATGTGGAGCCAGTCCCCCCTCCAATAGGCATTTGTATTATGATTTCTCCCATAAAGAGAGACTTGTTACAATACATTCTTTGTGTTCCTTGTGACCTAGGTGAAGCAATGAAGATGGAAAGCTTCATGCATCACCATCATAGCATAACCTAAACTTGAAGAAAGCTTTAACTATACCAAGCCTCAGTCCCAAGACCTCAAACACCTTCGAAGTTGGAGAGAGCTAGCAAGGAATGAGGGTAGGGAAGAGGAAGAAGAAACATTTCATAAGAGAAAGAGCTAGTTCCTCACTTATCATAACTCTTGTGCTAGCATACATAATAGCATAGTAATGAAGAAGAAATAGATGGCAAGCTCAAGCATTGAAGCATGGCTCTTGGATGGATTTGCACTCCATAGCCAAGAGTGTTGGTGTAGGCTCTCAACCTCTACTTGCTTGGAGAAAGAGAGGGAGCTCTTGCACTTTGCATAGTACACAATGAGAGTGTTTGTGAGTGTGTGTGGGTGATTATACCCCCTAAGCACCCCCCTAGCTTGCTTGGGTCGACCCCCCCTTGTAGCTCATGCTTGAAGCTCATTGGACCCCTCCAGGCCTAGCCAATCACAAGAAGGAGCCATTACAAGCAACAGGGATAGCCTTGGGACAAGTGTCCCCCTTTCCCCTTTGAGAGAGAGGACTTGATAAATGCAAAATCAATTAATTAAATATCCTTTATTATCATTGGGCCCCTTGGGTGGCCAACCAATAGGTTTCAGGCACACCATGAGGGCAACATGAGGAGGAACTTGACAAGTGTCCTTGCTGCCTCTTCAAGCTGAGGCTTCCCTTGTGTGTGTGTGTGTGTGTGTGTGTGTGTGTGTGTGTGTGTGTGTGTGTGTGTGTGTGTGTGTGTGTGTGTGTGTGTGTGTGTGTGTGTTCTCTCTCATCCCCCCCCCCCTTGTAGGCTCGCCCCCCTCCTTGTAGGGATCTTTTTGACTTTGGATGAGCAAGCCCCTTAGTCATCAAGTATGACTAAGCACTTGAAGTAGGAGGTGTTCCCACAAGCATCTCAGGCAAGCTTCTCAAGGCACTTCAAGCACCTTAATCATGTACCAAGTCAAGCACGTCAAGCATGGAGCCAGTCAAGCACCTCAAGCATCTTAATCAAGCACCTCAAGCATAAGGTCAAAGGACTTTTACACACATTATTGGAGGTCTTCAATGAAGCTAACCCTAAGGTCTTATGCTCCATTGGTTAGCCTTGCTCTTGATAGACCATCTCCCATTTGGGCCCCTTTACTATTGGCCCCGTGTTGAGATAGATCTATAAGCACGTATCTATATCTTAACACTTGTTCCCGTTTATTCTCCCACATTAAGTGATCAATTTAATATGAGAAAATCATTTGGGTTGGTTAGATATTAGATTTTATGACATTACCTCTCTCTTGAAATCATAGTCGTCCTCGACTATGAGGTAGAAGAGATAAAGCCTTAGTCATTAGTCAATCTTACTTAGCGGGTAGAGGATCCCTTTTTTACCCTACGACATCTTTCCAAGATGGATGACTAATCCATTTCGTGCTTGGGAGACATAGCTGCCGCAAGCATGTCTGCTCTTTAGTCCATTTCATTCTCCCAAAGTAGAGTGACAAATTCTACTTGGTGTTTGAGAGACGTCGTCATCACAAACATGATTCTAAGCATGCATACTAGTTAAATTTGTGCACAATTAAAAAGAGGACTAGTCTTATAAGACAAAAACATGAGTCATTTAAAAGAAATTTGTACATTTGCTTACTCTAATGTAGCATTGTAAGCATTGACAAGGTTTATACTATCCTTAAGTTGTACTCCTTGCATCCATCTAGCATCTTCAAAAGGATAATTTTTGAACTTAATAAGATACCGTCAGATTATCTTACCATGTCGTAGTACCTTGTCTTCATGCCGAAGGACAGCTTCGGGTTGTAGCACCTCTTCTTGGTCTTCAACTTCAGGAGGGTCTTCAATAATTGGTTCAGTTGGTGGCTCTCCTTTGTAGGGCTTAAGTAGGCTTACATGAAAGGCATTGTGTATAAGCCAATGGTTGGGCAACTTGAGTTGATAAGCCGTCTCATTGATGGGCTTCAAGATTTGGAAAGGACCATAGTATCTTTTTTCTAGTTTAGGATAATACTTTTGATGGCCCGTAGGATTTTTGCCCGTCGTTTGCCTTAATCGAGCCTTAGAAAACTTGAGTAAGACCCAATCATTTTCTTTGAACATTAAGGCTCTTCTGTGCTTATCAGCAGCAGCTTTTTGCCTTTGTTGAGAGATGGCTATAGCCTCCCTAATCTTTTGAAAAGATTCTTGTAGGTCACGGCTATACTCATCGGCGGCGAAGATCTTCCCATGTACTTTGAGTAGCAAGGGACTTTTAGGTCTTCCCTCTATGATCTTGAAAGGTGCTTTCCCCGTAGAAGTATGGACAGTATTATTGTAGGCATACTCTACTAGAGGTAAATACTTTTCCCATTGTGAGCGTTGATCTACTTCGGTAACATAAGTCTTGAGTAGATCGAGTATCGTAAGATTGGCTATCTCACTTTGGCCATCCGTTTGTGGGTGATAGGCCAAAGAGAAATTCAATCTTGTTCCTAGATTTTCAAAGAGACCTTTCCAAAAATTACTGGTCATTCTAGGATCTCTATCTGACATGATGGATGTGGGTAATCCATGGTGCTTGAAAATCTGAGATATGAAGAGAGTTGCCATTTGATGTGCCTTAATAGTCTTTTTGACAAGAATAAAATGTGCTTGCTTGCTAAACCTGTCGACTATTTTCCATATTCCTGTATTCCCATGGATAGACTTGGGTAATCCAAAGATGAAATCCATGGATATACTCTCCCATGGTGAATTTGGAATAGGCAATGGCTGGAGTAATCCAGGTTGCTTCCCTCTATCATACTTGGTCTTTTGGCATACTACACATTTTGAAACATACTCTTGTATGTCCACTTTCATGGTAGGCCAATAGAAATACGTCTCTACTCCTCGGAGAGTAGGTTGAATACCTCTATGCCCTGCATATGGAGGAGTATGGGATTCATACATAACCTTCTCACAAAGGGAATGGGTAACGCATAGCCTATTGCCGTGGAGGAGATAACCATCTTGCAAGGTGAATGGTTCCTCTTTCTTCCCCAAAGCAAGGGCTGACATTATGTCTCTAAAGTCAGGGTCAATAGCATACTCATCTATCATAGAGGATAGATCATTGTGAGTAGCTATAGACACCGCATTAACTTTTGGTCGTCGTGAAAGTGCATCGGCAACTTGATTGTGCTTACCAGCTATGTGAGCAATATGGAAATTAAATTGCGAAAGAAAATTTTCCCACCTCATTTGTTTGTCGGAAAGCTTGGTTTGGGTCATGAAATACTTGAGACTTTGGTGGTCGGTTCGTAGGATAAATGGAGTCCCCAATAGGTAGTGCTTCCATGTGTCTAGGGCATGTAGAACAGCTAAAAGCTCTTTCTCATAAATGCCCAAGACTCGTTCATCACTATTGAGCCTTCGGCTCTCATATGCTATGGCAAGCCCTTCTTGAAGCAAAACCGCTCCAAGGCAATCACCACAAGCATCACATTGGACCTCAAATGGCTTTGAGAGATCCGGAAGCATGAGGACTGGTTGGGAAGTAAGCTTCTCTTTGATTTTTTCAAAAGCATTTTGCTCCTTAGCAGTCCATACAAACTTAACATTCTTCTTTGTTAAGTCTTGTAGTGGTCCTGCTACTTGAGAGAATTTTGCTATGAAGCGTCTATAGTATGCACACATACCAATAAAGCTTCTTAGCTCATGTAGATTCCTTGGGTTAGGCCATGATTTTATTACCTCTAACTTTGATGGATCCATACGAATACCATCGTGAGAGATAATATGACCTAGATATTGAATCTCTTGAAGGAAGAATTCACTTTTCTTTTGGTTGAGAAAAAGTTTGTTCTCCCTCAAGGCTTGAAAAATCACTTGGAGATGTTGCTTATGTTCCTCCAAAGACTTGGAGTAGATGATGATATCATCAAAGAACACTCTAGTGAATTTACGATATGGTCTAAAAATTTTCTCCATGAGATGATTGAAAGTAGCTGATGCATTAGTCAAGCCAAAAGGCATGACTAGATATTCATAAAGACCAAATGTTGTGCGAAACGCGGTCTTTAGGATATCTTCATCCACTATCCTTATTTGATGATAGCCACTCTTAAGGTCAATCCTACTGAAGTAGGTAGAGCCTTGTAGCTTATCAAATAGATCTTCTACCTGAGGCACGGGAAATCTATTTTTGACAGTGATATGGTTTAGTGCTCGATAGTCCACACACATACGGTATGTACCATCTTTCTTTTGCACTAAAAGGACTAGAGAACAAAAGGGAGAGGAACTAGGCGTCACCATCCCTTTGTCTACCAATTCCTGTACTTGCCTCATAATCTCCTCTTGTTGAGCTTGTGAGACTCGATTAGGAGGTTTGTTAGACGGTGAGCTTCCTGGAAGGAGCTCAATACAATGGTCATCATCCCCTCGTTTTGGAGGTAGGTCCATAGGGATATCATCGATGAACACATCTTGGAATCCTTTTAGAAAAGTATACAAGTCTAACTCTTCTTGATTCCTATCATTTTCATTTGATGAAACATTATTAGCTTTTAGAGACTCTTTGACATAAATCATGTACGCAGAAACTGAGCTCTTCATTTATTTATCAAAAGAAAGAGGATTTACAAGTGGAATAGTGCGACCACGCTCACTAGCATCTATATACATGTTCTTTCCCTTGTAGGTGAAGTAAATTCTCCTTTCAGGGAACTTCATGTTGGCATGCGATCAAACCATGGTGCCCCTAGGATAACATCCTGATGTTGGAGAGGAGAGATGAAGAAGTCTTCTTTGTCGACATAGCTTTGGACATGAAGCCTCAACTTCCCAATCAAGGGAGTAACGGAGGCTTGTGTCCCTTGAAAGCTGCATCAGCTGTTACTATATCTCCCATCTCAAAAGCTTGAATGCCCAACTTGGTGGCCAACTCTATTGATATGAAGTTGAGAGTAGAGCCTGGGTCAAACAAGATGAAGGCATCATGCTCTCTTACCTTTCCCCACGTATAGGAAAGTGATGATCCTTTGAAATGAGCATCCTCTTTTGGAGCTTCGATGGTGGAAGCCCTAGGAGTCTCATTGCGAGTATTCTTCTTGGGGCAAGAACGATAGCCATGTCCTTGCTCCCCACACTTGAAACACTTATGGTCCTTGCGAAAAGCTTCAAGCTCTTCAGGAGAGAGTTTGTTTTTACCTTTGTAAACTCCCTTCTCCTTGGACCGATTGTTGTTGTTGTTATTGTTGTTGTTGGAAGTGCCTTGGGAATTATTTTGAGCATTGGATTTCCCCTTTGCATCATTTTTATCTTTGTTTTCCATGGGCTTGACATTACGTCTAGCCCCTAGATGGAAATTGATGCGTGAAGCAACCATGGTGTGGTGGATTACTTCGGTAATAGTACCGGACCGTTGAGAGTTGATGTATTCGGCCATCTCTTCAGGTAATCCCGCACAAAATTGTTGTCTTTGCTCGGCAAAGTCTATCTTTTGAAAGACAGTAGCTTTGAGATGTAAATCCCAAAACTTGTCTACATACTTGTTGATAGACTCATGAGAGAGGAGCTTCAAGCCGTGCCATTCGGTAAGAACTTTATCTTTATTATCACTTGGAAGAAATTGCTTCATGATGGAAACTCGTAGAGTTTTCCATGTCTTTGGGGCTTCTCCATTGCCACGAGCCCACCATTGACGAGCTGATTTTTGGAAGTACATAGCTACATGACGTAGCTTGGAGGACTCTGTGAAGCCCTCGTCCCCAAAGGCCGCATCAAATTGCTGGATGAAGGACAACACTTTGTCGGTAGCACCAAAGGTGCCATCATAGGTGAGAAAAGAGATACTCTTTCCTCCCTCCTTGAACTTCTTTAGCTTTTGTGACCTTCGCCATGCAGGAAATGATTTGCGATGTCCTCCCCTCTTGTATTCTCTAGGAGAATAGCCATAACTTTCATCAGAAGAGGAGGAAGGTGAAGAAGAAGGAGAAGAGGGTGACCTCTTCCTAGCCCTTTTCTTCCTTTGTTTCCTCTCTTGCCTTTCAGAGTGATGAGGAGAAGGACTATGGGTTTCTCTTTTCCTCTTGGGAGGAGTAGGCGATCGTCTAGACCGCCGTCTTCGTGGAGCCACATCTTCAGAAGAACTTAGACTGTCATTGCTTTCTTTCTCTTTGGATTCCTCCTCTCGAATGAGAGAGAGTCTTCTTTTGGGGGTCTCTTCTAGAGGCCTCCTAAGCTCTCTCTCCTCTGGGAGAGGAAGGGAAATTCCATAAGCACGAAGTTGTTGAGTAACTTCAGCTTGCAAAACAGGGTTTCCCATAGCTTGTTGCAACCTAGTGACGAGATAATTCACAAACATGGGAGCATCATCATTAGCACCTTCATGTGCAAAATCAAAGCTATCAATGTTCATTCTACTCTCTTGATTATTGTCAGCCATGTTAACAAAATTTATGTTTATACTTAGTGTATGCTTTGGCAATACAAAACCTTAGTTGCCACTCCTCTTAGCCTTTGAAAATCGGCTCTTAAGTATCTACACCCACGGCTCAAAGTGGTTAATTATAGAGAGTAGAGGAGTAGGTCTAACATAGCAGAGTTGCCAAGGGCTAGCTCCTTTCGGACTTCTTATGGCTCAATAATGGTAAACCCGTAGGCAAGTCTAAAAAGACTCCATTATTAAGTCCAAAGCTCCCGAGGTGTGCACCATCCCCCACATAGTGGGCTTAACAAAACCGATAATAGATCCCAGATCCACTTACTCTATTATAATTAACAACATCAACCATTTATAGGCTACTTAAGGACCTCTCTTCTTAAGCAAGAAAAGAGAAACCAAATGCTCTGATACCAATGTAATGGAATTTGCCTATTCAATTTGAGAGTAGCGGAATTTAATAAGAGTACTTTCAAGAAATGATTTTGTGAGCATAGCAGGTTGACATAATTGAAGATAGCAACATAATCATAGCAATTAGTTAACTTGGCATAGACAATACTTTTTCAAGAGAGAGAATTTAGAGAACATGACAACAGTTGAGGACCGGATTTATGTGGAGCCGGTCCCCCCTCCAATAGGCATTTGTATTATGATTTCTCCCATAAAGAGAGACTTGTTACAATACATTCTTTGTGTTCCTTGTGACCTAGGTGAAGCAATGAAGATGGAAAGCTTCATGCATCACCATCATAGCATAACCTAAACTTGAAGAAAGCTTTAACTATACCAAGCCTCAGTCCCAAGACCTCAAACACCTTCGAAGTTGGAGAGAGCTAGCAAGGAATGAGGGTAGGGAAGAGGAAGAAGAAACATTTCATACGAGAAAGAGCTAGTTCCTCACTTATCATAACTCTTGTGCTAGCATACAGAATAGCATAGTAATGAAGAAGAAATAGATGGCAAGCTCAAGCATTGAAGCATGGCTCTTGGATGGATTTGCACTCCATAGCCAAGAGTGTTGGTGTAGGCTCTCAACCTCTACTTGCTTGGAGAAAGAGAGGGAGCTCTTGCACTTTGCATAGTACACAATGAGAGTGTTTGTGAGTGTGTGTGGGTGATTATACCCCCTAAGCACCCCCCTAGCTTGCTTGGGTCGACCCCCCCTTGTAGCTCATGCTTGAAGCTCATTGGACCCCTCCAGGCCTAGCCAATCACAAGCAGGAGCCATTACAAGCAACAGGGATAGCCTTGGGACAAGTGTCCCCCTTTCCCCTTTGAGAGAGAGGACTTGATAAATGCAAAATCAATTAATTAAATATCCTTTATTATCATTGGACCCCTTGGGTGGCCAACCAATAGGTTTCAGGCACACCATGAGGGCAACATGAGGAGGAACTTGACAAGTGTCCTTGCTGCCTCTTCAAGCTGAGGCTTCCCTTGTGTGTGTGTGTGTGTGTGTGTGTGTGTGTGTGTGTGTGTTCTCTCTCATCCCCCCCCCCCCCTTGTAGGCTCGCCCCCCTCCTTGTAGGGATCTTTTTGACTTTGGATGAGCAAGCCCCTTAGTCATCAAGCATGACTAAGCACTTGAAGTAGGGGGTGTTCCCACAAGCATCTCAGGCAAGCTTCTCAAGGCACTTCAAGCACCTTAATCATGTACCAAGTCAAGCACCTCAAGCATGGAGCCAGTCAAGCACCTCAAGCATCTTAATCAAGCACCTCAAGCATGACAAGCACCTCAAGCAGGACAAGCACCTCAAGCACGACAAGCACCTCGAGTTTGGGCCGGGTTCCCACCTCAAGCTCAGCCCTAGCTTACCTAAGGTCAAAGGACTTTTACACACATTATTGGAGGTCTTCAATGAAGCTAACCCTAAGGTCTTATGCTCCATTGGTTAGCCTTGCTCTTGATAGACCATCTCCCATTTGGGCCCCTTTACTATTGGCCCCGTGTTGAGATAGATCTATAAGCACATATCTATATGTTAACACTTGTTCCCGTTTATTCTCCCACATTTAAGTAATCAATTTAATATGAGAAAATCATTTGGGTTGGTTAGATATTAGATTTTATGACATGTTCTCTAAACTCTCTCTCTTGCAAAAGTATTGTTCATGCCAAGTTAACTAAGTACCATGTTTATGTTGCTACCATCAATTAAGTTCAACCGCTATGCTCACAAAGAATCTCTCAAAAGTGCTTCACCTAATTTCCTAATTCTGCTACTCTCAAAGTTCATAGGAAATTTCCATTACACCAGACTCCAATGCTACATTGCGACAGAATGCGATTGCTTTAGCAAAGAACCTTGTGTATCACTCCAAGTTGAAACACATAGAGGTCAAGTATCATGTGGTACAAGATATTTTGGCTAGCAAACGCATTGAGCTAGTCAAAGTTCATATCGATGAAAACCCAGTGGATGCTCTAACGAAGAGCTTAGCCTCAGAGCCATTCACACATTGCATAGAGATAATGGGCATAGGCTGAGCTATGGTTATGCTTCATGTTTTTACAGGTGTACATAATAGCCCCTACATTCTTTAGCCACTTGGGCCATGTTGGCCTTCAAGTGGAAGATTGTAAGGTTTCAGGCCCCATGGCCGGTTTCAGTCGGGCACTCGCCCACTTACATTCTCTTATTGGTTATAATGAAACAATAAGGAGAGTGAGACTTTAGTCTCACAAAGATCAACCCAAAGGTTTGTGTCTACTCCTTCTCCTTCCCCCTTCTCTCCTTCCCTCTCTTGCACCTACACTCACCTCCCTGGTTCCCACATATTCTAGACAAAAAAATCAAACCTGAAACACCAAAGAAGGAAGAACCAAGAACCACGAAGGTGGCGGCATACACAACAGATGAAGGAAGATCTTTAGAGATGCAGCCAATTCCGGAAGTAGACAAACCATGGCCACAATTTTTGTGGAAAACGATAAAAAACAGGAAAGACAAAAGTGCTACATTCCTATCAGCACCAATCCTTGAAATCAATATGGACCATGAAATCTATTCGGGCAATATTCAGTCATTGTACGGAGATGTAAGAATGAAAGTTTCTATAGATAGAAAACCTACAACCTTATTGTCCTGTGTAGGAGAATATGAGACAAAATCTGAGATAAGAGTTGTGCCATCATCGAAATTCTATTCCACAAGTGACGGAGACAAAGATCTTACATGACTTATTGTCTTCTCCTATAAGGTGCACAATCATTCTCGCATAGTTGTTGAAAATTAAACCACATTTGTGGGAACAAACGAACAAAATTTTGGAAAAAATGGGAGTGAAGGTCCAGCCAATAGACGAATTCGTGGAAGAAACCAAGAAACCAGCTCATCCTGAGAAACCAAAAGTGGAACTTGTTCGAGTAAATAAGGTAGGCGATTATTGTGAAGGCAAAAAAGGAAACACCACTTTACCTCTAGAATATAAGGAAGTGGACATCGTGGTGATACTCAAAAGTGGAACTAGAATAGCCATCGCTACAAACAAAATCTAGGAGAAAACGGGAAGGCCAACTCTCAGGAAAATGTGCACAGGAGGAGAACTCGCCATCAAAAACCATTGAACAGTTTGTTCAGGACCCACATCTTGCATCGCATTGTGTTACCCAATGCATCTCTTCTTTAAACATGATAAGGCCACCTTACAATGCCATGCATAGACACGATGTTTTGCAGACCTTCATTTGGGGAGACTCAGATTGGGAAGGGGGGAGTAACAACAGTGGCTATAGTAGCCAATGTAGCACATTGCAAGATGATAGGGTGCAAGATGATTGAGTGATTATGTGTATAGTGTATAGAGTGTGTTTGATGATTTCAATTTTTGTTTTTTGATCACTTCTAGCAGATTTCTACTCTTAATTGGCACAGTAACCATATTGACAAATTTCGATGAAAGAGATACGAAGAGTGAGAGTAGAGGAATAATTTTGGGAAAAATTTTGGCCAAGTAATAATAATTTTTAGTAAATCTCTTTGCTTTTTAACCTAATAATGATCAAAATTAATAAGTAGAGCCAAGAAATTCAGAATCAAGTTCTAAAAGCAAATGTCGAACCTACAAAGCAAGAGCTTCGAGCATGACAAATATGGAATGATTTTATACGAATCAAAAGCTAACTTCAAACATATCAGAATTGCAGAATCAGGAGCAAATGATGACCAAAAGTCTAAACGATGAGCCATCTGAGTCGCAGGTGGTATGGCATGGGAAATGTGGCCAACTAAGGTAAGTATGCAAATTTCACTTAGAATAAGTCGGTCACATATAGGCAAAATGGATATTTTTGACCTCATTACAACTTGACACCTTTAGAGAGAGGCACAAAGAGAGATTTTTGACCTAGAGTCCTCCGCTGCATTCTTGCTTACTGCAACCACCTCGGACCTTCAAACTACACCAGATTTCATAGGCATGCTCCGTATCAGTGTATGAACAATCTTGTATGGTCAAAAGTGCACAAAAACCACCAAAAATTTTGTATCAATCAAATCAAGAAAGGGATTTGGGAAAACTAGCAGAGGACTTTTGGAAGGGCAAACCAAATTCAAATCTCAAAATAAGTGCATGGAAATGTTTCCCTCAATGAGCAGAATCCAGTCATGCAATTACAGTCTAGAAATGAGGTGGACCATGGATCACAATCCATGACCCCCACCTCCAATTGCAACAAAAATTTGGGCAAAATCATGCTGAGGACCTTGCCTGTGCACTGCTGCAATCATATATATATATATATATATAAATGTTGCAAAACATGGATCGCGATCCATGTCTCTCAACATGGCCAATCAAGAAACTCACAACCCAAAAAGTTTAATGTCGCCTTGTGGAATGTGTCCTTAGGGTACAAAATGGACATTGTAATCATTAAAAAACTAATGGAAATGGGCATTTCAATTTGCAAATGGTCATCTTTACCCATGGTTGAAAAAAATGACCTAAACCCAATAAAAAGTGCACCAATAGCTTAGAGAGGATGTCCGAAGAAAACCTGCAAGTTTCATACAATTTAGTGTCGAAACATGGATCTCGATCCATGAACCCCTAAAGAAGATTGGCCAGAAATCAAGTACAGAATGTTTGCAGTGATCTTAAATAAAGAAATGTGTCGAATTGTGGTTGTTTTTCCATCCCAAGAACCCTAAATGTCAAAGTGAGCAAAGTCAAAGTGCAAACCCTGAGGAATACCTTGTCTCCTTCTTTAAAGATTCGATCTGATCTCCTCTTATATACATAATGCTTTTGTCTATCCTAAGCAGCTTGAATATCCTTACGAATTTCCTTGGTCTGAGCTTCCATGTCTTCGATCATTTGCTTTAGGCTTCTACCTTGATAGTAGGGTCTAAGAAGTTTAGCGGAGCCAAACATTCTTGACCATAAAGAGCCTTAAATGGTGACATGCCTATGCTTCTATGCTCAGAGGCGTTATAGGAATATTCAACCAAAGAAAGATATTGAATCCATTTCTTTGGTTCGTGTGAAAAATATTCTCTAAGAATGTCTTCAATTACTTGACTCACTCTTTCAGTTTGACCATTTGTCTGAGGATGATATGATGTGCTAAAACACAGTTGTGTTCCAAATGGCTTGAAAGAGTGAAGTCCAAAATTTCGAGGTAAATTTTTCATCCATATCGCTGACAGTTCTCCTAGGTAGACCACGAAGTCTAAAGATATCCTTCATGAAGATTCGACTAATATCAAAAGCAGTGTAGGTAGTTTTCATAGGCATTAAGTGAGCTACCTTACTGAGCATATCAACAACAACAAATACTGAATCGTAGCCTCCAGCAGTGGATTCCGATTTCATTTGAGGTATATCAAGGGGCTAAAGCTTTCTGGGTAGTTTGATTCTTTCAGCTTTAATACATTGGCATGAGAGAGATTGCTTCACATAGTGAAGAACATCCCCCTTCATTCTTGGCCAAAAGTAGCTTATCCTAATAGCATTTAAGTTCTTTGCATACCCAGGGTGTCCAGAGTTGGGTCCTTAGGTACACAAAGCCTTTGCCAAAAATAAAGACATCCCTCTTGAACAGAGTAATCCTTTATCGATATGCTCTTTGCTTTTGATGTTATGCATTGTTGAATTTGCAAAGATATCAGCTGATAATCTGGCTCTCTCAAGGATTATTAGGCATAGAGATAGGATTATTAGGTATAGAGATAGCACTAAGGAAAGCTTTGAGGCTAAGTCCATCAGCGATTACATTGTCCTTCCCAGGTCATACTTTATGTCAGACTCATATTCTTGAAGAAGTTCAATTCATCTCCTTTGCCTCATGTTGAGATTGGGTTGTGTAAAGATCCACTTCAAGCTTTTAAGATCAATGACTAGCTGAAATTTGCGATTGAGAAGATAATGTCTCCATAACTTTAATGCGTGGATGATTGCTAAAAGTTCCAAGTCATGGGTAGGGTAGTTCTTCTCATGATCCCTGAGCTTTTGAGAAGTATAGGCTACGGGCCTACTTTCTTGAGTAAGGACTCGTCTATTTGGTTCAACTCTCGGTCTCCTGGCAGTTGGTCCAGTTTCGATTCCTTCAAACCAGCCTGTTGGAAATAGTGATTCATGTAGCCCTGGACTGGCTTTAGTGTCACTCGGTTTTCTTTGTGATGAGGTGATTTTTGGTTTCTTAACATTACTCTTCTTGCAGAGATCATCTCTTGAAATAGTTTTTGGTCCTTGGCCCAATATCCAATCCCTTATGGAGTACCCTTGGTATTGACCCTTTTGTAAACCCTTAAGAAGTCTACTAGCCTTGACTAAGTGATCAGCTTTAGGTTTCCCATTCTTTCCTTGAACTAGAACTTCATTTCCTATTTCGTCTGTAAAGGTAAAATTTCCTTGTGCACAATCAATATGAGCTCAAATTTGTTTCAACCAATCCATCCACGATATCCCATCATAACTCCCTAGAGGTAAAGTGAGAAAGTGAGTGGAAGTAGAGTATCCCCCTAGTTCAAATTCTACATGTCCTGTTGTATGTTGAGTTACCTTTTTCTACTTCTACAATTAATCTTTTAGCAGGATACTGGTTTAGTTTCAGATCTCTCATGCATTTAGGAGAGAGAAATGAGTGTGTGCTTTCACAATCAATTAAGAATTCAACTCATTCACCTTGGCAAGATCCTAGTGCTTGATTGACTGCATATTGCTAGAAAGCATTGGGGTTGTCAATTATGGCATGCAGAGTTACTCTCTCTTCATCTTGGTCTCCTGCTATTGGCTCTTCCATAATAACGGAATGAGTTGATGCATTGCTCCTCTTCCACGACCTCTTCCTACGTTCCTTCCTCCACAACCAACAGGTTGACCTCTACCATTTGGTGCTACAAGAATGGCATTTGCGGTTGTTGCTATGTTTCTTCTAGGACACTAACTCATGTAATGACTTAGCTCATTACACTCAAAGCAAAAAATATTTGGATGTTGTGGTTGAACTACTTTAGTTGCTGCTGTTATAGGGCGAGGTTGATAGACCTTATTAGCAGGTCTAGGGATCCAATTATTGGGCCTTGCCCTTTGATTTCTAAAGTTACCTCTTCCCTGACTTCTAGCCCTTAAGAGAGAATCCTAGAGTGATATGGGTCTCATTGCTTCAAGATGGTTATCCAAAGGTTAATTTAATCCTTGATAGAACCTAGCTACCTACTGTTCAATGGACATTTGTGGGGCATATCTTCGCAATACTACAAATTTGGAGTAGTACTCCCCCATCGATAAGGATAACTATTTAGAGCAAAAAACTCATTCATTTTGATGGCTCGATGAGCTAGAGGAAGATATCACTATGTAACCAATTCTTTAATATCCTCCCAAGATTGGGAAGATCCCGGAATACCCAAATCCTTGCAATGCTGCTTCCATCATATTTTTGCATCGCCAGTGAGACGAAACATTGCAAGCATAGTTTGATTTACAAGTTGGGTTCCCAGAGCTTCAAAATAGTCCTCCATAGCCCCAATCCAAGCTTATGCATTGCGCTTGATATGGGCTCCCTCGCCTTTGAATGTGGGTGGTTGGGCTGAAGTTTTTCTCTTGTATGGCAGTGTATAGGGCATTTGGTGGTACCTATGCAAGAATACACTTGTCCATGGTCTGATTTAAGACTTAGTGTTTTAAACTTCCACATCTCAAGACAAACTTTTTGACATGGTTAACTTTAGTAACTTCAAGATACCATAGCTTTATTCATAACAAGATATATACAAAAATTGAGATCTTATTGAGAATCTTGACGAGCGTCTTTTTATTCTATCATAAAATATACAAAGGTTAGCTTTGCCAAAAAGCTAGATGATTCTCAGAGCTGGATTCCCAAGGACATAGTTGCACGATCGATAGGTATTTGTGGATAAGTTTTTACAATCCACTATTTCATCTAAGTAGTAGATCTTATACACATCATTGCCCGGCTCATAAAATACAAGGCTCTTATTTTGGGGGGAAATGTCAAGGACAGAAATGGGTTGGATCCTATAGCTAGGGACCACCTTCACCACTTGATAGAAAACCCATTTATTTAAGGTCATGTCAATGCGATCTTCAGATATAACAGTGTAGTCATCTTTAACAGTACCATGGAAGTAATAAAGTTGGATAACTTGTAGCTCTTCCTCCCACCAAAGCTTCTTTAGATCAGAGGAGAGGCATCCGTGCTTCTTCACATTGATGTAGAAGATGCCACCATCGCAATCCCATGCAAGTTCCTATCCCCTTTGGATTCTTGTTGATGGAGGAGAGAAAGCCTTCATCAAAATCTTCAGCATGTTGCATCAAAAGGAAAAATTTGAACAGCGGCAAGCCTCAAAATACATTATCTCAAAGGTCTTGAACTTGTGATACTCAGCTTCAGCATCTTCCTCAAACATCGGTGCTAGTAAGTTCTCAAAGTTAAGTCTCCAATTCATTTTTTTTTCAAATTTTCAAACAATAACGGTTTTCAATTTCCTCCCAGTTCCCTAACATAGGCTCTGATACCACGTGTGAAGTCCCCACCCCATTACCATAACCTTTTGGCAAATGGAGGGTACCTAACAAGTCGCTAGGCCCTAATCGCTTGAGAAAAGATAGTCAAGAAAGAATCGATTTCCAATGGACGGCCTCTCGTCACCAAGTAGCTTGAGTCCGAACCATTGAAGAGTATTCTTGGCCCTATCTCGCAGGGAAAGCATGAACTAACACAAGAATTTTATACATCCCTAATTATCACATTCCAAAAAGAGGGAAAACCCAATTATCTTTTTTCCCATAGCTTTCAGAGGCACGTATATTTGGGATACACACATGCACACACACTCAGACCTATGCTCGTGCACATGCATAACACACACACACACTCACTCACTCACTCGCACACTTGCATACGAACATAATTAATAATTTTGTGTAAACTTTTGCTCATTTTTTCATTTTTGTGCATTGGTGGGGCCAATGTAGCTCAAGCATCTTTTATCACAAGCCTCCAAGAGGCTCTCTCTACCTCCACTCACACAAAGGTACGGTTAGCCAGAGCCTTCTACTCTCATCACTAATTCATTTCCCTAACCCATCATTCCAATAAACCTTGGTCGGGGAATGATACGCTTGTTTCTTCCTCTCACAAGCCAGACCTGTCCAGAATTATATGCAAAAGTATGAGGAGTGGTTGAAGGATGACCAATGCCGCACGGGGTTACAACTCGCATGACAAGAAACTGCATAAAGGCAACAATTAGAGTGCTATCCACCATGAAGGGATACCTCACATAGGCAAAGAGGGCAAAGTCCTACAAAGTGATTGAGGTCATCCACTAGTTTCTTAACTTGGTGAAGATTTGTAGGTTGGGCCACCATGATAGGGAGACTTATGAAATGTTGGAACATGTCCCACCCCCTTACCCTTAGGCTCCCTTTGTGTTTAAATATGTAATGGTTCCAATGGAGCTCGACTACGCACCCTATGAGAACTTTTGAGCCTCTGTGGTAACCATCATGACGTGTTGTTCTTGATGTTATGGCAGCAACCCCTTCAAATTTTTTTAAAAAAGCACAATGAGGTCTGATTTTGACGTCTTCCCACTATCTACCTTGTAGGGTCACCTACCTCACCAAACGATGGCCAAACCCATCCTACTCCCTCACTATGCCTTGCTTGTCACCAAGCAGCATCTCCACCACCTGTCAATGCACATCTACCCATGTCAACTCTTGTGCCAGTTGTCAAGCTCCTCAATTTTTTCTTTAGTAAAAAAAGAACAATCTTGTAAGATTCTCCATAACAAACCACCTTAACAATCGTAGGGAGCCTTTTTATATAGGGATCCATTGACTAGCTACAAAAAGCACAATGTATTTCTTTCTCCTCTTCCTTTCCCTCTAGGATATAGGCATGTTTTAGCATGCTAAAAGGTAAGGTATCTCTAGCAACAAGCCTTTTACTTAGGCCACATGTGAAGGAATATGAAACATAAACACATCTCTCTCAAATCTCCTCTCACATGATTGGAAGTACTCCTCTTTCTTGTACTTAGGGAATAAGTCCACTCACAATTGTGAGTGTTGAAAAAAATAAATAAATAAAATTAAGATGGGATTAAAGTTATAGGGAGTAGGTGTAAATGAGTGCCTACAATTACACCTTTTTTGTGTTTTAATGTAAAATTATATGGTCCATTATACATACATAATCGCAAATGCCCTTACATGTTACAAAGGGTCCCACTCAAAAAACAAGGTGAAAGCCGAACATTAATATTTTAAAACAAAATAAGATGAAATAAAATAAAAGAGCCAATTGACAGATTAAAATAAAAGAATATTTTACTACTTTCATAAGAAAAGATAGTCTAATAAGCATAGGAAATAATAAAACAATCTCATGAATTAGACCTTTAAGAGGTCTTTCAATGAAAGGATTCTTTCACAAAGAAAAAAATTAAGGGGAATTTCTTCCATCAATACTTCACATCATGGGATCAACTTCTATAAAGGCACTTCTTAATCCTTTGTTCTCTAAGGCCTTTTGGAGCATGCCAAAAAGTTGTAAACTTAAAATTTAAACAAATAGCTTCTCTCTCTCTCTATCTCTCTCTCTCTCTCTCACACACACACACAAACAATGCATGCATAAATGAAGGAGAAATAATTTTATTAAAAAATAATAATCTTTAAAGAAACTAAATATGATCTTAGAAGTAGTGTAACTCAAATTTTTTTCTACAAGGTAATCAACTCATTTTCTTTAGCAATTCCCACATTATGTGGGAGGTTTGTATTAAAAGAAAAATGAAAACAATACAACCCTACTCATACAAAAATGCCTTACCATGGGGACTTCAAACTATAAGTATGTGGCTTTTACAAGGAGCCAATCACCCATACATTCAAGAAATTAAGAGGTCGATAGTATCTCACTTCTTCTTTTTCTTCTTCTTCTTGATCATGCTAGTGCTATTGGAGGACTCAGAGACAACAACAAGATGGCTTAGAAGATCTATCTTTTGCCTATGATTGACATCAACAATGTCTTCATGAATTTGGGACCCATCATCTGACATGACCTCATGCAAGGTTGTTTTGAGCTCACTCTTTTCCTCTTGCTTTGCAACTAAAGGGGACAAGTTTTTTCACTCGTTGCCTCCTCACCTACTTCTCGAATACCGATAATATCCTCCAGAATGATCGCATCTATAGATGAAGGTTTCTCGACATCTCTAAAGACTCACCTCCATGTGGATTTGATTGTCGGTTTGCTGACCATTGCCATCTTTGGGTAGTTCCTAGCAAAGTGGCCCAATTCTGCGGCATTTGTAAAGAGGCAAATTCCAGCTCTTACTGAAAGGCTCCAAAATCTCCCCTGCTAAGATCCACATACATGGGAATGGATTTGCTCATGTTCCACAAAATACATATCTTAACATCCAATCTTGATTTATTGCAGGCTTAGGATAAATAGTACATGGCCCATTGTAGAAGCAATTGTATGAGCATGATTATGCAGCCAAAGAGGAAGGCTTTTAAGCGTAACCCACATAGGGAAGAAAAGGCATAATCTCTTCATTGGAATAGAACTCTGGCATCCACGGCATGGCATATGTAAGAAAGCAAGCATCCCAGACACCTCCTCTGATGACGAGATCTTGCACCGTTTTCTCAAAAGCACACAAAATATAATAGAACCCTGTTCTGAGAGCTGCAAAGTGACTGATATTATTCTTGTTGTTTAGAATCGACGATGCCCACTCTTATAATCGACGATGCCCACTCTTATAATCCTTGGGTCATCATCCTACGGCCCATAAAATACAGCACCATTGATTTAGCATAGCAAGCCTCCCAAGCTCTGTAAAGCCATCTCTAATCTAAAGTCAACATTCATTACATATAGCAGTTTAAATCCTTGTTTAGAATGAACAAGCCAACACCATGAAGAATCTCCTTTGGCATAGTACTCAAGGAAAAAGATGAAGGCCTTAAAACTTTCTTGTGCTTGCTAGCAGAGGTGAAATTGTCATTAGCATGTTTCTTACCCTCAGTAGTAGCGAACACAAATTTTGGCGGCGAGGATGCATACAAACCCACGACAAGCGGTTCATCCCTATGATGTGCAGGATTCGCTCTTGCCAAGAACAATGGCTCCCCCTTCAATCCATCAAGCCCCAACATTGACTCAACATCATGAGCCACAACGGAAAGAGGATGTGAGCCATAATCACTTCCTTCTGTTCACACTTATTAAGCATAGGATAATCAATTCTTAAATGACCATTTAATCCTAATCATTAATTTGATAGCAACATGCTATCATGCCTCTGTTTAGTGAACCAAGAGAAAACACTCAAGCTCATACAAAAAGGTTCACTATCTTGAGATAAAATAGCACCATAAAAAAAATCATCATCATGTTGCTTGCCTACCCTAACCTGCACGCACCAAGCGACAATGATTAGGGGCCAGTAGGCTGCATGAAGGCTTAGGGGAGATGGGGTACTCTGGCTGTGCGCTCATCTCAGTTGCTGTGACAAACCAAGAAAAGGTTGCAAGAGCATGGGACGCTCTCAAGGAGGGGGATCTGGCTGCTCTTAGATTAGAATGGTGGCTCCACCCAACGTGCATCACCATACTTTTGGTAGTAGGGCTTGGCAACAACCCCTTCTTCAACTTAGAAGATTTCTCTTGCGCACCCTATCTGATGCTGCTTGTTTTGGTGTTGTTCCAGTGCCTTCTTATTGTGTGGTGGATCCTCTTTGGTTGGGTACAGATTCTACAAGCCCTGTGATGGTTCGAGGCTCTCTGAAAAAGCCTGATGCAATCCGGTTGGTTCGGTTTGTTGTGGTGTCTCAGAAAACAACTCTTCCTTGGCACATCCTCATGGTGATGGAGCATGTCCGCTCCCCCCATATGCAGCGGTATCTCCTTTTTGCATATTTTTTATCTTTCCCAGGTTTATGGATGATGTTTTGGAGGGTGGCACCTTGCTTAGCTGATATATTGTCTTGAGGTTCATCTTGAGGGGAATATTATATGGGGGGTGGAAGTCCTTGTGATTTTCATGGCAACCTCTTGATGTTATGGTTATGTTGTGGTCGGTTGTGTTGGGAATTCTTTGAACATTGCTAAAACAAATAACTCATCATCATTTGGGAAATAGCCAAAAAAAAATCACCTCCCCATAATCATTTTGTCGGCATCGATAGGCCAATAAAATGGTATAAAAAAAGTATAACATGGACTCCTCATATATCTTCGGCCCCCCCCCCCCCCCCCCCCCCCCCCCCCCCCCCCCCATGTGATGTTAAATTATATCTTCTTCATCGTCTTCACAAAAAGGGTTTTATGTAATCATTGTAATTATCTCCTCCTCCTCCTCCTCCTCCTCTCTCTCTCTCTCTCTCTCTCTCCCTCCCACACATTAGTGTGTGACATGTATCTAGCTAATTCAAACTCTTTGTACGGCCATTGTCACACAATGTTCAATTACAACATTGTTTGTGCCATGCAAACACAAGTCAATGCCTTTGTTCTATGCTTTCTCAACCTAAGAGCTCCTAGAGTTTAAGTATCCCATGCATTTGCAAATTCAAACATGATCAATCAAGTTTACTAAGTTTACAAGTCAATGTCTTTGTTCTATGCTTTCTCAATCTAGAGCTCCTAGAGCTTAAGTATCCCATACATTTGCAAATTCAAACATGATCAATCAATGTACTAAGATACACATTTGTTATGATGTGAACACGAGGATGTCTCCCTCTCTCTGACTCTCTTTCATCACCCATTCTCAACAAGCAAATTGAATGCCACAATCATACTTTCAACAACAAACATACCATAATTTTTCAATAGGAAGCATTCATTACCTTGATTTATCTCAACATTATTGCATTTTGGCTGGTTGACAAATCTAAGAGGCTTGCCAATGTGCACTAACGTGACGCCTTTAATGATTGTGATAGGGTGTGCCTTGTTAGATGACATTTGTTGAGATTGGAGCCACTAGACACATGACTCCTTGTAACAGAACGCGACGAGTGATATTCAAAGTGCAAGATTATCGGATTTTCAATCCTTGGTATTTGGAATTAAACTTCTACTGACTGAAAGAGACTAAGAGACTCGGAATTGTTGGCGTATATAGTTGAACCATTAGAGTCACACAAAACTTCATCACTTAAGTGGTAGCATTGTTTGGCTTACATACATTGTATCTAACTTGAAAATAAACATGTTCTTGTATAATTACTATCTTGAACTAGGTGTTGGAAAGCTTGGTGCTTTGATTAGCAGGATGTAGCTTGGGGTCAGGATTGAGCTCAAATTTTTTGAGCTGATTAAGAGAGTAGATAATCATGTTTCAGGGAGGACTTGATTTTTTCTATCTAGCTTGAAAATACACATTTTTTTCGTAGAATTACTATCTTTGAACTAGTTGCTACACTTTCATGGAAAGCTTGATACTTTTGATTAGAGGGGTTTAGAGTCGGGGTCTCCCTACATATGACACAAGAAGTTTTGGACAAATTCTCACAATAATTCACACATTGTGACTTACCTCAACATCATGAGCTTCTGTGAGGGAGGCACCGCATACCTGGCTAGGTACGATTGGGGGCAGGGGACCGCCGGCCCGGTGGGGGGGCCGGGGGTCCCCTGCCCCCAATCGTACCTAGCTAGGTATGTAGTGCCTCCCGAGCAGAAGCTCATGATGTTATACATTGTATGAAAAACACTGGAAAAGACTCCATTTTCCTACATGAGAAAATTTCTAAATCTTCTTGTGTGAGTGATATTAGTCAGATTGAGTACATGCAACAACATTATGTCTTTCCACAACTTTAGGAGTATTCAGGGGACAACATCGTGAATCGTAGTAAACTTACTAATGTTACCTTTTTTTTTTCTCCAGATTTTCAAGCGGACTATCCAAAGAAAAACCAAACCTCTTTTGTAGCTGAACATGCATGAGCTTGGGAGTATTTTCGCCCGTTCAAGTGGTGGGTCCAAGAATGCAGAGCTCCTCCTTTTGCCAATAGTTGAACACACGCCACTGTAGTTGTTTCTCTTTTGCGCAATCTAAGGTGGTGGTCATGCGAGGCTTAGTTATCAGTTATTTATTTATTGAATGCTCTTTTTTGCATGTGACCAAGAATGAGGTTTGAACTGATACGCCTCATTCTTGGTGACACACATAAAAGAGCATTTAATGAATAACTATGCCCACCCTTTGTAACTATGCCGATTTTGGCATAGTTGTGAAGTTCAAGGCATAGTTGGGAGGATGAATGAATAACTAAGCATCGATTGACCATGCAAGAGGCTTAGTTATTCATCTAATGCTTTGTTTGAGCATAGTTGGCATAGTTATCAATAAATGATAATAACTAAGCCTCATGTGACCATGCCCTAATAACTAAGCTTTGATTACCATGCAAAAAGGCTTAGTTAGATATTTAATGTTGTGTCTAAACATAGTTGCCATAGTTATCTATGACTGATAAGGCTATGGTCACGCGATGCTTAGTTATATGTAAGGCTACGACAACGTCTGATAGGAGCTGAGGGCATCACCGTGAGCAGCAGGTAGAGAGAGGGAAGGCAAAGTGTAGACAGAAGAGAGATACATGGCGATGATCGACAATGGATCGGCACAGTTTTGTAACTATGCCAAAGAGGCATAGTTACAAAACTTTGTAACTATGCCAATGTGTTAGAGGATGTCAGAGGAAACTAAGCCTCCAATGACCATAGCCACCCAAGTTTCATAGAGAACACCCCTTAACACCTTGCACTTTTTCAAGTATGGTTGCAGAGGGTATCGATAATCAATGGAGATATTAACGAGGTATACAGTCGTAAAGATCTTTTGCTTTACCGGCAGCCCACGTAAGCTGCACTTTTTGCACTTTACTGGCCTTTTCTTGCATTTCTTTTAGCAGGAAAAAGACACGCACTGTGCCAGAAAGGCTCTCTCCACACACACACACGTTCCACACTCGGTTGTGGATTGTGCAGTAGCCCTGCCTTTTTCCTGCTCAATCGAGCAGAAATCAGCACATGCCCTGCCACCATTGCAACACAAGCTCAAGTTGCTCAACATCTCTGCCCTCCACCCTGCAGACAATGAGGGCTTACAGACCATTCGCAGAGCCCAAAACACGCTTCTTGTTCTTGCAAGTGATGGTGCCTTTCTCAGGAAGGTAACCTTCTTCTTCCTCAGCCTCTGCAGATAGAAGCTCTTCATCCTGCTAGAGTCAGCACCTTTTGCCTGCCCCCATTCGGAGCTTCGGAGGTCTCTGTTGTTGGGCCGTCTCTCTCATGAATACCATGGAGGTGCCATGTGATTATTGCGCAGAGGTGATATCGACGGTTTATTGCAGAGCAGATGCGGCCCGGCTATGCCTTTCTTGCGATCGTCAGGTTCATGCCGCCAACGCCCTGTCACGCCGCCACTCACGAACCCTTCTCTGCAACGCTTGTGGCACCCGCCCTGCAACACTACGGTGCCTCACGGATAGCATATCTCTTTGCCAGCAGTGCAGCGGACATGCCCATGATGCTCACAGTTGCCGTGTCATCAATTGCTTCACAGGTTGCCCCTCCGCATCCGAGCTTGCCGTTCTCTGGGGCTTCAGCTTGAATGATTCATTGTCATCTTCCTCTCATCGGTCTCCATGCACACAGGCAGAGGGCAATGCCTCTGCGTCTGCTCTAGAATGTCATGACTTGGGTAGTCATCCGGTATGTGACAAGTGCTCCTTTTGATTGATTAATGTGCCAACAGAGTTTTTGTTATAAATTATGCAGTTCTCCAGCTCATTGGGCGTCTTGTTTGAATTTACAAAATTTCTAGCTTTCAACACACAGATTAAAGGTCAAGCTAATTCATTTTGCACAGGAACCTAAGTTTCCTCATTAGAAGGGCATTCATTGCCTTCTCTCCTAGAGTGTTTGGGTATAGGTTTCTATTACTTGTAGGTCTTTTCAAAACATTGCTTATATGTGTGCAGACATCGCAATCTGTCCTTGGCTTTGTACCAAACGCAAGAATGCAGAGTATATCAAAATTGCAAGCAAAAACAAAGCAGAAAGTCTTTCAACAACTTCAGGAGCTACAGAAGTCAAACAATCAATCCTTGAGACATCAGGAACATATGCCATTGTCATCAACGACCCAGGCTACACAAAACACATTGATCTTGCCCCAAACAATAGAGAAGTGCCGAAGTAATGATGCTCATGCTAGATGGCAGAGTGAACAACAAAAGCAAGATGCATTTTGTCAGAGCCAGCGAGCATTAATTGACCAGATCCTCATGGATGATGCTCCCAAAGTGAACCAAGAAATCAAAGATGAAGATTGTTTACTTCAGGGGGATGCTTTCTGGAGTTGCAATGCAGACAGCCAAGCAAGTCAGGTATGTGCTCCTTTGGCTCCATCTTTTGGAATCTATTCTGGATTTTCTTCTTTTGATATCAATGTTGCCATGTTCGTACCTGTCTCTCTATCAGCTGCAAATTCATGTCATGTGTAAGAGGTGTCTTCAGAGACTGGCCGTAGCTCACACGAATTCTCACTGTTTAAAGACAAATAAGAACGTGCCAAGTAAATCAAATCTATTGATGTGTTTAAGGTCATTCAAGAAAATGCCTACAGGTTTTATCTGACATCTTTGTTGGAGGCACCACACAAAGCCACTGGGTTTTTGCATGCACTACAGAGAGCTGCGTTGGAAATAGAGGTGTTCTGAAGTTCTATATTGCCAACTCTAATCACAAGATGATTTGAAGTACATGTTTGCAGGATCGGAAGGAAGAGCAAAAATGTTGGTCACGAATACCTAGGAATCTGTGAGGACAAGGTCTAGATTAATGAATTCTTTGTTTGGGGAGTGCATCTCCTGGATGGGTGTATGTGGCACAAAGTCCATGTGTGCTGGTGCGTAAGGGCCTGGATTGTCGGGCTGGCCACCCACCTAGGTTGGCACTCTCCTCTCTTTCCCGGTTGGATCATGGGAAGGGGGTAGCCACCGAGTTTTTGCAGGTGAAATGTTTCACTCGACTGGTGGAACACATTCAAAAGCAACAAGTATCATCCATTTCAAACTTTTACTGGTTGTGAGGCTTTCCAAGATTCATGTATGAACGTTTTGGTTCCATGTTGCACTGTGTTCTATTGTTAGACTGAAAGTTGTGTTACGAAACATGTGTCAAGGTGAAATGTTTCCGCCCTGAAACATTTCATGGTGATGCAGGGAGGGGGTATTTCTTCACCTTTCTTTGCAGTAGGCACTCTCCTTTTTCATGTGTGAGGGTTGTTGCTGATTGTTGTGGGGCTGCCGTACTGGATGGCAGCTGGAGTAAATACAGGGGCCTTCCAGTAGTTTGGGTGTTGTTTTGAGTGAGGATGGAGCATTGTCCGATGGTGTATACACTCCACACTTGGATTGATTCTTCACCCCTCTTGTGAAGAATTTTCCTTGTTTCATCTCTCTCCCATGATTTGTGGAGGTGATATTTTTCAGAGAGTCCTTTATTAGGCTTCCATGACAATGCTTTGTTTGCGGTAGAGCAGGACATATGTCAGTTTGATATACACACAGAGTAGAGCATCCAGAGCATCGACAGCAAGCAGATGTTTAGGAGAGGGAGACACAGATATCAATAGGTACTAGAAGGTCAAGGGCAGAGAGAGCCAAGAGAAGAGAAGGAAAGAAAAGGAGAAGAAGGTAGGAGAGCAACCAAAGGCTCCTCCTGTTTTACCATTCGCATCTGTTGGTCCATAGGATATTGTTGTTCCTTCATGTAATTCAAACAGAATGTTTGAGTTGATAAAAATGTAGATCTAAGAGATTGAGAACCAAGAAGTAGGCTTGATTGTTACAAAATTGGTACATTATTGTATAGGGTGTATGTTGGCGAGGAGCTTGAGGTGCTTGTTGCCCGAAAATAGCAGGTGGCTGACTTGGCGACCCAAAAATAGCAGGTGATTTGACTCCACAATCCAAAAATAGTAGGTGGCTGATTCGGCAATCCAAAAATAGCAGGTGGACACACTGGCAACCCATGCATGGAAAGTGGACACATAGGTGGTGCATGCATGGAAACTTGAAAGTGGACAAACAGGTGACGCATGCATGGAAAGCGCCACACACAAGCATTCATGCATGGAAAGTGGACACACAGTTACTGCCAATATGGCAGGAGCTAGGTGACAACACACGAGGAGTCCCTGCATGGAAAGGGCGCACATGCCACACGCGTACGGATCGCGGAACGGAATTGAGCATGAACTGCCATTCCCCGTTACAGATACTCACGTCTAAAACACAAATTGGGGATTTGGAATGGGAATAGGGAACAGAAGCCCTGAAAATGGCCATTGCCTATAACTATAGTTTGCATAGCAAGAACAAACAAGTGGCACAAATATCTTAGCTTTGCTAGTTTGCACACACTTCTTAAATGGGCTGAAAAGCTGGTCGTATATCTCTCTTTTCATCACTTTTTAGGTGCCATTCCTCTATGTATTATTATTGAATTTGAATATAATTGAGAAATACCATTAGGGATGCCTATTCACAGACTGTGTAGGAGAGGAACTCCACCTCCCCGTATCTCCATTTCTCTTTCTCTCGCATTCTACCTCGTAACACCATGTGCTCTACATTGTCTATGAGCAAAATTCTCTCTTCCTCTCTTATGATTCTATGAGCTCCTCTACATTGTCTATGAGCTAAGTTCTCTCTTCCTCTCTTACGATTCTATGAGTTCTGAGCTATCTGTCTATAACATTTATCTTCGAGTGAATACTCTCTCTTTTACTCTATCCCTTGTGCTAAATTTTTTGTTTTGCAGCTTTTGCTATCTCCCACTGCCTGGTGAGTATCATCAGTTGGTCACAGTGGTGTCAGAGACCAGCTGATTGCTCATCATCGTCTACTTCGACATAATATTAGAGCCAGTTGGCTCGTGATCGTTGGAGACACGCGCACAGGAGAAGAGGTGTTCGAACTTGGTGGGGGGTCTGGAATTGGCAAGCATGATCATGTGGAGCAAGAGCTTGGAGAGAACTTGAAGAAGACTTTCCAACCGGGTCAACACTTCATTTTTTCTGATCTCGGAATTTCTTCCCATGTGACCTCGGCCTCAAGATGGCTCCTCCGTGGTTGAGTGCCAATGGAAAACGTATCGGAGACAGCTATGCTCACTGGAAATTGATCAAGTAGCTGTGGTTTACATACGTCCACTATGAGTTGCAGAGTGGGTGTTAAAGTTATGCATCTCAAGTGAATGCCCAGTGTGACCTATTTATTTATTTTGTCATTTCCTAAGTTGTTTTTATTTATTTGACATGAGAATTGGGTTGGCCAATTTAGTTGAGGGGTATATAACGACCCCCATCCCCATTGTAGTGACAAAGATGCAACGGAAAAGGGTGAATTGGGTCCACTTGCAAAGCTCCTCTTGGGATTGGGAAGCTAATGGATCTCGGATCTATTGCAACAGATCTCCTCGAACAAGTCCTCCTATCGTGTACCGCCCACTGAACGGGCATTGGCAACCAATCTACAAATATGGGTGTCACAAGTTGCTGATGTGGCATGGCCTAAAGGGACTAGGGCCCATGAGGAATCCTTGCACATGGACAAAAGCTTGGAAACCCTAAAATCTGACGAAAATGATGACGTGGTAGCAATATCCGTAAATTGCGCTGAAGGTGCTGACGTGGTAGTGGTTGCTGCAAAACATGCTGGTCTGCTTTTGTGTGAGGATTTTTGAACGCCAACTTTTGGAGCAACAGAAGAGAGAAGCTGCGGAAGCTCGCAGAGAGACGGACCCTCGACAGTTGTACCTTTGTGGACATCAATAAAGAAAGAAATACTGAAAGGGGCGCCAATCTTTGGGGACTGTGCATGCCGCTTCGTGTCGACTCCTCTCTCTCTCTCTCTCTCTCTCTCTCTCTCTCTCTCTCTCTCTATTCAAGTTCAATTGTTGCATTTTCTCTCATGCGTTGCTATTGATTTTCTTGCTTGGGTGTCCAAGCCTCTTACAGTGGTATCACAGCCCAAACGATTCTTCTTCTATGAAGGATCCGATCCACCTTCTAGCAACAACATTTTTCATACTGACAACTATGAATGTGAAGAGGGCTGAAGTGCTCTTTGATTTTCTTTCTTACTCTTCATGAGAAAACAATGTAAGTAGTCCCCCTCAAAAAAGGCTTACCTTGCATATAACATGTAAAATTTAAACAAGTGTCTATAAAAAGTGCTCTCCACTTTTCTCTCTTGATGGTGGTGAAAAAGAAACATAAGTGGTCCCCCCTTATCACTATATGGCACGGGGTCTCTTAGGAGGGATCCATTGTCAGGTGTAGTGGAATTGAAATGGTGACAAGATCTAGACTTTACACTTTCACAAATCTTTACTTCTTTCCTTACGTTAATGTGTGCTATGTAGCACGAGTGATGGTTCTTTTTATTTCAGAGAGAGAGAGAGAGAGGAGGAGGAGGAGGAGAGAAATTTAACTCGTGGGAAACTATCCCAAGATACCTTAAATATCTAACCGATGAGAAGAGTTGAACTCAAGACCTGTTATTCAAGAGGGAAATGGTATAACCAATCTACCACACTTGGGTGATAGAAAGATTATATGATTTTTCTCCTTTTTTTTATTAGCGCGCGCACACACACACACACACACACTTGAGAAGAAGAGAATTTTAACGTCGTAGGAAACTATTCCAAGAGACCTTAAAGATCTTAACCGACGAGAGAGAGAGAGAGAGAGAGAGAGAGAGAGAGAGAGAGAGAGAGAGAGAGAGAGAGAGAGAAACTTTCATCCCATCAGCATACTCACCCACTAGCGTTTTTAGTCTACAGTAGTAGTTTTGCATCCCCGTCAGTTTTCAGCCCTAGCCCTTTTAGAAGTTGTAGATTTCAGCCATAGTCCCATTGTTTCCAGATTCAACTCTCATATCAGCTAGCATTTTTCAGCTTTCAGCCCATCCTCGACGTCCGCCATAGCAAATGAGCCCATAGCCCAGTTGAGCTTGTATATCCCATTCAACATCCCTAGCGTTTTCAGTTTTCAGCCCTTGGGCTCGCAGATCCAAGCACCTACAGCAAGATCCCATCAGCATCTCAACATCTAGGACTATTGTATTAGCACTTGTGCAATCTAAAGCAAATACCTCTCTAGCGATAGAGAGGGAGGCCCTTGGAGGGAGGTTTGGGACCCCATCCGGTGTTAGTCTTCTTCTCTCTCTATCACTCACAGAACCTTCACTCACTGTATCATTCTCTCCTCTCTCTAGTCTTTGCACATCTCTCATGAAGTACAAAGGAACCTTGAGCTTGCACTGAGCACTCATCCTGAGCATTGAACATCAATCACTTCCGTTGCACATTACATTGGTATCAAAGCGCTTTGACAGTTGTTTGTTATCACCACTCAAGAAAAGAACTCAAAGAACCTCTGTCATATTTATTGTGTCAAAGAATCTTCGTGTCCCTACCCTGACTTATTAGCCACTTCCACCCTTATGTTGAGATGTCGAGCTCTACACCTTGAGCTGGCATCCACTACGGGTCTTGGCCGCTTACGGCATTTACTCACTGGCGCGTTAGGTGACCGACACGGAGGATCTCTGCCAGTGATTCTATAGCTGGACTACACTTATAGTGCCAGCCTAGTACGCTTCTAGCGAGTTCACACTTAGTGACCGCATGTACATATGTGCTACTTTTTAGCTTTAGCACTTAGTCATTTTGTACTCTCTTTTCTGTGAAGAAGAAGAAGAAGCTTTCCATCTCTGTGTGCTTTGTGCTTGTCTTGTGTAGCTCTCTTGCATCCTCATTCTTTACATGGTATCAGAGCCTGGTGCAGGCAAGAGAGGCTAAGAGAGCAAGCGCATCACAATCCCTTCGTTCGCAATCCACGACTAGATGCCGAAGGCGCCTCGCGCAGCGAAAAAAATTTTAGGGGTTTTTCGCACAAGTTTTTGAACAGGTCTCCAAAGTGCAGTATACAGAGATTTACTGTACAAGTACAGTGGTTGTATGTACGCTTGATTGTGGACACTCGTTGAGTGTAGAAAGCGTTACAGGAACCACGATAGCAGGTTCAACAGATTTGCAGGTTTTTACAGATTGCAGCTATTTTGTCTTAGTGCTTCAAGATGTCTGACGGTTTCAGTCAGATTGTTACTGAGAAGCTTGAGAAAAATAACTACCCTACATGGAAGTTCAGAATAACAAATTTCCTAAAAGGAAAAGGTTATTGGGACTATGTAGAAGGAGACAATGAAAAGGAACCAAAGATTCCCGAGGCAAATGCTACAGCAGAACAAAGGAAAGCTTTGAGGGACTGGCAACAAGGCCAGAGCAAAGTGATGTATTGGCTGTCTATGAGCATCACAGATGGCATGATGGGCTATCTACAGGATGCTGAAACCCCCGCCATTGCATGGAGAAACTTAGGCAGAGTGTTCGAGGTGAACACCAAGGCCAGGAAGCTTCAACTAAAGTCGGAGCTAAATCAGGTTAAGAGGAACAACCTCTCAATCAATGATTATGCCTTGAAGATCAAGAGTATCATTGAGGCTCTTGGATCTATTAAAGTCTCAGTGGAAGACGATGACATTGTCCGTGCATGCTTGGATGGTATAGGAGATGAGTATGTACATTTTAGGTCTTCCATGAATACAAGAGACGACATCCCCGTGTTCCAAGATTTGATTTCTATGCTTATTCTTGAGGAGAAGAACCTTGACACATCTTCTTCTCATGGCAGAAATAATTCTGAACAGGCCTTCTATTCTAACTCCAACAGAGGTAGAGGTAGAGGTCGTGGTCGAGGCCCAAGGGGTTGCAGGGGCCAATTTCTGGAAGGTCAATCAAATCAAAACAATACAGGTGGCAGGGGAAACCAATCTCAAGGCAGGGGGAGTCAAAGAGGTCGTGGTGCAGGATCAAGCAGGCAGCAACATACTCCAGATAGTAGAGAATGTTGGACTTGTGGTGAAAGAGGTCACATGTCACGTGACTGTCCAAAGGGAAAAGCAAGTAGAAAGAGAGAACAGGGCAACTATGCATCTACTAGCAGAGATGCAGATGACAGCAAAAACGAGCGCATGTTTGTTATGCAGCATGTAATGAATACAATGACTGCAGAGAATTCCACCCAAGATGATGTTTGGTATGTGGATTCAGGTGCCTCTAATCACATGACGTCTCGTGGAGAGTGGTTTAGAGATATGCACAAACCAGATGTGTCAGGCTATGTGCAGACAGGAGATGACACAGCTCACCCCATTGCTCATGTAGGGGACATACCTCTAAATACGAAGAGTGGGAAATCAAAGTACTTAGCAGATGTACTTCATGTCCCAAACATTACAAAGAATCTTGTTTCTGTTGGACAAATGGTTGAGCAGGGTTTGCAGGTTCGCTTCAATCCAAATGGCTGTTATGTAGAAGATTTCCAGAATGGCTGTAAGCTGATCACAGAGGGCAAATGTGTGGGCAGAATGTTTACGCTGAATGTAGACATGCCTGAGGTAAAAGCTGCATTATTTGCACAGGGCACAGGTGTTGTGGCTGATGTTGACATTTGGCACAAACGCATTGGCCATGTCAATGAGCAGAGATTGCGCAGCATGCAATCAAAACAGATTGTAAAAGGTTTGCCCAAATTCAAGGTGGATGGTATGCATAAAGTGTGTGCAGCATGCCAGTTTGGAAAACAGTCAAAGGGCTCATTTCCACATGAGCGCAATGTATGTAAAAGGCCACTTGAGGTGGTGCACACAGATGTTTGGGGTCCAACCGATACTGCAAGTATACATGGTTGCAGGTATTATGTCTCTTTCATTGATGACCATACAAGGAAAGTATGGGTCTACTTCGTGCGTAACAAAAGTGAAGTGTTTGGTCACTTTCAAGACTTCAAAGTCATGATTGAGAAGGAGACAGATATGCAAATCAAGACATTGAGGTCAGATGGAGGGGGAGAGTACTTCTCCAATGATTTTTCAGATTTTCTGCGAATGCATGGTATACACAAGCAGTTTACATGCAGATATACTCCACAGCAGAATGGGGTCGCAGAAAGGAAAAACAGGCACATTGCAGAGGTTGCACGTGCATTGATGAATGAGAAGAACATGCCTCATCATTTCTGGGCTGAAGCTGTAAATACAGCTGTGTACATTATGAACAGGACACCTACAGCTGCGGTGCATGATGTAACACCTGAGGAAAAGTTTACAGGTACAAAGCCTGATTTGGCACACTTGAAAGTGTTTGGCTGCATAGCTTACGTGCATGTACCAGATGAGTTGCGTAGGAAATTGGATCCTAAAGCAGAGAAATGTATTCTTGTGGGATATTCCCTTGAACAAAAGGGGTACAGGTGCTACAATCCTACTACACGAGAATTACGAGTGAGCAGAGATGTAGTCTTTGATGAGATGAGCAGCTGGTACAGTAATGCACATGGCACTATTGGGGCTGATGTAAAAGATGATGTGGTTGTACAAAATGTGAGGCCACAGTCACAGGTTTTGAGTGGACCACAAGAGTCCTCTTCTCGTGGCTCTGTTGAGAAACCATGGAATGGTAGACTACGTACGCAGGTTACTCCACCAACAAGTACAGGGAATGTATCACGAAAAGGAAAGGAAAAGGTTCATGAACCTCCCTTTATGGTTGATGCATCATCAGGTTTTTCACATGTAGACATGGATTCAGATGGTTCTGAACAAAGTCTTGATGAGGAATTTGGAATTCCGGCTGTCAGGACACCTGGTGTAAGGAAAGTACAAGAAGATGCTAGAGGGCAAAGGAGTGACCAAGGACCGCGCAGATCTAATAGAGTCAGAAATCCAGTTCAGAAATTGACTTATGGTGGGTATCTAGCGCATCACCAAGCCTACATGGCTAAGGTGATACAGGATGTGGAGCCCACATGTTTTGAGGATGCAGTTGGAAATGTGCATTGGGATGATGCAATGAATGAAGAGATGGCTGCATTGGAAGCAAATGACACATGGGAGTTGGTGCCATTGCCAAGTGGCAAGAAAGCTATTGGCTGTAAATGGGTGTATAAAACCAAGCATAAGGCTAATGATAACATTGAGCGTCACAAGGCAAGGCTGGTCGCAAAGGGTTATGCACAGACGTATGGCATAGACTATGAGGAGACCTTTGCTCCAGTGGCAAAGATGACGACTGTGAGAGCTGTCATAGCAGTGGCTGCATCTAGAGGATGGATTATGCATCAAATGGATGTAAAGAATGCCTTCTTGAATGGTGAGTTGCAAGAGGAAGTGTATATGGATCAGCCACCTGGTTATGTCGATCCAGGTTACCCAGATTATGTATGCAGACTTCTCAAAGCTTTGTATGGTTTGAAGCAGGGCTCTAGAGCATGGTATGACAGGATTGCCAAGTATCTTGTCAGTATTGGTTTTAGGAGAGCTCATGCTGATCATTCACTCTATGTACGTGAGAGTGATGTGGGGATTGTGGTCATTACCATATATGTAGATGACCTTATTATTGTTGGTGACAATGCTATCGAGATTGACCATGTGAAGGGTCTTCTCAAACAGGAGTTTGAAATGAAAGATTTGGGCGAGTTGCGCTACTTTCTTGGCATTGAGGTGATCAGGACTCCAGAGGGTGTATGGCTGTCACAGAGACAATATGCTTTGGACATGTTGTCAAAGTATGGTATGGCTGATTGTAAGCCGATTTCCATTCCCTTGGATGTGAATGCAAAGCTGAGTGCAGAGAAGGGTGATGTTGTTGAGGATGTCAATATGTATAGGAAGATGGTGGGTAGTCTAATCTACTTGACTATCACAAGGCCAGACTTGAGCTACACAGTAGGCTTGGAGAGTCAGTTCATGCAGCTTCCGAAGAAGCCACATTTGGATGGAGTACGACGCACACTTAGGTATGTGCAAGGGACTCTTGACTACGCATTGTTCTATGGAGCAGATGCACCATTAGCATTGTATGGGTATACAGATGCAGATTGGGCAGGTAGCATTGTTGATAGGAGATCTACGAGTGGCTTCATGTTCTCTTTTGGGAGTGCTGCTGTTACTTGGAGTAGCAAAAAGCAGCCTACGGTTGCTTTATCGAGCACAGAGGCCGAGTACAGAGGTGCAGCAGTTGCGGCGTGCGAGGTAGCTTGGCTACGCACATTACTTGAGGACTTGGGAGTGCAGGTGGACCAGCAGATTTTCATTCATTGTGACAACCTCAGCAGCATGCAGTTGGCTAGGAACCCAGTGTTCCATGCTAGGACCAAACACATAGAGGTCCATTACCACTACGTTCGAGAGCGAGTGTTGGCGGGCGACATCGACTTGGTCTACGTCAGCACAGAGGAGCAGATAGCGGATATCTTTACCAAGGCCCTCGGAACTGAGAAGCTTCGACGTTTCCGGACTATGCTTGGACTCTGCGATATGCAGAGCTCGAGGGGGAGTGTTGAGATGTCGAGCTCTACACCTTGAGCTGGCATCCACTACGGGTCTTGGCCGCTTACGGCATTTATTCACTGGCGCGTTAGGTGACCGACACGGAGGATCTCTGCCAGTGATTCTACAGCTGGACTACACTTATAGTGCCAGCCTAGTACGCTTCTAGCGAGTTCACACTTAGTGACCGCATGTACATATGTGCTACTTTTTAGCTTTAGCACTTAGTCATTTTGTACTCTCTTTTCTGTGAAGAAGAAGAAGAAGCTTTCCATCTCTGTGTGCTTTGTGCTTGTCTTGTGTAGCTCTCTTGCATCCTCATTCTTTACACCTTAGTCCATTGCACATTAAGCGTGCTCCCTTCTTCATCGCTCTATCTTTAAGGGCCATTAAGCCATAAAGAACCACATAAATTTTTTTGGTTGTTTGAGATTGCACGTAACCCAAGACCACTTGAACATGTCAAACTCTCTAATCTGTGTTTTTGAAGAGTTACAACTAACCTAGAAAAGAAGGGCTTGTCCAGCCTCTCCTCTCGTTCCTCTTTTCTACTCATTGAGACGGTGATGAGAGTGAAATTGGAGAAGAAGAGAAGAAGTCCCTACATCAGGAGGACCATTTATGGATCCTCCTTCGTCCCTATCTGCGCCACCGATTGCACCAAATTCTATGGAGGCTTTGGTAAAGTCTATGATGGAGATGACGCTACAACAAGAGGCTTAGCGGGTCGCTATAGAAAGGGAACGTTGAGCTTGAAGAAAAGAGAGCAGCTATGGAGCTAGAGTGTGAGGCGCTACGAGACCAAAGCATGCAAGACTTGGTCTTGCAAGTCTCTCGTTAAGTGGTATGGTCACATGAACGGTGAGCGCATAGTGATCTTGTTTGATTCTGACAGTATGCATGATGTGATTAGTGACTCTTGTGAAGAGTGCACACTTAGTCATTATTCCGGTGGATCCCATTGTGGTTTCTGGATTTGCGCCTGGTATGCACTCTTCCATCGTGCATGAATGTCCTAACGTGAGAGTTTGTGTTCAGCAGGCATGTTTTCATTGCAAGTTTGTTGTTTCTCCTTTGATTGGATGCGACACAATCCAATAGCATCTCTCAGTACATAGTCACATAGTTTAGAAAAGAATCAGTCATTGTATGAAAAGGAACCTCTCTCTGTCATGTGGACAAGCTAGCTCCTATTTCTAAGGTTTATGACGGCATAGAAAGTGTTTTGGCACCCTTGTGAGCCTACACGTAGGATGTGCCTGTCTAGGCACTTTAGAGTAGTTGCATACCCTCTGGTTGCACATGAGCACAAACAGTGTCTACTAGGTGTAGGCACTAGGGAGTGTTCCCATACAGTTGCATTAGTGCCCAACCTAGGTATTTATTTGCATGTGAAGCACCTCTTGTAAGTGAGTTTATTAACTCATTAATGAGTGACATTCTTAAAAATTGTGGGATTTTTTTTGGCATTGCCTGACCCATAAGACCAATACCTGTAGTACAAGCACCAACAACACCATGCTCTAGGGTTTTTGCTAGCAGTACCACCATCAACACCCATGGTGTTTTTCCATCAGCATTTTCAGCCACGAGCGTTTTTAGTCTACAGTAGCAGATTTACATCACCATCAGTTTTCAGCGCCCTAGTGTTTTTAGAAGTTGCAGATTTCAACCATAGTCCCAACGTTTCCAGATTTAGCCCTCAAATCAGCGAGTGTTTCTCAGTTTCTAGCCAATCCTCGACGTTGGTCATAGCAAATCAGCCCATAGCCCTTGTTGAGCTTGCAGATCCCATTCGGCATCCCTAGCGTTTTTAGTTTTCAGCCCTTGGCCTCGTAGATCCAAGCACCTACAACAAGATCTAGGACCATTGTATCAAGCTTCAGCACTTGTGCAATCTAAAGCAAATACCTCTCTAGCGATAGAGAGGGGGGCCCTTGGAGAGGGGTTTGGGACCACATCCGATGTTAGTCTTTTTCTCTCTCTATCACTCACAGAACCTTCACTCACAGTACTATTCTCTTTTCTCTCTCTAGTCTTTGCACATCTCTCGTGAAGTAAAAAGGAACCAGCTTGCACTGAGCACTGATCCCGAGCATTCACCATCAATCGCTTCCGCTGCACATTACAGTTGAACTTGAGACCTCATGGTTCCCACTCTTCCATGCAAAGATCAAAGCCTCTCTGCGGGACCTAATTTGGCCCTGGATCCCCCCTGAAGGGACCATGTGCCATATAGTGACGAGGGTAGTTCCCCCTCAAAGAAAGCTAACCATACATAGGACATGTAAAGGTTAAAAAGTCCCTATGAACGTCAAAAAAACAGCTTAAGTAGTCCCCCACTATACATAGGACCTGTAAAGTTTAAACCAGGTGCTCTCTAAATTACTTCCTATTTTGGTCCGTTGCTCTCCATAAGAAATACTCTATGTACATTCCAGTCTTCTATGTACTGACAAGGAAGATTCTTAAAATCTATTGTAAAGCCTGACACATTGCCTGTCCTTGTTTTTAGATTTGTTGTCCTTTTTACCTTGAAATAATAAACCTGTGTCTGGTTTTCAGCTTTGGGGTACACATCTTGAAGACCTTGGGACGTGTGAAGATGGTGTAAGTGGCGGTGGTGGATTCAACATGGCAGATATCGATTTAACATTTGACAACTATGAGGATATCTTCTCTGGCTCCCACATGCAGGCTTCAGATTTTGAAGACTTGGTTTCTGTTTGCTCCTCCGCAGGACAAGCAGGATCATTCATTGAACCCAGCTGTCAGATGGAGAGTATACCCGAGGGCAATCCAACAAATTCTCAAAGTGTTAGTCTGCAACTATTTTCTACATTTCCATTTGCTGCTAATATGCTAAGTACAGAGAAGATAATGCTTATTCTGATTGGTAAATTTTCTGCATGTATAGCTTTCTGCGACAGAATCGGTGCGCCCTCTTTCACCAAGACCTCAGCTTACATGCGTAAAGCCTTTGGAGTCATCTAGACCAAGTCTTGCTATGCATCAGAACTTATCTGGCTTTCCAACAGTTGCGCAACCATCTCGTCCATGTCGCTCTCTCTCTCTTTCGGGGTTGAGCGGTGATAGTATCGCTGATCATCTGGACTGCAGCACATCCTCTTGTATGTTAACAGGTGAACCTCCTTGGGGATCAACAAGTCCTGATAGTGCAAATCTGGCCAAGGCACGGGGTGAGGCCATGGTTCGATACAAGGAGAAAAAGAAACACCGACAGTAAGCATTCTAGCAGCATTCCTGATGTCCTTGAATTATGATGTATGGTTTTTTCACCGATTTCCATTTTGTTGATCAGGTACGAAAAAACAATCCGGTATGAGTCTCGGAAAGCACGAGCGGATGTAAGGAAGCGTGTAAAAGGTCGTTTTGTCAAAGCAGGCGAAGCATTTGATTATGACCCAATTGCTGCAACAAAGAGCTATTGAGGCCCTCATATACTATTTTCTGTCCCATGAGTGAAGGCAAACGGAACGTGGGTTTTTGGCTTGATCAGATTTGCATCACATGAGACCCTGCAAACATTCAATCTCACCTGGGAAAGCGAAAGCGAGCTACAGGGAGCAATCCCTTTGTGCAGATTCCCAAGAGCAAAATAACAATGATAGCACTACTGATTTTTGCTGAGGGTTTTGCTCTTGGATCTCTGCACAAGAGCATCAACCCTAAGAGACTGATCTCACTTGTAGCGCGCTTCCTTGTCTGTTCATATATACTTCATGAATAATGTACAGAGTGCTGCCATTCAGCATTGTTGTGTTTTCAAGGACCAGTGTTTCCTTTCTGCATTAGTAGTGTAGAGCTCATGAAACCCATCATGGCAGAGGGCTGGAAGAAGTGTAAATCCGGTTACAGCATGTCAGGTTTTGTGACAGATTTATCATCCTCTCAGTGATGCAGGCATGGAACTCTTATGTGCACGACTTTCCAATGCATCATTGAAGAAGCCTTAATGAAGAAGGACGTTTGGGTTTTCCGCAGTGTAATCGCATTTTTTGCTTACAAATGTGTGCCTCTTATATCTAATGGGCCATGTGAGTTTCTCTTGTTTTAGAATGCCCACTTGCTTCTTCGCTTGTCTGTATTAAGGCTGGTGCTATTATTTTAATTGTTTGTCCTTTTAAGGGCTGATTGCAAGTGACAATGTCCTACATCATTTTTGATGACTAAGCATCGTAAGTGAAGGCTTGAAACCTTAAGACATTAATATATGTTGTTGGCCTCTCAGGGACGATGATTTCAAGCCTTGGTGGGGAGGTAGGGAATAAAATCAATGGCTCTTAGCTTTCGGTGACTATGGGCCGTCGGTACCACACCATTACCGCAAGCTAAAATCCATGCACTAAGATATACAAGTTACAACTTGGCTTGCAAGTTGAAGTGTGCAATCAATGTCTCGACCTACTGTTGTTGTGTATGATGACAACTTTCTCTTCAGGTGGAGTGATTGTGGCAGTCCTGAAAGAGTTCTTCTATAAAGAGGTGTCTGCCTTAAGAGGGCACTAAGACCCTTCTTGTCATCGAGTCCAACTAGCTGCCACCCAAAACAAGACATGAAAATTGTAGAGACTAAGATGTAAAGATTTTGATGTTTGCTATTGAGCTTAAGATACAAAGATTTTTGGATGTTTGTCGTGCAAAGAAGCCAATAACAGTAAATCAAAGTACAAAGTACTCAAAAGAATTTTACCTTGTGGGAAAGAGTTATAAGTAGATTATAGATATATAATCTTGGCTAAAATTGCATCATATATGTAAAAGGTATGGAGGGAAAATTAATTTTCGGGAGAAACAATGTATTCTTCGACCTCTCTTAGACATAGCCACACTTTGATAAGAGGGTTGTTATAGAATCATTGCAAAGTTTATGGCATAGTCTTATGGCAAATAAATGGGTCACTAGTAGTGCTCGAAAACAACTTTTTTTCATAAAAAACTTTGGAAAACCTACATATGTGACTATATTTGAAGGTTTTTGCACTAGATATCTCTCAAATTTGTAGGTTTTCTCACCTTCAAATTTAAAATGTAGTGGTACATCTCGAAATTTGTAGGTGGGAGTACGCTAAAACTTAAACTTTTTTCAGCAATGGCACTCACTATAGACCTCCCAAGGGTGCCAGCACTATGCTACCCTTGTGCACCAGACTCTGTTCTATCGTCTTTCTCTTCCTCCTTGATCTCGCTTGCTCAAGAGAAATACCCCTCCCCCACCCTTTTCTTGATCCTCCTACTTTGTGACTTGCAGAAGCCCTACTTTTGGCTTTCAAACTAATGGTCAAGTTTTGCACCATCATCCATACAATGTTCTAAGCTACAAAGCATGTAATTCAAGAGCTAACCTAAGCAACAATTTAATGTTTTACAAAATGCTATGACATATTTATCGAAGAGCATAGTAAGTAAAAATACACTTCAGTAACAAGCTTGACTAGCTATCAAGTTTGACACAGCCTGAAAATAATGACAAACCAATTATCAAGTTGAAAGAAAACGAATGCGTTGTATAGTTTTATAGTAGTCTCGCAATAAGCATACTCACAAAATAGACCAATATGTAAGTTCTAACAATCAAGCCTCAAATAACATAACAATGTCATTTATACAATCTTGCAAACTCCACAACGCTGTATATACACTCAACAAAGGAAATAGTGAGAAAAATTGTACAAAAAAAACAATTATCTCTTTTGCACAAGTCTCAAATTAATTATGACCATGAAATGTACACAATCGTGCAAGTGTCGCATTGACTTTGGCATGTCATTCTAAATCGATCCGAGATGGATTGTAATGTCTCCAACACACCACATACTAGCAACAATCAAATGTCACGTGGAATCACATACATCATCAATAAAGAGGAGATAATAATTGCAACATTGTTTGAGACACACATCAAGTTTTGAATCTCTCTCCATATTCCTAGTCATTGCATCTGCATAATCTGGCAATAGACTTCAAGTAAATCAGAAAAAAGTAACTACATGTTCACTTGCATAAACATAAATTTTAAGAGGAAATATTATAAATTGAATCCATGTAAACAAACTATAATGCACTTGTCAATGCTCCATAATAAGCAATGTTAAGAGGTAGACAAGGAGAGCGCTTGGGCTCTTGCAAGCGCGCGCGCGCACACACACACAGATGAAGGCAAACCTTCTTCTTCTTATTTTTCACTGACTCAAAATAAAAAGTTTACAATGAATAAAAAGAAAAAATGCAACATAGGGGAAACTATACAATGGTGTAATGTGAACTGCTAGTTAGTGAGCTAGATGCATAAGTGTGCCATCACTCAGGTAGGTAGAAAAAGTCGATGTAGTCCAGGTGTAGTGTCACTACGAAAATATGTGTATCCCTTAAAGTGAGGCAGTGATGATGAGTATCTGTGATAGTCATCCAAGAGTAGTACATAATATCTCAACACTCTCCCCCCCCCCCCCCCCCGTGTTCCCCCCCCCCAAAACCTCAACATCATCTCCCATATGTTATGCATCGCTTGAAACCGTTGCATCTTCTGTGCTCCAAGGGCCTTCATGAAGATATCTGCAACCTTCTTATCCGTCGTCATGTACACAAGATCGATGTCACTTTAAGATCCTCTCTCTGATGAAGTGGTAATGCACCTCAATGTGCTTTGTACTCGCATGAAAAATTGGATTTCGATCCAATTGTATGCTGCTAAGGTTGTCATAATAGATGACAATCGGCCTATGTACATGTAATCCAAAGTCCTAAGGTAGCAATCCCAGCCATGCTACCTCACATGCCGCCACTGCATCACCCTTGTACTCTACCTATGTACTCGATAGAGCAACTATAGGTTGCTTCTTACTGCTCCACGTGATAGTAGCACTCCCAATAAAAACATGTATTCTTTGGTAGACTTGAGATCATATGTGCTACCAGTCCAATCCGCTTTTGTGTAACCATAGAGCCGCAAATCAACATCAACCTTATCCAAGAGTGCATGATCCAAAGTAGCACTCACATAGTGCAATATGCACCTCACTGCATCCAAGTGTGTCTTATTAGGAGATTGCATAAATTGACTCATTGATCCAACTGTGTAACTCAAGTTTGGATGTGAGATAGTTCAGTACCCATAGCAATACCCTCAATCCAACAACAATGAGGCAAGTTCTTCTCACTCATCGATGCTCTATCAACTTCTACTATGTGCCTATTATTTTGCTTAGCAACACCATTTTGTTGCGGGGTATACGTGCAAGAAAATTGTCTCTAAATTCCATGCTTTTTTAGAGAACCATTGAAATCATTGGAGAAGTGTTCTCCCCCTCCATCGAACCTTAGGCACTTTACATGATTCTCAGTCTGTTTTCCAAACATAACATTGAAATTCTAAAACTGCATAAGCACCTCACTTTTTTGCTTCATGAAATAGACCCATTATGCAGTACTTGGCTGATGTACTGCAAGTACCTAATATCACAAAGAATTTGGTTTTTGTTTGGTTGAGAAAGGTTTGTAGGCCCGCTTTAACTCTGATGGTATCTTTGTTGATGAGCACAAGAAGAATGGAAGGTTGGTTGCATAGGAAAAGAAAACGAATAAAATTTTGACTTTTCTTCACTTTTTTGCTTCATGAAATTCTTTATCCTATATGCATAATGGGAGGTGTAGTATTATCCCCAATTCCTACATAATGGGATGTGTAGTATTATCCCCAGTCCCTACATAGCTAGGACTCTGAAAAATCTGCATTTCCTGGAAGGTTGGTTGCATAGGAAAAGAAAACGAATAAAATTTTGACTTTGGATGCTTCATGAGTACTTCACTTTTTTGCTTCATGAAATTCTTTATCCTATATGCATAATGGGATGTGTAGTATTATCATATATGCATAATGGGATGTGTAGTATTATCTGCAGTCCCTACATAGCTAGGACTCTGAAAAGTCTGCATTTCCTTGAACCACTTATTATGACTAGTCATTTGATTTGACACACCCAAATCCACATACCAAACATTATCACTAGCTTTTGATACATTGGCAAGCATAGTATTCTATATGTGCTACACCATAAATAACCTCTGAGGCTCATCTACATTCTTGATAGTGGTTGCATAATTATTTTGTTGCCTCTTGTTTGGACAGTCACGTGTAAAATGACCATGTCTCCCACAACTCCCTACCACAAAAAAATGCTCGACCATGTGTGTTTAATCTCTTAGCATTATTTTATTGTGTGCTTGGTGGTTCTCTTCCTCTATCACCTCCATGACTTGTACCCCATCGTCTTCCTCTTCCTTTGTTGTTAAAAAGGAACTATTTATAATTATTTCTGCCTTCACTACAATACGTCGTGTGAAAATCGACGTAGATATCAACGGCTCAAATTTTGTTTTAAAAGTAAAAAACCCTGGTATAAGCATCAGCATCGTTGGTATACGCATCAGTATACTCAACGTCAAAGCATACAACAGAATGCACGCAGATAAAAACGTTGAAATAAGAGTCGGGACAATGTCGATGCGTATTAGGAGGCATATACTGATGGTTATACCGACACCTGTATCGGCGTCAAAACCTACAAAAAAAATGGGCAGAGAGGACTGGGAATTGATGCTGCATATACTATAGCACCAGGAAACAACCCTCTTTGCCCAAAGGAAGAGTGCAAAAGCAACCGCACTCCACCTACAATTTGACATTGAAGAGCGAGTAAGTACAGATTAGCAAAATTGTAAGCATAACAAGACCACAAAATCAAAAGCTTAAACATGACAAGTTTTCAAAAGCATAATCATAACTTTGACTCCCAAACCATAGGCACAAGGACATGAAGATTTTCTAACCATAATTAAAACATGATTTGAAAATCGCGGGTATAACCATAACATGATTGCCAAAAGAGATTTGCAAAACCATAAACATAATTTGCTTTTCATACCATAACCATAACCATAACCATAACCATAACCTTTTTGTCATACCATAACCATAACATCCATACCATCATTGCAAAACCATAAGCATAACCTGATTGCCAAACCATAACCATAACATGATCGCCATACCATCATTGCAAAACCATAACCATAACTTGATTGCCAAACCATAACCATAATATGTGTGCCATACCATAACCATACCATGATTGCCATACCATAATTGCATAACCATAACCTACTTGTCATACCATAACCATAACAGCCATACCGTCATTGCAAAACCATAACCATAACCTGATTGCCAAACCATAACCATAGTATGTGTGCCATACCATAACCATACCATGATTGCCATACCATAATTGCATAACCATAACCTACTTGTCATACCATAACCATAACAGCCATACCATCATTGCAAAACCATAACCATAACATGATTGCCAAACCATAACCATAACATGATTTCCATACCATCATTGCAAAACCATAACCATAACTTGATTGTCAAACCATAACCATAATTTGTGTGCTATACCATAACCATACCATGATTGCCATACCGTAATTGTAAAACCATAACCTTAACATGATTGTCATACCATAATCATAATCCTAAATGGAATACAAAACCATAAACATAAGCGTGAAACTGTACATGTACACAATGAATGAGCAACAACTGTATCAAGAAGACCACATCTAAAAATAAAAAAATAAAATAATATATATATATATATATATATGGAGGATGTCACCCTCATGGTAATGCCTCCTAGTCAACGGCCCCTCCCTCCTCCTGCAGCTGGGTCAAAAGGGCCACAAGTCCATGCTTGTACCCATACTTCTTCTCTCGGCGTGTCGGAGGACGCTTTACAGCAACTTTCTACAAAATAAAGAATTAATCACAAGATAAATATTCAATAACATATGTATGTTCAACAATTTAAAGAATATGTATAATACTTACAAACTCATGTCGAAGTGTGTTGTAGCCTCCACTTCCATGATGTGATGCTCCAACAGACTCCAAACGTGCTCTGGCTGCATCTCTCTGCTCTTGAAATCTCTGAGGATTGTCCTGTGTCTCTCGTGGGATCCCCCTCCACTCCTCTATGTTCAGCCATGCCAGCTTTGGACTATCGTCCTTGTACCTGTCTCTCACCTCTGACCGACGGTGTGACATTGTAGCAATCGCCACGCTCAAGATCCAGTTATTCGAGACTGGATCATACCCTTCTGTCTGCCTATACTCTTTGTGAATGGCCTTGATGATGTCATCGTGATCATCTCAAATCTCCATCACAGAGTGGCCAAACTGAATTGTACAGAGATACTGAATCCTCTGTCGCATGGCCTTTCTGACCCTGTCTACCACAACACCCCCATCCCTGCTCTTATACACCTTGTTAGGATCATGCTCATGTGATCCCCAAGGTGTACATGGTGTGCCAATCGGTGAACTATCTACTGAAGAGAGTGGTGGATGCTCTCTTGGTGGTGTGGATGTATCGGTAGAGCCGCTACCACAACAACCTCCGCCTGGAGAATGATGCCTACCTTGTCTTGAAGAAGAACCAGCCGTCGGTGTAGAGGGCATACTAGTCCTAGGTGTAGGGATGGCCGTAGTAGGTCTAGAGGAACCAGCTCCCCAAAGGTTCTGTGCGTAAGAAACTTGCTCTGGTGTGAACTATGACAAAAAGGAGCCCATATGCTCGGGTGACATGCCGACAAGAGTGACAGGAAAACTAAAACTAGGAGAGTATGTATCGTCGTCATCGGCCAAAAGCTTAAGCAATGCAAATAAGAAAAAAACAAAGCTGCAACACAAATCATTATATCTATCCAGTGTTGTACACTAATCAAAAGAGTTTTACAAAAGAGTTCCTAGCAAAAACCAGTAGTCAATCTCTCATCTTCTATGAGAGCTGATGCACCAAAGGTATCTATCTCAATATGTACTTCTGCTTCTTTGTCATCAAACTCCACTTCTTCATCGCTCTCCGCATCAACTTGTGTATCCGTATTTCTAGGTTCAGGCATCTGCTCACCACTGACGTCTTGCTCAATCCTCACTTACATCATCCGTCGGCCGTGCACTTTGTTCATGAAGCTCTTCAACCTCAACTTCCAATCCTTCACACCACTTGCTTGCTCCATGGAGCAACTTGAACAACATAGAGCCAGTGTGGTTTAGACAGATCTTTTTCATCTTTTTTACTCCATAGTAGATCTATTGTGAACACAACTTGTTCACAATGTTACGGAAGTACGAATGTATCCCGCGCATCTGTCCACACCCGCCTAAAGTTCACTTGAATCAGTCCACTCTTATCTTCTTGAGTAGATCGAGTATTGTAAGATTGGCTATCTCACTTTGGCCATCCGTTTGTGGATGATAGGCCGAAGAGAAATTCAATCTTGTTCCTAGATTTCCAGAGAGACCTTTCCAAAAATTATTGCTCATTCTAGGACCTCTATCTGACACAATGGATTTTGGTAATCCATGGTGTTTGAAAATATGTGATATGAAGAGAGTCTCCATTTGATGTGCCTTAATAGTCTTTTTGATAGGAATAAAGTGTGCTTGTTTGCTAAACCTGTCGACTATTGTCCATATTCCCGTATTCCCATGGATAGACTTGGGTAATCCAAAGATGAAATCCATGGATATACTCTCCCATGGTGAATTTGGGATAGGCAATGACTGGAGTAATCCAGGTTGCTTTCCTCTATCATATTTGGTCTTTTGGCAAACTACACATTTTGAAACATACTCTTGTATGTCCACTTTCATGGTAGGCCAATAGAAATACCTCTCTACTCCTCAAAGAGTAGGTTGAATACCTCTATCCCCTGCATAGGGACGAGCCTGAGATTCATACATAACTTTCTCACGAAGGGAATGGGTAAGACATAGCCTATTTCTGTGGAGAAGATAACCATCCTACAAGGTGAATGGTTCCTCTTTCTTCCCCAAAGCAAGGGCTGACATTATGTCTCTAAAGTCAAGGTCAATAGCATACTCATCTATCATAGAGGATAGATCATTGTGAGTAGCTATAGACATCGCATTAACTTTTGATCGTCGTGAAAGTGCATCGGCAACTTGATTATGCCTACCAGCAATGTGAGCAATATGGAAATTAAATTGCGAAAGAAAATTTGCCACCTCATTTGTTTGTCGGAAAGTTTGGTTTGCGTCATGAAATACTTGAGACTTTGGTGGTCGGTTTGTAGGATAAATGGAGTCCCTAATAGGTAGTGCTTCCATGTGTCTAGGGTATGAGAACAACTAAAAGCTCTTTCTCATAAATGCCCAAGGCTCGTTCATCCGTATTGAGCCTTTCACTCTCATATGCTATGGAATTCCCTTCTTGAAGCAAAAGTGCTCCAAGGCAATCACCACAAACATCACATTGGACCTCAAATGGCTTTGAGAGATCCGGAAGCATGAGGATTGGTTGGGAGATCTCCAAAAGAAAGATATCCATGTCCTTGATCCCCACACTTGAAGCACTTATGGTCCTTGCGAAAAGCTTCAAGCTCTTCAGGAGAGAGGTTTTTTTGCCTTTGTAAACTCCCTTCTCCTTGGACTGATTGTTGTAATTGTTATTGTTCGAAGTGCCTTGCAAAGAATTTTGAGCATTGGTTTTTCCTTTTGCATCATTTTTGTCTTTGTTTTCCATGGGCTTGACATTCCGTTTAGCCCCTTGATGGAAATTGATGCGTGAAGCAACCATGGTGTGATGGATTACTTCGCTAATAGTACCAGGACGTTGAGAGTTGATGTATTCGGCCATCTCTTCAAGTAATCCCGCTATCTTTTGAAAGACAGTAGCCTTGAGATGTAAATCCAAAACTTGTCTACATACTTGTGGATAGACTCATGAGAGAGAAGCTTCAAACTGCACCATTCGGTAAGCACTTTGTCCTTTGCATCGTTTGCAAGGAATTGCTTCATGATGGAAACTTGTAGAGTTTTCCATGTCTTTGAGGCTTTACCGTTGCCATGAAGGCTAGCCCACCATTGTCGAGCTTATTTTTGAAAGTTCATAGCTACATGGTGTAGCTTGGAAGACTCTGTAAAGCCCTCGTCTCCAAAGGCCGCATCAAATTGCTGGATGAAGGCCAACACTTTATCGGTAGCACCAAAGGTGCCATCATAGGTGAGAAAAGAGATACTCTTTCCTTCCTCCTTGATCTTCTTTAGATTTTGGGACCTTCGCCATGCAGGGTATGATTTGCGATGTCCTCCCCTCCCGTGTTCTCTAGGAGAATAGCCATAGATTTCATAGGAAGAGGAGAAAGGTGAAGAAGAAGGAGAAGGGGGTGACCTCTTTCTTTCCCTTTTCCTCCTTTGTTTCCTCTCTTCCCTTTTGGACGATGAGGAGAAGGACTGTGTGTTGATATTTTCCTCTTGAGAGGAGTGTGCGATCGTCTAGACTGCCGTCTTCGTGGAACCACATCTTCAGAGGAACTTAAAGTTTCATTGATTTCTTGCTCTTTGGATTCCTCCTCTAGAATGGGAAAGAGTCTTCTTTTGGAGTTCTCTTCAAGAGGCCTCCTAAGCTCTCTCTCCTCTTGGAGAGGAAAGGAAATTCCATAAGCACGAAGTTGCGCTTGCAAAGTAGGGTTTCCCATAGCTTGATGCAACCTAGTAACGAGATAATTGACAAACATGGGGGCATCATCATTAGCACCTTCAGCTATCAATGTTCATTATACTCTCTTGATTATTGTCAGTCATGTTAACAAAATTAATGTGTGTACTTAGTGTATGCTTTGGCAATTCAAAACCTTAGTTGCCACTTCTCTTAGCCTTTGAAAATTGACTCTTAAGTATCTACACCCACGGCTCAAAGTGGTTAATTATAGAGAGTAGTGGAGTAAGTCTAACATAGCAGAGTTACCGCGGGATAGCTCCTTTCAGACTTCTTATGGCTCAATAATGGTAAAGCCATAGGCAAGTATAAAAAGACTCCATTATTAAGTCCAAAGCTCTTGAGGCGTGCACCATATCCCACATAGTGGGCTCAACAAAACCGATAATAGATCCTAGTTCCACATACCCTAATATAATTAACAACATCGACCATTTATAGGCTACTTAAGGACCTCTCTTTTTAAGCAAGAAAAGAGAAACCAAATGCTTTGATACCAATTAATGGAATTGGCCTATTAACTTGAGAATAGCAGAAATTAATGAGAGTACTTTTGAGAAATTATTTTGTGAGCATAGCAGGTGAACATAATTGAAGATAACGACATAGACATAGCAATTAGTTAACTTGGCATGAACAATAATTTTGCAAGAGAGAGAATTTATAGAACATGACAACAATTGAGGACCGGATTTATGTGGAGCCGGTCCCCCCTCCAATAGGCATTTGTATTACGATTTCTCCGATTAAGAGAGACTTGTTACAATACAATCTTTGTGTTCCTTGTGACCTAGATGATGCAATGAAGATGGAAATCTTCATGCATCACAATCATAACATAAACTTTGAAGGAAGCTTTAACTATCCCAAGCCTCAGTCCCAAGACCTCAAACACCTTCGAAGGTGGAGAGCGCTAGCAAGGAATGAGGGTAGGGAAGAGGAAGAAGAAACATTTCATAGGAGAAAGAATTAGCTCCTCACTTATCATAACTCTTCTTGCTAGCATACATAATAGCATAGTAATGAAGAAGGAGAAGATGGCAAGCTTAAGCATTGAAGCATGGCTCTTGGTTGGATTTGCACTCCATAGCCAAGAGTGTTGGTGTAGGCTCTCAACCTCTACTTGCTTGAAGAAGGAGAGGGAGGTCTTGCACTTTGCACATTACATAATGAGAGTGTGTGTGAGTGAGTGTGGGAGAGTATAACCCTCAAGCAACCCCCTATCTTGCTTTGGTCGACCCCCCTTGTAGCTCATACTTGAAGCTCATTGGACCCCTCCAGGCCTAGCCAATCATAAGCAGGAGTCATACCAAGCAACAAGGGTAGCCTTGGGACAAGTGTCCCCCTTTCCCCTTTGAGAGAGAGGACTTGATAAATGCAAAGATAATTAATTAAATCTCCTAAATTATCATTGGACCCCTTGGATGGCCAACCAATAGGCTTCAGGCACACCATGAGGGCAACATGAGGAGGAGCTTGACAAGTGTCCCCTATGCTTTCTTTGTACTAGGCATACCTTGTGTGAGTGTGTGTGTGTGTGTTCTCTCTTATCTCCCCTCATGTAGGGCTTGCCCCCTCCTTGTAGGGATTAGATTTGACTTTTGCACACCTCAATCCACTCAACCTTGGCCTTGGTTCCCACCACAAGCTTGGCCCATAAGCACTTCAAGCTTGGGTTGGTTTCTCACCTCAAGTACATCCCTAGCATGTCAAGAACCTCAATCATCAAGCACCTCAAGCACCTTAGTCATCAAGTATGACAAGCACCTTAAGCTTGGGCCGGGTTCCCACCTCAAGCTCATCCCTAGCTTTTACCTAAGGTCAAAGGACTTTTACACTCATTATTGGAGTTCTTCAATGAACCCAACCCTAAGGTCTTATGCTCCATTGGCTAGCCTTGCTCTTTGATAGACCATCTCTCATTTGGCCCCTATACCATTGGCCCCGTTTGTTGAGATAGATCTATAAGCACATGTCTATATCTTAACCCTTGTTCCCGTTTATTCTCCCACATTAAGTGACCATTTTAATATGAGAAAATCATTTGGGTTGGTTAGATATTAGATTTTATGACAAGGGCTCTCTCGGATAAGGAAAGAAGAAGAGGATCCATACGAAGGGCTCAAAAATCTACTACTTGATGATGCATCTCCTTCCCAAAGAAGAACTCAAGTTTCAATGGTAGAGTCCCCACCAAAGGAATGCAAAAGAAGTGAGTCTCTTGCCACCTCGACGGACATGGCTCCACGAAGACGGCGGGCAAAACGCTCTCCAACACCCCCTAAACAGAGAAGACCATTGCACACTTCTCTACACCATAATTCAAAGAGGGACGATAGAAAACAAGAGAAGAAAAAGGCGTGAAAGAGGTCACCCTCTTCTCCATCTTCTTCATTCTCTTCCTCTTATGAAGAAAGTGATGGTGCAGACAAGGATGGACAAGGGAAGAAAAAGGCAAGAAAGAGGTCTTCTCCATCCTCTTCAAATTCTTACTCTTCTGAAGAAAGTGATGGTGCAGCTTTTGAACCACCAAAAAGAAGAGGCCATAGGAAATCTACGCATGGAACAGGTCATCCAAGCTCAAAAAGTTCAAAGAGGGAGGAAAAAACATCTCTTTCCTTACCTATGATGGCACCTTTGGTGCTACGGACAAAGTCTTGGCCTTCATCCAACAATTCAATGCGGCATTTGGAGATGAGGGCTTCACAGAGTCCTCTAAGCTACACCATGTAGCTATGCATTTTCAAAAGTCCGCTAGACAATGGTGGTCAAGCATACGGTCAAACGGTGAAGCTCCACAAACATGGAAAGATTTCAGAGCTTCCATCATGAAGCAGTTTTTGGCTACCGATGCCAAAGACAAAGTACTCACCGAATGGCGAAGCTTGAAGCTCTCTCCCTATGAATATATTCACAAATATGTTCTCAAAGCCAATGTATTTAGAAAGATGGACTTTGGAGAGCAAAAAGAAAAATTTTGTGCGGGTCAACTCCCAAAGGCCATGCACCATATCTGCTGTCATACACCATACCATGGTGGCTTCACAAATCAATTTCCAACAAGGGGCTAAGAAAAATCTTAAGTCCACAAAGAACAAGGACCATAATAACGAGCTTAAGGGGAAGGACACTGTCCAAAAGTCTCCTAAAGGCAATGCCAACAACAACAAAGCTAAGGAGAAGGGAGTCTATAAAGGAAAAAATAAACTCTCTCCTGAAGAGCTAGAGCGTTATCGTAAAGATAACCACTGTTTCAAGTGCGGGGAGCAAGGGGATGCCTATCATGCTTGTCCCCACAAGAATACACAAAATGAGCCTCCTAGAGTCACCTTGGTCGATATCCAAGAAGAGGATGCTCACCACAAAGGATCTCCTCTATGCCATGCTTGGGGAAAGGTAAGAGAACATGATGATTTTATTCTCTTTGACCCTTGTTCTACTCACAATTTCATATCCACAGAGTTGGCCACCAAGCTAGGCATCCAAGCCTATGAGATGGGAGATGTCCTACCCGCCGATGGTGCTTCCAAGGGGCAAGAAGCCTTAGTCAATCCCATAATTGGGAAATTGAGGCTCCATGTCCAAAGCTATGTGGACAAAGAGGGCTTCTTTATCTCTCCTCTCAAGCACAAGGATGTAATCCTAGGGGCACCATGGTTTGATCGCATGGATGCCAATGTCAAATTCCGTGAAAGGCAAATCTACTTTAGGTTCAGGGAAAAAGATATGTACATAGATGCTAAGGAGTTGGGTAACACCATACCCGTGTTGGAATTAGGGTTGCAGATAAACACACACTACTTGGAGAAGACGAAGGAAGCTCAAGGCACACAATAGATAGTGTGTTACTTAGTGTGCAATGGAAAGATAGATAGCCCTAGAGTGATGGGCGTATATACAATGCACGGGGGAAAAAACCTCCTAAAGAGGGAAAAAATGCCTTGGCGGTCCTGGTGTGTTCACACACATCACTACCACATGTATATGGTAACAAATCCCCCCTGGAGAGATGCGGTGAACGAGAGCTAGCACATGAGTAAAGGGAAGTGCCATGCCCTGAGGACACGATCAGTCCACAAAGGGGAGTAAGCCCAAAGCTTTGCGGAAAGCTTCAAGCTTCTCATGAGACAATGCCTTTGTGAAAAGATCTGCAAGGTTTTCCTGTGTTGGCACATAAGCCAAGCTGATCTCTCTTGCTGAGAGCCTCTCCCTGACATAGTGGTAATGCACCTCAATGTGCTTTGTGTGAGCATGAAAAACTGGGTTCCTCCCAACTGCCAATGCGCTCTGACTGTCAGTGTAGATAGTGTTGGCAGTGTCCTGTCCAACACCCAAATCATCCATAAGGCGTCTGAGCCATACACACTCAACCGTAGCTGTGAAGACTGCCCTGTACTTAGCCTCACAACTCGAAGTGGCCACAGTGGGTTGCTTCTTGCTCAACCATGATATACATGAACTCCCAAGCATGAAATAAAAACCACTTGTGGACACTCGCGTGTCAAAACAACCAACCCAATTTGAGTCCGAAAAAGCATGTAAGTCTGGCGGCAATGATCCCCCCTTGGGATAAAACAAGCCAAGATGTAAAGTGCCACTATAGCGGAAAATCCTCTTGATAGCCTGCCAATGCTTAGACCCTGGGCTATGCATAAATCTGCTGACCTGTGACACTGCAAACTGAATATCTGGCCTCGTGTTGCATACATAAATGAGGCAGCCAACAGCAGTTTGGTAAAGAGTGACATCAGCAGGATTGCCGGCATCATGTAGACTCAACTTCAAATCTGTTTCCATGGGAGTGGCAATAGGTTTGCAATCCTCAAGTCCAAACTTACATAGCAATGTCTCTATGTAACTTTTTTGACACAAGGCAATACCACCATCACACTGCTTAAACTGTATACCCAAGTAATGATGCAACAACCCCAAATCTTTCATCTTGAAAGTAGCATTCAAATCAGCCTTAAATTCAGCAATATGTATCTCATTTGGTCCAGTGATCAGCAAATCATCAACATAAAGAACCACAATGAGAAGTACATCACCCTCACGCTTTACATACAATGTGCTTTCTGTTGGACTGTTACAAAAGCCTCGTTTAACCAAATGACTGTCAGCTTTCTCATACCAAGCACGAGGAGATTGCTTCAACCCATACAAAGCCTTCTTACATCTGCACACTTTCTCTTGTCCTTTTATGACAAAACCGCGAGGCTACGTTACATAAACTTCCTCAAATATGTCACCATTTCAAGAAAGCAGTAACAATGTATGATTGATGTACATCCCAACGAAAATGAGCTGCCAATGCACATAGAAAACGTACAGTAGTCATACGACAAGTGGGAGCAAAAGTCTCTTCATAGTCTATGCCTTTTTGTTGTGCATAACCTTTTGCAACAAGTCGAGCCTTATGGCGATCGATCTCACCATCCGGCTTGCGTTTCAACTTGTAAACCCACTTCGTACCAATGGCCTTTTTGCCAGAAGGCAAATCACATAAATTCCATGTGTCATTTTCTATAAGTGCATCATATTCTGATTGCATGGCAGCCATCCAATTTTTTGAATTCTGTGCTTCATCAAAAGACAGAGGCTCCTCAACATCATGTAAGCTAGAAACAGCCAAAGCATAACAATCTGATGCATAAGATGCATGGCGAGAGCCTGAACGAGCACGACTAGACAAAGGTGCATCCAATTTACTGTCACGCAAAGTGTGCACCAGCCATTTTGGCATACCTCTTGCTTGCTCATTTTCAGCCCTTTCCTCATCAAGTACATCATGTACATCTGCATCAGTAATAGGCTGATCTAAAACATTTTCAGAAACCCCCATAGGCTGTACATTTGCCTCATTGGAACTTACATTCGTATTTCCACCACTGAAAAGAGGCAACAAAGTGTCATAAATGTCCTGTGAGCTTACATTACTGTCTCTAGTACATGACAGCAAGGGCTGAACAGAATCTTCCACAAACACTACATCTTGAGAAACCAGAATACGTTTTGTTTGCGGATGATACAACCTGTAACCTTTGCTTTCAGCACTATAACCAACAAAAATACATTTGACAGCCTTATCATCCAATTTTCTGCGCTGCACTTGTGGCACCAAAGCATATGCCAAACAGCCAAAAACACGCATGTGCTCAATAGAAGGCTTTCTATCATGCCATGCTTCATATGGAGTAATAGACTGCAAAGCTTTCGTAGGACACCTGTTTAGTACATAAGTGGCACACATGATGGCCTCAAGCCAAAAAGAATGCGGTAAAGCTTGACTTTTGACCATACATCGTGCCATTTCCGTTAGTGACCTGTTTTTCCTCTCAGCAACACCATTTTGCTGAGGTGTATAAGGAACTGTACATTGGTGTTTTATCCCATGACTAGCCAAAAATGCATTAAATTCATGAGACATATACTCCCCCCCTCGATCGGAACGGAGGGTGCCCATAGTACATTTTGAGACATTTTCAGCCATAGCTAGAAATTGTTTGAAGTACATAAAAACTTCGGACTTCGCTTTAAGCGGAAATACCCATGCATGCCTGGAGTAATCATCAATGAAAGTCACGAAGTACAGGTAATTGCCCAAGGATGGAGTTTGCATGGGCCCACAAACATCACTATGCACAAGCTGCAACCTGCATGTGGCCCAAACTGAACCATCCTTTGGAAATTTAGAACGCTGCATCTTACGCAAAATACAGCCTTCACAAACATGTTTGACAGGTGCTTCAAGAGGGGGCAAAGAAGCAACCATATCAGATTTCTGCAAACGCAGCAAACTAGAAAAATTCAGATGACCAAAACGTGCATGCCAAAATTTTGCATCTGAAATTGCCCTTGAATCTGCAACAGCATTTGCAACATTTTATCCACACTTGTCATACAAAGTGAGCTTATACAGCCCACGGCACAAAAGGCCAGATGCAACAATTTCATCACCAAAACTGAGATCATGAACTGTACATCTGTCATCCACAAATTTGACTACAAGTCCAAGTCTAGCAAGTGCGGATACAGATAAGAGATTCTTCTTGATCCCAGGTACATAAAGTGCATCAACAAGTGTGAAGGAACTGCCATTAGCAGTAGTGAGCACAATCTTTCCAACTCCCTGAACTGGATAAGAGACGTTGTTGGCACAAGTGACTGAATTCCCATGAGGGACAGACTCGAGAGAGGTAAACAATTCACGATGTGAGGTAATGTGCTTTGTAGCACCACTGTCGAAATACCACACATGTGAATCTGCAGCAACTAACAAGCATGCATCATGGACAACAGGATTGTAAGTGCACTCTGCGCTAAAAGCCCATTCTTCATCAACATCAGCAACAAAGTCTCCTTTCATAGAAGACTCAACAATGGCTGCATTTGTAGTGGAACCAGCATTTGCACGGTGGAACCACCCTCTTTCTTCTTAGCCTCTTTGGCCTTCAACTTAGGACACGACTTGATCAAGTGATCATTGGCTTTACAATAATGGCAACACATCTTCTTTTTGCCCTTATAACCAGAATTTCTAGACGAATTGCTGCCAGCAGAAGCATTAGGAACAAAATTTTTGCCACTCGCAGCAGAACCATAAGAAGTGGCTGCATTGTTGTTACCACCCTTTCTTTGAGAAGCAATAAAAGCCTGTTCAACTGCACGCTATCTAGTCCTGTTTTTTCTGGAAAGTGACTCTTGCAACAACAATGGACATAATGCATCAAACTTGACAACTTCAGGATTTCCTTGGGTCATAAGTCTCCAAGTACTAGCAAAAGTCTGGTAAGAATATGGTAAGGCATCAAGAACAGTCTGCACAAGGGAACTGTCTGAAATAACTTCACCTACAGAAATAAGTTGCTCATTGATATCCTTGACACTAGCAAGGAAAGTGTCCATATCATCTTCCTCATGCATAATCTTCGACTCCAACTCTTTACGCAGCAAAGCAATTTTAGCCTCATTGCGGCTTGCATAAAGACCTGCTAGAATATCCCAAGCCTGTTTTGCAGATTTTGCTGAACGGATGTGAGGAACAATGGTGCACTTCAGAGACAACGCAATCAATGCATGAGCCTGCGCATCCTTAACATCCCAACGAGCTTGTTCTGTCGTAGGCAAAACAACTCTAACAGCTGCAATCCTTGCAGCAAGACCTGCAACATCCTCAACATCGCCTACATCCTCAGAACCAGGACGTACATCAATGCCCTGCACAATGTTCAAGACACCCTTTGACACAAGAACATGTTGCATCATATAAGCCCACATAGGGTAGTTGTCCCCATCCAACCTATCCTCAACAGCAAACATCTTGAACACATCTGTGTTGTTGTTGTCATCCATGGTAAATGCTGCACCTGATGTGAAAACTGTCCGAAAATAGGAGAAACGGAGCGGGAACAACCTGTGCTATATAGCACAAACCGTAGAAGACTATAAGGCACCTGTTATGCAGAAAACGGCACTGACAGAAATTCTGCACAAAATGACGAAATAGCTTGTGCAGTACTGCCTGTAGTGGAAACGGAGGCCGAAATGAGCCCAAATCAAAATTCTGAGCAGACCAAGCTCTTCGAGCTTACCCAAAATATATGTCAACCTGCGAACACTTTCCAAAGCTCACTGAAATCGGAGAAAATGAGCAGGCGTGTACTGGAGCAGCTGGCGACTAAGCCCGGGAGGACGTGACCTGCTCTGATACCAATTGTTGGAATTAGGGTTGCAGATAAACACACACTGCTTGGAGAAGACGAAGGAAGCTCAAGGCACACAGTAGATAGTGTGTTACTTAGTGTGCAATGGAAAGATAGATAGCCCTAGAGTTATGGGCGTATATACAATGCACGGGGGAAAAAACCTCCTAAAGAGGGAAAAAATGCCCCGGCGGTCTTGGTGCGTTCACACACATCACTACCACATGTATATGGTAACAACCCATTGTACATACGCAAACTTTTAGTAAGTCAATAAAGAGCTCTATTTTCGTGTACATGATTTTTGTTAAAGATTCTCAAATTGAACCTAATGCTTTAGCAAAAGAAAATATAATCAATCACAAGGAATTAGAGATATCCAATTTTCTCAAGGGATTTCAAGATGTTTTTATTGACGACATTCCTTGTGAACTACCTCCTAAATGAGGCAATGATGACCATGCAATTGAACTTCTTCCAGGAAGTTCACCGCTTAATAAACCTCCTTATAGAGTTTCTCAAGCTCAACAAGAGGAGATTATGCAGCAAGTGCATGAGTTAGTTGAGAAGAGCATGGTTAGGCCTAGCTCATCTCCATTTTGTTCACCCGTGTTATTAGTGCAAAAGAAAGACGGCACATATCATATGTGTGTCGACTATAGAGCACTAAGTAGGATCACTATCAAGAATAGGTTTCCCGTTCCACGGGTAGAAGACCTATTTGATAAGCTACAAGGGTCGACCTACTTCAGTAAGATTGACCTAAAAAGTGGCTACCATCAAATAAGGATATTTGATCAAGTCATTGTAAAGACTGCATTTCGCACTACGTTTGGTCTTACAAATACATTGGCATGCCGTTTGGCTTGACCAATGCACCAACGACATTTAACCGCTTGATGGAGAAGCTATTCAGGTTTCACCAAACCTTTACTGGAGTGTTCTTTGATGAATTAATCATCTACTCTAATTCACTAGACGAACACAAGCAACATATTCATGTAATATTTCAAGTCTTACAAGAGAATAAACTTTATTTAATCGAAAGAAAAGTGAGTTTTTCTTACAAGAGATTCAGTATTTAGGTCACATTATCTCTCAAGATGGCATCCAAATGGATCCATCAAAGCTAGAGGTATAAAAGGATGGCCTAATCCAAGGAATCTACATGAACTAAGAAGCTTTATAGGTATGTGTGCATACTATAGATGCTTCATAGAAAAGTTCTCACAAATCGCGGGAGCATTACATGACCTAACAAAGAAAAACATTAGGTATGCATGGTCTACCAAGGAGAACAACGCTTTCAAGAAGCTTAAAGAAAAGCTTACCTCTCAACCTGTGCTTACACTGTCGGATCTCTCAAAACCATTTGAGGTCCAATGTGACGCTTGTGGTGATTGCCTTGGAGCTATTTTGCTCCAAGAAGGGCATGCCATAGACTATGAAAGTCGAAGGCTCAACCCTGCTGAGCAAGCTCTAGGCATATATGAAAAGGAACTCCTCGCAGTTCTACATGCCTTAGACTCATGGAAGCACTATTTATTGAGGACTCCTTTCATTCTGTGGATGGATCACCAAAGCCTTAAGTACTTCATGACGCGGACCAAGCTCTCCAGCAAACAAATGAGGTGGGCAAATATCCTTTTGCAATTTCATTTTCATATTCCTCACATTGCTCGCAAGCATAATCAAGTGGCCGATGCACTCTCAAGACGGTCGAGAGTGAATGCGGTTTCCATAGCAACTCACAATGATCTATCTTCTATGATAGATGAGTATGCTATTGATCCCAATTTTAGAGATGTGATTTCAGCCCTTGCACTAGGGAAGAAAGAGGAACCATTTATCTTACAAGATGGTTATCTTCTCTATGGCAATACTCCCAATAGGGGCTTTCCAATCAACGAGCAAAGAAAATCGAGCAAAGCCAATGTCCGAGCAAATATGAGCAACACCCTTGATAAATTGATGTGAGCGCGAGGTATATTGGAGAAAATACTCATGTTATATTAAATTTGACCAACTTCTCAACACAAATGGGTCAGACATCTATAGTTACGACCTCCCTGCTCCCAACTGGCTATGGAAAACTTCCTGAAGGCCACACTAGTGGATAAGAGTTGCCGAAGTGTTTGTTAAACTTTTGTTGCATCTGTTTCACAAGCTTTGTCATTATTATTCCAATGAATTGGTCAAGTAAAGGCCTGCATGATAGCGTATTTTTAGCTCTACATGATATCTCTACGCATGCAAAACGATGAAAGCAAGTTGTAGACAGTTGCTCTAGTAAGGAGAGGTAAAGCGAAGGATTTCTTTAATCTTCTCCTTAACATCAAAAAATATAAATAATTACTAGCACAAAGCTTTGTATCTAATGTACATACACACAAAAGATATTTCAAGTGAGCCTACAAAGACACTATTAATCTATAAGAAAGAGCGTGAAAGTATGAAGTATGGCCCTACGACCACACATGTTTTAAGTTTAAACAATGTTGTATGTAAAATGAATAGATCGGTGGAATACGTATCAAAGTTTTGTATGGAAAAGAGAGGTTACGCATTAGGCACGCGAAGAACAAACCTGGCGAGTCTCTCGTGCCCCCTTGATCAATCCATCAAGACAAGCATTAATCACCTTCAAGTCCTCTTGAAATTTCCGTTGGCAAGGGACTACCAAGCTCGCGAAGCGTAGCTTCCAATATGAGATGTAGAATGTGGATTTGTGCTCAGCGTAATACAATGTACCATAAGCCGCCTACACATCAAAAGTTAAGAGCTGAGAAGCTGAACGGATCACTCCTAAAGAATAAACTAATTTTGACTCATCTACGTCAGTGATGACTTGGCATGATCCCAGTTACATAAGCACAGAGGGTCATTGCTTGATTTAGTTTTGACACTAGGAAGCTTTGGGAGAATCAATCCAAATAACGTCGACGGCCAAAACTGATAAGTTCCATTGGTCTCCAGGAGAATTTTCCTTGCTTCAAGTCCTTGAATTGAGCTGTTGTGTGTTCATATCATGCAGTTTTCAACAGGCGTAGATATGGTGATATGCAATATTTAATCTGGGGGAGAACAAGTAAAAGTTCAGTCCAATCACAACCACTCCTTAAGTCAACAGTGAAATTAATCTGTTTGGAAATGATGCTAAATAGATAACTCTTATAATATGCAGAAGTCTGAATGGTGAATTTCAATCGGTTGGAAAGTTCTCTTGTTTTCTCTTACGCCACAGGACATCTGATGTGGCATCACTTATGGGGCCCAATTTCATTGAGTATTCGATATTGGGGGCAATTTTGCTATGTTGCACAACCACTCTAATAGCTGTGTGCACCCTCCCTCAGGTGGAATGGAAGGAGGGGCTATTCATTATCCGAGTCTTGATGCCACCTCTTAAAGAAAAAGGCTAATTTTGTTGGGGGAGAAGTTATGTACAACATTGCTATTAGTCAATTATAGGACATCCAAGGCAGCTGGTGTCCAATCTAGACATTGTTTGAGCATTGTCAAGAGGTGAATGTGAATGTGCGTTGTTAGTGGGGGTGAGTTCGCAGCATATTTGCTAATCATGATGCCAAGCAGCCTGCCTGATTAGGAGGCATTATGACATATGCACAACATTTCTTGGGATATAAACAATCACAATGTCCGCCTCAAAGCAGTTATCTTGGCCATATGCAATCATTAACAAAGTACAGAAAAATGTAAGACGACGAGCGCTTTACTCGCAAAACATGTCCGCGGCCTCCTACGCACACGTGTCGTTCTTTGTATCATAAAAGCAGAAGTGCTTGGCTTAAGAGAAACACATACCTGTATGACCGGAGACATTTTTGCTATGCATTCAAAATCATAATTGAACACACTCAATCCAATAATGTCCAAAGCCAAGCTGGAATACTCTTGCTCCATGTCAACTTCAAAATGGTCAAATTGCTTTGCTTCAGCCTCAAGAAGCATAGTCTCAAATTTTTTCATAGCCCGAGCAGTACACTAACTGAAAACATTTACCATTGCCTCCAAATATGCAGTGTGAAATCCAAGAACAATGAGGCTGGTCAAAAGTAGCGCACACAATCAATCTCGTTATGAACTTGATAAGCTTCTAAACTGCGTCAGCCGCATGAGCCTTGTGTAAGCTGTCGAAACCAGTCCGCGCCGGCGCGGACTGGTTCCAGCAGTGTTCGCGAGGTGTATACCGATGAGGTTTTTGTTTTTTTTTCGCTCGTTGCATTTGAACCTACGTAATATCTTCTAGGGCACACAAGTTCCTCGTGTATTTTGTCAGAGATGTGTGTGTGAGAGAGAGAGAGAGTGCATGAGAGCAAGCGAGCTAGGTTGCAGCTTTTCAAATGGAGAGAAATATCACGGTGGCTACAGGCTTGTCATGGGCTAGGGCTAAACCGGGGGGGGGGGGGGGGAGAGAGAGAGAGAGAGAGAGAGAGAGAGAGAGAGAGAGAGAGAGAGAGAGAGAGAGAGAGAGAGAGAGAGAGAGAGAGAGAGAGAGAGAGAGAGAGAGAGAGAGAGAGAGAGAGAGAGAGAGAGAGAGAGAGAGAGAGAGAGAGAGAGAGAGAAGAAGAAGAAGAAGAAGAAGAAGAAGAAGAAGAAGAAGAGGATTTTAACGTCGTAGGAGAGAGAGAGAGAGAGAGAGAGAGAGAGAGAGAGAGAGAGAGAGAGAGAGAGAGAGAGAGAGAAGAAGAAGAGGATTTTAACGTCATAGGAAACCATCCCAAGAGGCCTCAAAGATCTGTTTGATGAGAGTTGAACTCAAGACTTGTTATTCAAGAGGCCCAAGTTGCAGCCCGTAATGGGCTTCTTCAATTATAACTTGCAGACAGAAAAAGAGCGTTGCAATATTGTGCATCACATCACAGAGATAGAGCCTTCCATGTGGCCTTCATATGAGAGAGAGAGAGAGAGAGAGAGAGAGAGAGAGAGAGAGAGAGAGAGAGAGAGAGAGAGAGAGAAGAGAGAGAGAGAGAGAGAGAGAGAGAGAGAGAGAGAGAGAGAGAGAGAGTCCTAACGTTCACTACATACTTGTCGCATGCGCATGCGCCACCATCTACCACTAAGCGTGACCATCCAACTGAAGTTCGACCTTTTTATGCAGATTGCATCATGAGAATATTTGTTAATTCTCCTCTTCTTTTTATTTTCAAAAACTGTATCACATACCTCCAAAGTAGTCTTTGTTGGAGCATACGAGTTCTAGCTAGCAATGATAAGTGCTATTTTCAAGGACTGAAAGGCCGTGACTCTATTTTGGGCTACTCCTATTGATGACAGCTCTTATTGGGATTACAATCCCTCTGATTTAATGGCTTATATGGCACCTGAGACGGCCACCTCAGACGGAGTGGGGTGTAGTTGCTTTTACAGAGCTCAGCCAAGATGCAAGCTGCCTCACTTGTAGAGAGCACCACTATTTTATCGGCTATAATGTGCATACGAGGAGAGATGCGATTGGCAACAGTGATAAGGGTTGGTGAAAGGGGCCAATCATGTAGTGGTAGATTTCCAACACATGGTAGCAACTGATTTTGATAGGAGTAGCTAATTGATGGGGAGAAGTAAATAGGCTGGTTTGCTCACAACAGACGAGCTATTTAGCCTTATACACGTGCAAAGAGGAAGTGATAACCATCCTTTTCGTTCACTTACAACGCATAACTAGTGGGGATGATCAGTAGAAAGATTTTGTTGTTTAAGAGGGGCATGAAAGGGCCTGCTCTATTGGTTGTTGGGGTGATTTCAACTAGACTGTGCCTAGGCTATACATGGCTCTAGATAAACTTTAATAAAAGCACAATTAGTTGAAAGGCACAAAATAACAAGACAAATTGTAGATAATGATAATGCAATTATAAATTAACGCTCATCATCCATGTTAAATCAAAGCAGCTATAATACCACTTGGGGTTGTCATCAATAGCAGCAACCAAAATGGAGCGACAGCCTTTGCAACCCTCTAAAATAGCACTCATGATTTGCATCAATTCAAAGTACACTAAAATTCAACTTTTTACAAATATCAGGCAAGAGATCGACAACTTTGTGGCTTGCTATATATGAGAAAAATATTGAAAAGTAGGTTATAATCATGAACAACAAAGATGATATAGCAGTATTTAGATTAAGTTTAGGTGAAGACAGTAGGTTCACAAAGGGTGGACGTAGGTGCATAGAAAGGTATAACACAAAATTTCCTATTAGTTGTTTTTTCTGCTACATGTTCACATTCTAATTGCTTGAAGCTCTGCATTTGCACTTCCCACACAAACGCAAGATGGAAGAGCATGGTTTCTAAGGGACCCAAAAACTGGTAGGCTTGGCAACCAACATAAACTTGCTTTGACAATCAAAGCAACAGACATAGAGGAAACACCCCTGAATGTGGCCTTAGGATGTGTCCCTAGGATAGCAAAGAAGTAGTCATTCTCTTTGGCTATAGTTGTCCTACCAACACCCCATGGACACGTAGGTTGTTCGCAAGGCCCATTCTCACATTGGCCCACAATTCCCTTATCCTATCACAACTGCCATGTCTCTTGTGTCTTATATCACTTTTAAAAATCTCTCTAATTCATAGAAAACTTTATTGAAGGACTCGCTCATTTTTTTCACTGCTCGAAAAAACTCGCTCGCCATCCTGTAAGACTCTGGCAATAGACTATGCATTACTAACTCACTACATGAGAAATTAATGTATGAATATCATGCTCCTCCTTATGCGGGGCATAGAGGGATTCAGTCTACCCCCTAAAAGGGATAGAAACAAATTTCTATTGGCCTGCCATGAAAGCAAACATACAAGAGTATGTTTGTAAGTGTGTGGTATGCCAAAAGACGAAGTTTGTTAGAGGGAAGAAACCTGGATTTCTTCAACCTTTGCCAATCCCTAATGCACCATGGGAGAGCATATCCATGGATTTTATCTTTGGATTGCCTAAGTCTATCCATGGCAATACGGGAATATGGACAATAGTAGACAATTCAGCAAACAAGCTCATTTTATATCTGTCAAAAAGACTATCAAAGCCCATCAAATGGCAACCCTCTTCATATCACAAATCCTTAAGTACCATGGCTTGCCAATGTCCATAGTGTCAGATAGAGATCCTAGAATGACCAGTAATTTCTAGAAGGGTCTCTTTGAGAATTTAGGAACAAGGCTAAACTTCTCTTCAGCCTATCACCCTCAAACGGATGGCCAAAGTGAAATAGCTAATTTAACAATTCTTGATCTACTAAAAGCCTACATAACGGAAGTAGATCAAAGATCCCAATGGGAGAAGTACTTACCTTTAGTGGAGTATGCCTACAATAATACTGTACATACCTCCACGAAAAAAAGCACCTTTTGAGGTAATTGAGGGAAGATCTAAAAGTCCACTGCTACTTAAGGTACACAGGAAGATCTTCGTTGCAGATGAGTATAGCCGAGACCTACAAGAATCTTTCCAAAAGATTAAGGATGATATCTCTATCTCACAGCAAAGGCAAAAGGTTGTTGCTGATAAGCATAGAAGAGCCCAAACCTTTAAAGAAAATGATTGGGTCTTGCTTAAATTTCCCAAGGCTCGATTAAGGCACACCATGGGTAATAATCCTACGGGACACCAAAAGTACTATGCTAAATTAGCAAAAAGGTACTATGGTCCCTTCTAGATTCTTAGAACAATCATTGAAATGGCTTGTCAACTCAAGTTTCTCAGCTATAGAACCAACTATTGAAGACCCACCAGAGATCGAGAACCAAGAAGAGATGCTGAAGTCCGAGTCCATTCTTCGACATGAAGACAAGGTATTGAGAGGCGGTAAGATTATCAGACGGTGTCTTATTAAGTTTAAGAACTATCCTTTTGAAGATGCTAGATGGATACAAGGCATACAATTAAAGGATAACCTAAACCTTCTCAATGCTTCCCTAGAGTAAGCAAATGTAAAAATGTTTAAAATGAACAAAGTTTTTGTCTTATAAGACTCTCTTTTTCTTGCTTGTGCATAAATGTTAAAGAAGTATGCATGATTAGAATCATGTTTGTGAAGACTATATCTCGCAAACACCAATTAGAGCTTGTCACTCTACTATGGAAGATTGATAGGACTAATGTGCAGACATGCTTGCGGCAGATTAGGCTCTCAAGGGCCAAATGGATTAGTCATCCATTCTGGAACGATGTCGTAGGGTAAAATAGGGATCCTCTACCCGCTAGAACAAGGGCTAATAACTAGGCGTTATCTTCTCTACCCCATAGTCGAGGATGACTATGATTTCAAGAGAGAGGTAATGTCATAATAACTAATATCTAATCTCCTAAATGATTTTCTCATGTTAAACTGATCATTTGATATAGGAAAGTACCAGGGGAGAAAAAGCTAGAATATTGGTTAGGTTGATAGACCGGTCACAGTAGGGATCTAAAGGAGGGAAAATAGGGATCCAAAGGGGGGGCCATCTGTAAAAGATCAATGTGCATCAATGGGATTCAAAGACCCTAAGGTTCAGCCCATTAAGACTTCCAAAATGCTAAGGTTCCAAAATTAAATCAATACTCAATGGTCAAGCTTTAGGGAAAAATTGGATGCTTGTGGGAAGACTCAAAAGTCTTCCCACATCCTTATCTAGGAGGGACGAGCCTTTTATGTAGGGGATGAGAGAGAAACACACACACACTCTTGCAAGCTCCCTTTACACAAAGGGCATAGTGGACACATGTCAGCTCCCTAGCCCAGTTGCCCCCAAGGTGCATTCAATCCTATTGGATGGACATAGAGGTGGACAAATGAGAATTAGGTTAGAGTAAATTTAGTTTAATTCATTTAAAAACACTTGATAAAAGAACCAATGGAAATTAAGCTCTCTAGAAGACTATTGGACAATCTCCTAAGGGGTCCAATGAGCATTTAGCAGCCCAATGGCTAGCTTGATTCCTATTATTGGCCAAAAGACTAAGAGGTCCAATGAGAGTTTAATTGCATTATTTAAATACCTAAAGCTCTCAAAAAATGGAAAAGGGAGACACATGCCATAAGTCTATCGCTTAGGCTTCTTAATTGTGATTGGCTAAGCTTTGCAGGGGCCAATAGGATGCCAACATGAGCAAATAGCAAGAGGGGTCGACCAAGAGAGAGGGGGGGACTGATTTTTGCAAGGCATTATCACACACACACACTCACACAATCTTATGTGTGAAGTAAAGTAGACTATCTCCTTCTCAAGCTTTAATGCCGGAAAGCTCATCATCTACTCCAAGCTTGTGAGAAGGGAGGCCTACACCAACAACTCTTGGCTTTGTGATGCAAATCCAATGGCAAGAGCCAAGCTCCAATCCATGATCATATCCTCTATCATGCTAATTACTAAGCTATGCTAAGATATTAAGAGTGATTATGTGAGGAGACATACTTCTTTCTCGTAAGAATACTCCTTCTTCCTCTTGATCTACTCTCATAGCCCGCTAGCTCTCACCATCTTCGAAGGTGTGTGAGGTCTTGGGTCTGAGAAAAAGATTATAATTAACCAAGAAAATAGGCCACGTGCTCCATGATGAACTCCGTAATCCAAATGAGTTTAGTCCATCCATTGCCAGACCAAAACGGATACATCAAGGCTCATCCTTAAATGTAATCCATCTTTCCTCTATGTGCTTCCATGCACGAGAGTTAGTAGGTACGGGCATCACATCATCTGCTGATCTAGTATTTGAGTGCCATGTCATCAAAGCGGCCATAGACTTACACCTGAACATGCTCTTTATTCTTGGAATGATAGGAAAGTGTCAAAGGACCTTTGCAGGGATAAATTCTCCTTGTGGTCCTCTCTATACCTGTTTGATCCACAATTGGGACACTAGTCCAAATTTTCTTACTCATTGCAAAAGAGTATACAATCATTAGGACATACATGTATTTTGTCATAATCCAAGCCCGAGTTAGTAAGAATCTTTTAGCGGCTGGACGAGTAGGGGGCATGTGATTGCCTTTCGGCAAGATTTGCTAGTTAAGCAACCTGTCATTACATCAACACATGAATACAATGATCATATTATTGAACTGTAGATTGGACTTTGGCATGCTTAGGATACAATATGTTTATCTGAAAAGCTCTATGACGAAGGCATCAGACCACCCGTAGACATGCTTCACATTAAGCATTGCCAAAGCGGTACAAAGAATTGAGATTGTTGTACCATTGTAAAGCAGCATATGTGCAAGAGTCTGCATCATCTCGCCCTCTTTATTGTTGATATCATGCTGTCGATATGGACGGGATGACTGAGGTTGGTTTGCAGTGTTGCCTTGAATGTTGTCACCTTCTAGGTTTTCAATGATGGGATCCATGTCAAATTACACGACTAACATCTGATCCATCTCAACTTCTTGAAATTTGTGTGGACTCCGTCGATGGCTTTTCGTTTGATAATCGTCTTCTCTAGGATGAAATTGGAGCAATATCTACTTGCGAAGATTGATCTAATGCCTCCTGACCATGAGATCAATAACACAGATCTTGTAGTTGCTCTATGGGAAAGAGACCATTATTGCGTATGTGCTGATCGCAGATTTTTTTTTTTTGAAAGATCTTATGCTTGCAACACACACAAGGACACACCATCCTATCGTCCATACTTTATCTTTCAATGATGCAACAAATGAACAAATCACTTTTGTTATAAGTACACACCACTAACTTCATAACAATGCATGACAACCTCACATTCTCTAGCCATGCTCGATCCCCACTCACCTCGGTCTAGAGGTGCATGGAGATCAGGACCACCGGATAATAATCTTGTCTTTAATGGTCAATGCCTATATATTAGGGTTCGACATAAGTCAGTTTTTGAAATCTGTTTGTACTTTTGAAGTCTCTGTGCGCTATTGAAGTTTGTTTGCGTTATTTTAATTCGTTTGTCGAAGTTCATTTGCGTTTTTGAAGTGCACAAGCGTTTATGAAGACCGTTGCGTTTCTAAAGTTTGTTTCTGGTTTTTCTACCATTTGCCGCTAGCTCTAACAACCTCACATTCTCTAGCCATGCCCAATCTCCGCACACCTGAGGGTTCATATGGCCAAACACATCATGCGACTAGCCCTACCTTAGTAACGAATCGGGTAGGCCTAAACATTTTGACGGCAAAGAGGTTGTTAACCTAAGTGGCTAGCCCTAAGCGGCAGGCCCTAAGAGGTAGGCTCTAAGCGATAAGCCTTAAGCAATTTGAATATCAATTTTCCCTAAGCGACTAGCCTTAGTTAAGCAGCTAAATGACTAAATAACAAAGCGGGTGGGCCTTAGCGGCGCGGCTAAGCGACTAAATACCTAAGCGGCTGATCCTAAGCGACCAACCCGAATTAGGTTGTGTGAATACCGATTAGCCCTATGTGACTAGTCCTAAGCGGGTAGGAGTACTAAGCAACGCGGTCAAGCGACTGAATACCTAAGTGACTAGCCCTAAGCGGTTAGCCGAAGGCGGCTAACACTCGGTTAAACAATTCAGTACCTAAGGAGCTAGCTCTAATTAAGTAGCTAGCCTTCACCGGTTTAAATTAAATATGGAACAGTTCTAAGCGATGAAAAGACTTATTACCTAAACGGTTAGTCTTAAGGAGCTAACCCTAATTAAGAGAATAGCCCAAAGTGAACAAGTGTCCGATCGTCATAACGTCGCTTTGTCCTAAGTGATCGACATAACAACGCCAATTGACGATTTATAAATTAATAAATAAACCTAATCAAAGTAAAGATACTTAAAACCTAACACTATAAAGTTTCTAATTTACATTTACAACACCTACGACAAGTCACAATTATAAAAATAACAATATAATTTTTTAATTTCTAAATTTATTTACACAAAAATAACAAAACTAAATATAAAATAAAATAAATCAAAATAAGTCTTTCTTTTAATAATCAAATGTCATTATTTTTCTTAATGATGATTTTTAATTAATATTATTTATAAAATAACAAAAGTTATATTTTCTTTCATTTTTTTGTGTTTGAATTGAAAAATGTATATGTGCATCGTATATAATGTGTTTATATTGTTTAATGTGTATTTTTGTTTACTTGCATGCATGTTTATGTGAAGGTGTGTGTGTATGTGTGCATGCAACAAAAGAGAATGATAGAGCACTCACATGTGGTCTATTTGAGCAAGAAATGTCATCAAATCTGGAAAACACACACACACACTATGGGTGAACATTATGGAGTCTTATATATCTCCCCCCCCCCCCCCCCCCCCCCCCTCTCCCCCCTATTGGCAAAGTAGGGCCTACATTACTAGCATTGTGCCACCGACTTGGGTATTGGGCAAGGAGCTCGTAAAAAAATCTTCAAAACTATCATTACAGAAGGAAGGCGGCTCCTTCCATCCTCGGACCGTGTAAAGGTGAGCTTTCTCCCCTGGCAGTAATGGCATATGACGGACGAGGCGCTCTCACAGCATGGGGCGGCTCTACTCTCTTCACTTCAAACACTCAGGAAAGCATGCATACCAAACCTATAAAGGTGAGGGCACTCCTTAGCCCTCACTTAGCTTGAGATTCAGTGTGTATATTGGGTAAACCCGTTCTGTGTTATTTCTGCTTGAAATACCAAAAGCAATGGAGCTTGCTACTCAGTCACCACACGTATTATAAGTCTTCCTAAACTGTCTTCTTTTCGCCAGAAACCGACTGCTGTTTTTTTTTGTAGCATGAGGCCTGATCAAGCTTAATGGTTATTATCCCTTGACCAACTGTGGTTCTGGAGATGTTCTAGCATAGCATATGGTTGCTAAATACTACATAAAGCTCTCAAAGGCTTTGGAAATCGTTTAAATGACTGCAGAATAGGTGTCTTTGGTTTTTTTCTCTCTGACTAAAACGTTTTTTCCCCTAAAGAAAGATTGTAGCAGCATATGGGTAGTGCTACCTACTCTTTTGCCCTCAATTAGGGTGGGACATATTTAGATGGGCTGGCATCTCTTGGGCAGATCAAGGGAAATGATTGGATGTACTAACTAAGGCATACTTTGATGGATAGTGGTTGTTCTGCTGCGGAACCTTGGACAATTTTTTCGTTACTGCATATAAATTTTTTTTATCACCAAGCTCCTATCTACTTGTTTTTTCTGATAGGCCTAGGCATTATTGATGACCTTGGAATCACTTATGCATAGGAAATGAAGGGAGGTATTTTCTATTTTCGGTTTTTTTTGAAGAGAAAAACTTGTCATAGAAGCTGAGGCTTGCCACAGTATGATGAAATGGCTCTAAAAAAAACCATGGAAAGACTTCACCTCTGCATAAAATTATTAGGTAGATATGGGGCAGTATGTTGGCATGTACAGGTGTATATGGTTGGTAGTATATTGGTTGGCTTGGCTTCATGGCCGTTCTTAAACATCTGTTTCAACTGACCGAAAAATTGGTTTTTTCCAAATATATGAATAGAAGCAGCATTTGAGTGTGAACCTAATGGTCACTTGGCTCTGAAAAAAAACTAGCATGATGGACTAGTTATGTCGCTTTTTTTTATAAAAAAACTGGTTTTTTTTCTGGCTTTTTTCTCAAGCTGTTGCGAGTTATCTCAAACTTGTGGCTTAACTAATCTTTTGACGTTAAAATTGGTTTTAAAAAAAAAGAAGCTAATCTTAGCTTTGTATCATTCAAAACATGGGGTACTGTGTATGGATTCACAATGTGAGGAAGGATGACCTCTTGCTTGGCATAACCGTGGGGTTTTTTTAGGGGAACTACCAATCTTTGGATATTCTGCTCTTTATGAAGGAAAGTATATGGTTTTTTTAGCATGTGGAAAGGAACTGATAAAAAGACACTACACTTAAAAGCATCTTGGCTAAAATAGAGCTGAATACTGTCAAACTGAATGGAATACTAAGGGCTTAATGAGAAACTCGAAGTTTTTTGAAGGTAAGAATGTGGGGATTACTCTCAACATTGCCGAAAAATTTGACCTCTTTCTCATAAACATAAAAGCTCCACTTGAATAGGTTTTTTTGATACTCTCTTTTTGGAAAGAGAATAGTTGCTACTGTTATTTTTAAGCATAGCTACCAAGCTATGGAGTGTTGGAATTAGGGTTGCAGAGAAACACACACAGCTTGGAGAAGACGAAGGAAGCTCAAGGCACACAATAGAGAGTGTGTTACTTAGTGTGCAATAAAAAGATAGATAGCCCTAGAGTGATGGGCGTATATACAATGCACGGGGGAAAAAACCTCCTAAAGAGGGAAAAAATTCCCCAGCGGTCCTAGTGTGTTCACACACATCACTACCACATGTATATGGTAACATGGAGAAAGCTTGGGAAATTGAAGGGAAGTATATGGTTGGTACTCTCAAAACTTGGCATAAATACCGAGATATGACTCGAGAAATGTGGTCTCACGTGATAAGAATTGAGTTTTTACAAAACTTTATTGACTAGTAAGTATATAGCTGTTTCTATGAGCTCAAGCATAGCTACCAAGCTATGGCTTAAACAAGTAGACCTCACTGTTTTTTTTAAAAAATCTCTATAACCTAGCTTGTCTAAAGTAATTAAATTCTGTTAAGATGGACATGGATAACAACTGATATAGTCCATTAATACCTGTAAAACACATCCAAGGCTAACTGAATTGTTGTCTTGTTTGGATGGATGCAGGTAAGGACTCTATCTTATCTTGGAGGGTTTCTTTTCTTTGGCAAGCAACACTTCTGTTATGAAATATCCATTGAAAAACGGGGAAGTTTTTTTACTACCAAACCACATTGAAAGAGGATCTCTTTCTCACAATCTTTGTACTTAGATAATTCTGATACTGAGTTATTGTCGTACAAATCAGTTCATTGATCCTTGGCCAGTTGTCTTTTGAATGTAAAAGTTCAATTATGTCTTATTAAGTAAGATTTAATACAACTACACACACTATGTTACTCTCTCACACACACAAGTGAACAAATCTACTACAAATCTTGAAAATAATCTTACCATGTTAATGGGGAGCAGCATAGGAGTGGAAATCTCAAGTTTGGCAAGCCGTGTGGCACCAGATCTGCAGCAAGTGAGGAGGAGGAGGGCAAGACAGGAAGAGAAAAAAATAGCAAAATGCGTAGGAGAAATTTGCGTGTTCTTTTTTTGCAGAATCCTCCGGTACAGGCGTTGGTATACGCATCGATATAGATGACGAAACATGCGTTAGTACACATTGATACGGAGGCCGGTATACGTGCCGGTACAAGCATCAAAAATTTGAACATTAATTTTTTTTCAAATTTGATCTTTCTTCTGATTCACCCACACATATACTGACGCCCGCCATTGACGTCGATAATTTGACGTCGAAATTTAAGCGATCTCTTGTAGTGCTTGCATAGATGAAACTTCCTCAAGTTTCTTCTCCTCCACAATTTGTAAGGAAAACAAATTTGTAAACGTGAAAATGTTCTCTCGAAGATGTATACCAATCTTAAGCTATTTGTATTATGGACCTAAACCTCAAAGACGTACTTTCACTTTATCATCATCATCAAACGTAACATCAATTGATGCAAGGGACTCACATATGTTCTTTATCTTCAGCGAATAGTCATTGATAGACAAGTTTTTTGTTTGTACTGTATTCAGCTCAATCTTCAACTAAAAATTCCTTGCTTTTGGGTCGCTCACATCCAACTACAATAAGGTGTCCGAAGCCTTCTTAGGGGTGTGAGAATCTTGTATGTGCCCAGCCATAGTGTCTTGTAACTCACAGAAAGACAATACATGATCTCTGAGCTCCTTGGTTACAATCTTTAATTACCTTTATTTGCACAACAGTTGCACCTTCCTCTAGTAACGTTGGTGTTGTCTCATGCTCTCCATCAATGTGTCGATAACCTTTACCCATGAGAAAACTGGTCATTTTGAACTTCCAAGCATGGAAGTTATTCTTGTCTAGCTTCTCACTAACAATTTGGTTAAGCCCATCATTGTTGGACAACATGTTTTTGATACTTCACCAAGTTCTGAGCAGCTTGCTAAACAAAGGTAGTTACCATCCGTAACCACAATATGCGTACATACACCTGATTCAAAATACTCAACAATATTCAACCTTAATTTTTTACTATATGGAATGACATTATGGATGAACCAACGGAGTGTTATTCGATTCTAGCTTAATTAGACCACTAGGATACATTGCTAGGTCGTGAAACTTATTGTGTCATATTTCCTCCTCAATAGACACCTCTCAAGAATCTACAAATGGAGGTTCTTTACGTTAATGTGACTGCAACAATTAGCGAGGATCATTGTACACGTAAGAAGGTAGATCGTGTAGGGAATGGCGTGCATTGGCCATTCCCTATAATAATGGGCGAGCACATGGCAACAACGGAGTTGGAAGCCATGGTGGGAGCATGTTTTACAAGGAATGGCCAATGCACGACCGTTCTCGACCGACAAAAGTCCAGGGCGCGGGCGGACCAGATTCCGCCAGATTATATGTGACATTCATTCCTTGTGCTGACTTGTCAAGTAGCCCACCATTTGCAAATTCTTGTAATTTACGAGTTGTGCTGATGTGTTGGCATGAGAGTGATTTGGGAGTTTCGTCTATTGATGTGTCAGTAAAAGGGCCAATTGCAGGCGCACAGTATAGTGTATGTCATCAGTATGTTGTGCAGACTGACAATCGCTAGCAGATTCCGGGTTTTAACCGCCAATAGATGGACGATCCAGATTGGCTACCCCTCTCCCTTGGGCTTTTACAAAGATGTACAAACACACTTTCTTTGCTTCGAAAAATGAAAAGCAAGTTTCGAAGAGGATGATTAGTGTTAAAATTTTTCCAAAGGATATACCAGCTAGCTTTATAGATCTATATCAAGCACAGTTGAATTATACAATGAGAAAAAGGTATGGCATGGGTAGTGTGGTGGTTAGTGTTAAAATTTTTCCAAAGGATATACCAGCTAGCTTTATAGATCTATATCAAGCACAGTTGAATTATACAACGAGAAAAAGGTATGGCATGGGTAGTGTGGTAGCGAATGACGTCATTTCGCTCAGCGTGAGGGAGGCGCAGCCGCGGAAAGACTCGCTGGCGTGCCTGACAGTTGACATCTACAGTAGGGGCGGCCGGCTGGCTTTGTTCCGGCTGGCGGATAGGCTGGTGGGCACAACGTGCATCTTCCTATCGGATCTGGTGAAGCTGGGTGAGGAGGGGGCTCCGCCCACCACCTTCTACAACCCCATCTAGTGCCTGGCGTTCTGGGTGCGGCTGCCGTCCGACGAGCCACATGGCATCCTCAACGTCTGGATCCCCCCCTCTGGAGAGTTCCTCCGTCGCCACCACGATTCGCAGGACATTTTGGCCCTCCCTCCACCTCCTCCCTCTGCCCACTTCCTTCGCCCTGGCCGCTCCCCCCTGCTGCTGACTTGCGTGCCTGCTGGCGCTCTCTCTCCTCAGCCGACCGTGCCGTCTCCATCCCCACGGGCCCTCATGACCTTTCCTATGACACCGAGACTTTCACTTTCGATGTCAAGCGCAGCTAGCTTTCTCTTTTTTTTTTTTTGAGAGAGAGAGAGAAGTAGAAGAGAAGTTTAACGTCGTAGGAAGCTATCTCAAGAGACCTGTGTGTGTGCGCGTGAGAGAGAGAGAGAGAGAGAGAGAGGGAGGGAGGGAAAAACAACCTAGAGGCACCTTTAATTTTCAAAGGAAAATTCTATGAGTTGGGCTTGCAATTCGAAGCAAGATGTAACTACTATGTGATTGTACCTAGTTGCAACCATAAATGATACTCGTGGAATTCACTAGTAGTACTCACTTATTTGCACCAAAAATTGCTTTTTGATCTATATAAGGGAACCTCCTTTGTAAAACCTATCTTTCTGCCTTATATAAGACTCACCTATAGTACACTCATGTGATACTTCACAGTAACCCTTAGTTAGCCCCAACCCAATCCCCCCCCCCCCCCCCCCCTCCCCCCTTCCTTTACCTTCCCTTCCTTCAAAAGAGACAAAATTTCAATGCATACCTCAAAGGAATTCCCCGTTTATACCATAACTATTATACGATCAATGGTCCATTGAATGCATACAATCTTCGTCCTTTGCATCAATAAGTTTCTCCATCAATGCCGACCTCAAAAGGATTTCCTATTTATAATATCGATTATAAAATTAATAGTCCATTGAATGCACACAATCTTTGTTCTTTGCATCAATAAGTTTCTCCATGTATGGTAACTTGTAAGATCGGCCCAACGAAGAAGGAGGAGCTACAATAAAGGCTAAGAGTAGCACAACATTACTGCCATGGAATAACGAAGGAAGTAGAAAGAAAGAAAGTTGTAATCATCTTATATAAACGCGAATACGGGCTTTAGGGAAACAAATAGTTATTGTGTAGGTATAGACCCATGTTTACATGTGCTTCTATTTTAGTGTCAACACTCTCAACTACAATCCCACTAGTAGTAGGCCCTCCTAATTTACTAGGCCCTTTCAATTTTGCATTCATTAGTTTTGGTAGAATCTAGGGAGATACCTTTGTTTCAAGGTATGTAAAAGTAAAGGTGAATGTTTTAGTTTAATTTGAATAGGAAAGCATGCATCCGTCCACGTGTATCTATTTTTGTTGGATTGTTTAAGATTTTCTAATCTTTATTCCTTTTTGACAATCGAGATCCGCTTTTGATTGCTCAGCATGTAAGTTGTCACAAAATACTTAGCAAAAGAAAGCAATTATGTCAAAAAATAATGAAGCAATTCATCACAAAATACCTAGCAAAAGAAAGCAATTATGTAAAAAATAATGAAGCAATTCATCTCGACAGCCTGCAAAACAAGCTCGAATTCTAGTCTAAGCATCTTGTATGACTTACTCCCGCAACCAGGGGTGTTTTGGGAATTTTGGAAAATTTGAAGGCAGCAAAGCACTCGTGGCAAAAGACGGAAAAGAGTCAAGCATATACTTTGCACGTGAACAGAGGGAGGATGAGGCACGGAAGATTGGCGAAGAGGGGGGAGGCTTCTGGAAGTTTTCGTGGAGGCGGCAAGAATGCGGAGCCGTTTGCAGTGGCACAGTGTCTCTCTCTCCATCTCCGTTCGTTTCGATTCTGCCCAGCATAGGAGGAGCGAGTGACTCTCTCTCTCTCTCTCTCTCTCTCTCGTTGGTCTGCAAGCGCGAAAACTCCCTCTCTCTCTCTCTCGTGTTAGTCTGCAGGCACAGAAACTCGGATCTGAGAGTAGAGGGTGTTGGAGCTAATGGCTAGAAGGACTCATGAGAGCAAGTGGGAAGGGCTATGGTCCTCCAGTGCTAACATGCTTGCTGTGAGCGGATTGGAGAGCTAGGAAAAGATGGAAGGGGGGTATGTGGCTTTGCGAGGACAGGATACAAAAAAGGACGCCATGTGTGGTTGTAGCCAATGCAGGAGGGACCTCCAGATGGGATGCCCTTGTGCAAGGATAAAGGCAAGGGAGTGTGGCAAAGCATAGAGAGAGGGAGAGATGGCAAAGAAGTTGAGCCTAGAACAAGGCCTGTATCAACGGGTGAGCAAAAATGTGTCGAGAACAAGGGAGGGTTTCATCTGACAAGGGCAGATGAGAGAATGGAGGCACTGCGTGGGAGCGTGGGAAGGGAGAACTTTTACTTTTGCAAATGGGATCTACAGGAATTTTGGCACTTAATTAATTAATGGATAGAGAATTTTGTATGTCTGTTCAATTTTGTATTCATTAGTTTTCATGGGAATTTCGGAGATGCTTGTCATAACTTTACAGTTCTATCTCCTGCCGCTCTATCTATAGCGGGATTGCTTAACATTGCAGCTGGCCCATGGACACAATAAGCCCACCCGCTTGCGATTGCGCTTCCTTGAGAAGCTCCCATTGCTTCTGGAGTACCTTCCTCAAATTGCACATGACCATTACCTGCTTAGCAAGCACCGAGCTGACGCTAACACTACGAGGGCTAAGGAATGTCTGAGAGTGAAGGTCCCGATTGGGGAAGGAGGTTGTGTGAGGGCAATGGCGGACAGCTACGCGTAGAGGCAACCATTGGGTGCGGTAGAATAGATGGCGTGATGGCGAAAGGCCGTGCTCTTTTCCTTTAAATTTCAAAGATTAGATTCGATAGGATCTTGGAAACTAATTAGTTGCGTTAAACTTGTACATATTTCTACAATTATAGTTGCTTTTAAGTTATTTTTAAAAATAAGCATGCTCATTTGATTCGCGGGTCACTTAATAATTATGAAACTATCATCTGAGTGTAAGAGTGCTCTTTTCTTTTAAATTTCAAAGATTCTATTTGATGGGATCTTGGAAACTAATTATTGCGTTAAACTTGCACATATTTCTACAATTATTAGTTGCTATGAAGTTATTTTTTAAAATAAGTATGCTCATTGATTTAGGGGTCATTGAATAATTATGAAACTATCGTATGAGTGTAACAGAAGAGCTTATTAATTTTTTTTTCATTTTTGCACAAACAGAAGAGTATCATAAAACAGAATTGAGAAAAGAATTTACAAGTTGAATAGGAAAAGGGTTTGTTTTATCGAGGAAAAAATCAAATATATGTGTGTGTGTGTGTGTGTGTGTGTGTGTGTCTCAATGACTTCTCACCAAGCGATGAGAAGGGGGAGTTGGGATGGCTCTAGCGAGGAAAAAGCAAACGAGGGGGAGACATATCATGGTGTGCCACGCCAACGCAATAGAGAGACGGACACGTTTTTTGTTCAGCATTGTAGTGAAAAGGGGCAAAGCATGCAAATCAAGAGGCAGTGGTGCTCAGATCGATTGCAAGGGAGAGACAGGCGGAGCGCACTCATGTCCAAGGCAATAGTGTAGGGCAGCTTAGAGATGAGGTGGGGCTCCCATTCCATGGATGGCGATGCACATGAAGACACATGCTTCATGAGACGAGCGTAGGGGAAGTGAGGCAGTACATGGGGCAGATCTCGACACGGGAGCTGGGGAGAAATGGGATGCTTTAGGGTTGCTGAATGATTTGAGAGGGAAGGGGTGTGGAATGGAGGAACGAGCAAAGGCAAGAGCAGCAAATCAGATGGGAAGCAAGATAGGGGGGGAGTGTAACATTTAATGCACTAGTAACTTGTGTGTAGCGGAAATTGATAACATAGTGAGCATTTCATTAAGGACAAGTTCCTAATGAGCATAGAGAGAGTACCTAATTTGGGGTTATACAAATTGGTGAGCAAGCATTTTCGAGCAACAAAATAATTGAGCAAGTCCCTTCATGCATTCTTTATTACTAAGAGCAAGTACAAGAGGGTTTTCCGTTATTGAAAACTAATCCCACAACCAAACTCAAATCCCACGACGACGTCTAATCCCATGGAATCAAACTTGGAGCCAATTCAAGGTTGTCCCTTGCCTAGATATGTGAGCATCTACTTCATTCAATGACCCCAAGCCAATGTGCGTGCTCTCGCTCTCAACACCTGGTCCGTGAAGATCATTGTCATCAAAGTCCTCTGTAATTGACTTAGAACTCACTTGATCACTACATAGAGGATGATGAGCCCCAAACCATGTTCCTTTTCTTTGAAACTTTCCTAATTGCAAGACCATACTCAATTAATCAAAACGGGAAATAAACAGGGAAATTTACACACATTTAGTGTAATTCTCGGCAAAAGCTTCAAAATTTGAGAGAAACATTGGGAGAATTTCAAGTTTTCCCTATCAAGAAAAATGTGTTTTTCTAGGTCTACACCGCCTAAGCATCAATGAGAAAAAACGTAATCAATTAGTAGTCAAGAGTACCCAGCATTCAAGAGCTTTCCTTGTCGGACAAGCTGGATTAAAGAAGTTTAAGTTATATGATTTCTTCAACTTGAAAACTGAAGTGATCTGGCCAAATTCACAACACATGGCGGCGCTGCATATCTTAAAGACGATCTATTCTAATGGGTGTTTCAACATCGCAAGCCAGCTACCGCTGCCGTGCAATCAGCGCTCAGGAAAAATCATTACCTTGATTATGTCAGAACAAATTCTGCCATACTGGAAGGGGACCATGGACACAATAAGCCCACCCGCTTGCGATTGCGCTTCCTTGAGAAGCTCCCATTGCTTCTAGAGTACCTTCCTCAAATTGCACATGACCATTACCTGCTTAGCAAGCACCGAGCTGACGCTAACACTACGAGGGCTAAGGAATGTCTGAGAGTGAAGGTCCCGATTGGGGAAGGAGGTTGTGTGAGGGCAATGGCGGACAGCTACGCGTAGAGGCAACCATTGGGGGCGATAGAATAGATGGCGTGATGGCGAAAGGCAGTGCTCTTTTCCTTTAAATTTCAAAGATTAGATTCCATAGGATCTTGGAAACTAATTAGCTGCGTTAAACTTGTACATATTTCTACAATTATAGTTGCTTTGAAGTTATTTTTAAAAATAAGTATGCTCATTTGATTCGCGGGTCACTTAATAATTCTGAAACTATCATCTGAGTGTAAGAGTGCTCAAAGGCAGTGCTCTTTTCCTTTAAATTTCAAAGATTCTATTTGATGGGATCTTGGAAACTAATTATTGCGTTAAACTTGCACATATTTCTACAATTATTAGTTGCTATGAAGTTATTTTTTAAAATAAGTATGCTCATTGATTGAGGGGTCATTGAATAATTATGAAACTATCGTATGAGTGTAACAGAAGAGCTTATTAATTTTTTTTTTATTTTTGCACAAACAGAAGAGTATCATAAAATAGAATTGAGAAAAGAATTTACAAATTGAATAAGAAAAGGGTTTGTTTTATCGAGGAAAAAATCATATATGTGTGTGTGTGTGTGTGTGTGTGTGTGTGTGTGTGTGTCTCAGTGACTTCTCACCAAGCGATGAGAAGGGGAAGTTGGGATGGCTCTAACGAGGAAAAAGCAAACGAGGGGGAGACATATCATGGTGTGCCACGCCAACGCAATAGAGAGACGGACACGTTTTTTGTTCAGCATTGTAGTGAAAAGGGGCAAAGCATGCAAATCAAGAGGCAGTGGTGCTCAGATCGATTGCAAGGGAGAGACAGGCGGAGCGCACTCATGTCCAAGGCAATAGTGTAGGGCAGCTTCGAGATGAGGTGGGGCTCCCATTCCATGGATGGCGATGCAGATGAAGACACATGCTTCATGAGACGAGCGTAGGGGAGGTGAGGCAGTACATGGGGTAGATCTCGACACGGGAGCTGGGGAGAAATGGGATGCTTTAGGGTTGCTGAAGGATTTGAGAGGGAAGGGGTGTGGAATGGAGAAACGAGCAAAGGCAAGAGCAGCAAATCAGATGGGAAGCAAGATAGGGGGGGAGTGTAACATTTAATGCACTAGTAACTTGTGTGTAGCGGAAATTGATAACATAGTGAGCATTTCATTAAGGACAAGTTCCTAATGAGCATAGAGAGAGTACCTAATTTGGGGTTATACAAATTGGTGAGCAAGCATTTTCGAGCAACAAAATAATTGAGCAAGTCCCTTCATGCATTCTTTATTACTAAGAGCAAGTACAAGAGGGTTTTCCGTTATTGAAAACTAATCCCACAACCAAACTCAAATCCCATGACGACGTCTAATCCCATGGAATCAAACTTGGAGCCAATTCAAGGTTGTCCCTTGCCTAGATATGTGAGCATCTACTTCATTCAATGACCCCAAGCCAATGTGTGTGCTCTCGCTCTCATCACCTGGTCCATGAAGATCATTGTCATCAAAGTCCTCTGTAATTGACTTAGAACTCACTTGATCACTACATAGAGGATGATGAGCCCCAAACCATGTTCCTTTTCTTTGAAACTTTCCTAATTGCAAGACTATACTCAATTAATCAAAACGGGAAATAAACAGGGAAATTTACACACATTTAGTGTAATTCTCGGCAAAAGCTTCAAAATTTGAGAGAAACATTGGGAGAATTTCAAGTTTTCCCTATCGAGGAAAATGTGTTTTTCTAGGTCTACACCGCCTAAGCATCAATGAGAAAAAACGTAATCAATTAGTAGTCAAGAGTACCCAGCATTCAAGAGCTTTCCTTGTCGGACAAGCTGGATTAAAGAAGTTTAAGTTATATGATTTCTTCAACTTGAAAACTGAAGTGATCTGGCCAAATTCACAACACATGGCGGCACTGCATATCTTAAAGACAATCTATCCTAATGGGTGTTTCTACACTCTCATGTTTTGAAATCTTGGAAGATACCTTTGCAACCTCATAGCCATGGAAAGAAAACTCCTCGAGCAGCCCAGAGCATTGATCTCGTGATGCCATCATCATAGTAAAATTCATTGTCCTCGTCATTGCTATTTTTCTTGTGAGCTCCCCTTTATTAGGCTCCCTACCCTGCATTATTTGAGAAAAAATATTTTTCCTAACGCATAAAATTCCTTTTGTTGAATTTAGCACAAGAGGAAATTTTCAAAAATTAGATTTATTTTTCAGGTTTTAACACTATTTTTCTCTATTTTGAGGTGGAATTTTTCCTTTTCCCCTTGCTCTCAACTGGCTTTTTTGAAATTGAAACGACACCATATTAAGATGAGACACATTTTTTCTCGAACACTACTACTGTGCATCCTTGCCCAATAGCTATTGTCTCTAGATTGCATTTCTGCCTTGCATGATGCAACGGCCCATGGTTGCCCTACCTTTTCATCTTTCGCCCCATGAAGCATCTTCCCACGATTCCTATTAACCCCACTCACTTTCAAAACTTGACGCACCTGCTATATGCTCTTCATTAAACAAAAAAAATTTATTCACGAAAGCCTTCAAAGATTGATTTCCCCTTGGACCAGTTAGGGCATTCCCCCTCTTGCCATGCTCCCCCCCCCCCCCCCAAAACAAACCCTCTTTTTGGTGATGCTTTTCCTCCATTCCCACCACACCACCTGCTCGCCTAGAGAGAGAGAGAGAGAGAGAGAGAGAGAGAGAGATAAGCATGGAAGCAGGGGATTACGTGGCCTTATTCTATGGGCAATTTTTTTCTTTAAAAAAAATGACTCCACCTCCACTGGTCTGCTGCTGCAACCAGTCCGCGCCGGCACGGACTGGTTCCAACAGCAAACGAGGGAGCTTCTAGAGCATGCAGCACCACAGGAGGGCGAACGATTGTACTGCAACAGATCGTCACAACTGTCTCCAACTGTCTACGCTATTGCAACTGTCTGCGCTGTTGACGAGGATCCATTGCAAGATTTTTGTGTGACCCTCAGCCCCGACGAGCTGTAGCAGCTCCAGCTCACCCTCAACATCGCAAGCCAGCTACCGCTGCCGTGCAATCAGCGCTCGGGAAAAATCATTACCTTGATTATGTTTGAACAAATTCTGCCATACTGGAAGGGAAGCTATGCCACTTGGCATCCCTGCGTTGAACTCCTAAAGTAAAGCTAAGAGCTCGTAAAGCTCAAGCTAGACTAAAAATATGGAGAAAAGCTAAAGCTAAACTAAAAATATGGAAAAAAGCATGCGACGACCACCTTTTATAGCAGCTTAACGTCGGCGTCGTTCTTAGCGTGCATGAAAGCAAGCAGCACACGTGCACAAAGAGAGAGAGAGAGAGAGAGAGAGAGAGAGAGAGAGAGCGCACAATTGATCATGACGCAAAGCAAAGGACAGAGCGCAAGTAATTCTTTTTTTTCCTATGCTAGTCGTTTTTTTTCCCATGCTACTGCCGGGGAGAGAGACAAAGAGGCATGCTACTGCCGGGGGGGAGAGAGAGAGAGAGAGAGAGAGAGAGAGAGAGAGAGAGAACGCGGAGAGAGAGACAAAGAGGCATGCTACTGCCGGGGAGAGAGAGAGAGAGAGAGAGAGAGAGAGAGCTAGAGCTGCAGCCCCTTCCGCCATTGCCATTGGAAACGGTTGTTTTCAGCAGATGCAAAGTGATGGCTTTTGTCCAGATGAGATCACGTGACTACACGCGCATCTTGAAGGAAGGCAGGGCTAGGTAGCTCTAGACTGTTTTCAGCAAATGCAATCACCTACACGTGCAGCTTGAGGCATCTGGCATCATGCAAGATGTTGGTATCGACAGAAGAGTTCACGATGATATTGTTATTCAGAGGCAAGGCAAAGTAAGATAGAGCCACGTAAAAGAGGGCAAAACATGTAGAGAATTTATCCTTAAAAACTCTAAGATAAGGCGAAAAGCTCTTGAGGACCTTCTGTCCAGAATGTTGTCTCTTGGAGTGCATTGATTGCGGGATATGCACAACAGAAGCAAGGCCAGAGAACTCCAGGCTGATTTCAGCGGACGATACAAAGCGAGGACTTATCTCCAAGTGCAATCATATACGCGTGCATCTTGAAGGCATGTGGCTCTATGCATGATACCGATATGGGCATAAAAATTCTTGCTCATATGGTTGGTTAGGGGCTGTTGAAAAAGGGTATCGTGCTTGACAATGCCTTGGTTGACATGTTTGCTAAATGTGGTGCTCTTAAGAGAGCACAAAAAGTGCTCGAGGAGATTTTTGCCCGGAGTGTGGACTCTTCGAATGCACTAATTGAAGGATTTGCCACATAGGGTAGGGACAAAAAGCTCCAGTCTGTTTTCAGCAAATGCGAAGCGAGGGCCTATCTCTAGATGCAATCACCTACGTATGTATCTTGAAGCATGTGGCTCTACGCAAGATGCTAATGTGGGCACAAAAATTCACAAATGTATTGTTAGTTAAAGGCTATTGAAAAAGATGTCGTACTTTGCACTGCTTTTGGTTGATATGTATGCCAAGCACTGATTGCGGTATACGCACAACAAGAGAAGGGCCAGAAAGCTCTAGGCTGTTTTCAGCGGATGCAAAGTGAGGGCCTTTGTCCAGATAAAATCACCTACGCGTGCATCTTGAAGGCACGTGGCTCTATGCAGGATGCCGATATGGACTTCAAAATTAACTCTGATATGGTTAGTCTCAAGTTGTTACAAAAAAATGTCGTGCTTCGCAATGCCTTGCTCGATATGTAGACCAAATCTGGTGTCCTTTAGGGAGCACAAAAAGTGCTTGAGGACATTTATGTCTGGAATGTCGTCTTCTGGAGTGCATTGATGACGCGATATTCACAACATGAGCAAGACCAAAAATCTCTAGGCTATTTTTAGCGGATGCAAAGTGATGGCCTCTCTCCTGATGATGCACTCACATACGTGTGCATCTTGAAGGCATGTGGCTCTACACAAGATGCTGATATATGCATAAAAATTCACATTGATATTGTTAGTCACGGAATAAGATGTCATGCTTGGGAATGCCTTGGTTGACATGTACTTTAAAAATTCGCTTCTGATATTGTTAGACCGAGGGTTGTTGCAAAAAATATCGTTCTTGGCAATGCCTCGGTCAATATGTACGCCAAATGTGGTGCACTTCTGAAAGCAGAGAAAGTGCTTGAGGAGCTTCCTGTCCGAAACGTCATCTCTTGGAGTGTATCGATTGTGGGATATGCACAAGAGGAGTAGGGCAGAAATCTTTAGGTTGTTTTTAGCGGATGCAAATTGAGGGCCTCTCTCCTGATGCAATCACATACGCGTGCATTTTGAAAGCATGTGGCTCTATGCAAGATGTTGGTATGGGCTTAAAAATTTACTTTGATATTGTTAGTCAGGGGTTGTTGAAAAAGATGCCGTGCTTGGCAAGGCCTTGATTGACATGTTTGCTAAATGTGGTGCAGTTTAGAGAGCACCACAACTTCTCGATAAGCTTCCCATCCGGAGCTAGAATGCACCGATGGCAAGATTTAGAATCTCATCTAGAAATTGCATTTTATCGTGCTGCCAAGATAAGATACTTGTTAAGTTAAAAACTCAGGTAGCCTCCCATAGGGGCAGTTTTTCGTAGATGCGAAACGATGGCCTCTTTCTTGATTGCAGGATTTTCTCCACAAGGGCAATGCCAGAAACCTCTAGATTGTTTTCACCAGATGTGAATTGAGGGCTTGGGGCTCTTCGAGAAAGATGTCGTGATTGGCCGTGCTTTGATCAATATGTATGCCAGATGGGGCGCCCCAAAGACTACGAGTTTGTGTAGTGTATGTGTGTGAGGCTACGGATGGACCATCCGGAAGATTCAACCTACCCTAAGACCACGGACATCAAAACTAATGTAGGTAATGGTATGCATGATAGAAAGTGAATGTGACAATTGACATGTTGGCGGAAGGGATGACGATGACACAACACATAATGGTGGGAAGGTGATGCAACAATACAAGGGAGGTCTGGCAACCAATCCATCCAACAATGTGCTTCATGCAGACGACCAATAGCAAAGGTACACTTATATTTCGTGTTTTGGTTTCCTCTATGTGATCTTAAAAGTTCTTAGATTCCATCATGTATACAATAAAGCAATGAATTTATATTATGTTTATTGAAAAGATTTCAGATAAAGGTGACAAGGACTAGTTATGCCCAACAAAGGGACACACGGACAATACACCTTGACATGGCAACGTGGAATGATACATGTCTTTATAAAACATCGGTAATGAGTTCTTTCTTGTACAATTATGATTTTTTATAATAAAAAGTCCCTCCAACACTGGAGGAGAAGCATAAGTCCCCCTTCAACACTAGAGGGGATACAAGTGGCGGGGGAAAGGCACGTTCCTTACCGTATCTTTATAAATGTGGAGAACGGTGCTGACTCCACACCATACATACGTATGGTTTTTTTTTTGGGCACAAGCATCTCAAATGCACATAATGCATCTTGTTTCGTTTTTATTATAGTATGAAAATGTTTGCATCCATAATCTTTTCATGCAAAATCTCATTTGTACTGCGAGGTCAAAGAGCTTTTGGCGAAAGCTTCGAGGAAAGATGTTGTTGAGCCTTCATTGAAAGCTACTCCACACCACTATCACTTTTTTACTTCTTACCATATACATAGTGAAGCAATCAAGGCAAACTAGTTTTTCTAAACGTACAAATTTCCTTTTCTTGAATTTGGCAAAGAAGAAGTTTTTAAAAATTAGATTTATGTTTTAGGTTTTTACATTGTTTTTTTCTATTTTGGGAAGGAATTTCTCCTTTTCGCCTTGCTCTCAACATGCATTTTTGAAATTGAAAACGGCACGATATTAATCCGAGACACATTTTTTCCGAACACTACGTGCAATCCTCTGACTTCGCTTCCCGGTGGAAATGTGAGAACGTGTATAATGACTAGCTGTGCTCACGTAATGGCAATGTACAGCTTTGAAAGCCTACCAGGACTAGGCTTGGATATCCTGGGATTAAATGATACTCTAGATGTGCCATGACCTTGGTTGTTTTCACAGTGAGAGCACTTGGGCCTTTCCTATGCATAAGAACTTGCATGTGGTACTGTTCATGATAGACTCGTTAGGCAAGCAATGGTCCGCAAGGAAAGTGGTTCCAAAAGAAAAACGATTAGATAAAGTAGCGTTTTGGTGGTCCATGCAAGGCACCTCTTCAAGGTTTATTTTATCGTGGGTTGGGAGAAGCAAGAGGCACCTTAGAAGCCAATGTTGTACAAGCTGCCAGGAAACTTAAGCGAGACAAGCGGTCTTGACTTGAACTTTTGGTGATTAGTAAATTGGAGCTTTCCACAACTCTTTTACTGCATTTTCTCAAAATAACTTTCCACTTCGCTTTTGTCTTGGACTCCTCCCTTGCCTCATGCATGTCAGCAACTATGTTCACAAATCTAGAAGACAACAATAGGTTCCCAAGAGGTTAGGCGAATCTATGATAGCTAGACATGTTAGCCTCTCAATCAATTTAACTTTCTTGTTTAAGCACCTTCTAAATTCTTTGAAATATCTCGGTTTTACTTAGATTTTCCACTATAACTACGACTCTTTCAATTTCTCTCTCAAGCACATATATCCAGTTCTCTTCAGCAAAAGTATTAACTTCCAAAGGATCACTCTCATTGTGATGCAACCATTTTGAAAGGAAATGACAACCTTCTATGCTTCCTTGGTTGATTTTTCTGATTTTTTAGGCTAGAGTTGTCCATTCAACCCCTTTCATGGTATTGTCCATCCATATAAGGCCAAAGTAAAGAATGCCGTTGTCTGTATATCTGTTTGAGTAAAGGAGACTTTAGGAATGAATTTTTTTAACAACGAAGCAAAGTAGCAACTAATAAACATCTATTTATTGGATATGAGCCTCATAGAATGGGACCTTTGTTTGTGTTCTTAGCAAAACTTAACATGAATTAATTGTTAGTGAAGTATGGTAAAAAGTAATAGAAAATTTGTACCTCAAGAATCTTGTTGAGATGGCCATGAAGCAGTTGGCTATGCTTGATCTCATCATGCATTGGGCACATTAAGTCATCATCACCAATGCATACGACATCGATGTAGTTATAGCTAGTACATCCACAGCTTGTTGCTCTCACTTCCTCCACTATCCACCCAGTGCCGAGCTACCAAGAGGAAAGGGAGGGTAGCTCAAGGGTGTTGCACTATGAATCTGAGAGGAGACAAAGAGTGGGTGTGTTTCTGCTTGCTACAAAAGTGGAGTTTTTTCAAGCTTTACAATGTTCCCGGATAGCATCGTAGGCTTAGGAGGTTGTGTGTTGAATTTTTTGCAAAATCTAGTGCCAAACTTTTGGGAGGAGGTATGCCACATGGAATTGAATTATATATGTCTCAAGTATGAATAAATTGCTTGTGTCTCGTGTATTTAATTTTCATAATGTTTTTAAAATCTCGTTTTGTGTCGGTTGAGTGCCAGATTTGTGGTAGTGAAAGTAATGTGCATGGCATAATTATTTTATTTTACCATTGTTGCTATTGTATCAATTTGCTCGGATTTGTCTTCGATCGATTTTTTTTCTCGGTGATTAGAAACCCCCCTTAATTTGAGAAAGCAACATAGCAATTTACACCTAGCTAATTTGGCATTGACAATACTTGAAAAGAGAGAGAAATAGAACAATTGACAACATTTGAGGACCGGATTTACATGGAGCCGATCTCTCCTCCATAAAGGCTTTGAATTATAGCTTCTCCCATCAAAGGAGACTTTTGTACAATACAATTCCTGTGTTCCTTGACAAAACTTGTTGGTGCAATGAAGATGGAAGCTTCATGCACCAAATTATGCTTGAAACACACACCTAGTGTCCCTAGCCTCAGTCCCAATACCTCACACACCTTCAAAAATGGTGAAAGCTAGCAGAGAATGAGGATGATTGAGAGGAAGAAGATATATCTTACAAGAAAGAAGTATTCTCCTCACATAATCACTCTAATTAGCATAGATTAGCTTAGTAATTAGCATGGTAGAGGTCATGAGCATGTCATTGAAGCGCAGGGAATCATTGTAAGCATTGACAAGGTTTAGGTTATCCTTTAATTGTATGCCTTGCATCCATCTAGCATCTTCAAAAGGATAATTTTTAAACTTGATAAGATATCGTCGGATAATCATTAGGAAAGGAATGGGGCCTAAGGGGGCCTCTTTATTTTCCATGGGATTAAGAAGGAGATTATGGAAGGGGCAAATGATGAGTGGATGCCATGTGTATTGAAATGGTGGGTATGGCAGGTCCTAAAAGTAAGTGGTCAAACTTGTACTCTCTTATAAAATACAAAGAGAAAATCTCTTTTAAATTCAGAAAACTAAAGTTTTCTCATAATAGTTGAGTAAAAACCAGTCCTTTCTCTCTCTACTAGCTATTATTTTCTCCCTCCCTCTCTCCTAAAAAGGGGTCCCTCCAAAAACGTGTTGATCATTCCCTCCCTCTCTCTATTGTACCATCTCTCACTTCTCTTCACTTCACCTTGTTTCTCTTTCCTTCCTTTGAGTTTTCCCTCCCAAAAGCTCTGCAGCAGAAGTTTGAACCTCCTTTCCCTCCTCAAGCTTACTGCATTCTTGAGGGCTACATTCTCCTCAAGATGAAGTTCTCCATTTCTCCATGGGCTTCACTAAACACCTCTAGCTAAATTTGAAGTCTACAGCATATCATTCTGCTACATCATTTCCTCAAGAGGTTTCCTGCTCCTTCTCCATTAAGCTCTCTAGAGAGGATCTACTTCCCTCTCAAGCTTTGCAACATTATCTTCCACATTAAGCCAACAAGCAGGTCGAGCAATATAGAAGTAAGGGCATCCTTCACCTTTGTATACCATCAAGAATCTTTCTCTTTATATAGCTAAGAAACATGGATGTGCAATGTCTAATCATAAGTTTTTGTGTGCATGTTGTGCCACTATTTCCCAGGGAATCATCAGGTACTCGACAACCTAGGAGTGTCATTGACTCCATTTCATGCAGCAATGTACAAGACGACAATGGATATTGACGATGGAGTTAAAACGAATGATGTGGGTGACAATGCAACCCAGATCAAGAGGTGTACACAAGGTCTCAAGGAGACACATGGCTTCTTGAGCACACCATTGGAAGGGAAGAATCATGGAGTTCAAGCAAACACGAAATGGCAAGAGGCTTGCGAAGGTGCAACATGTGTATGTTTCTTCACAAACTGAAGCTAGAGACAACAATGGCTCCATCAAGGTCTCTTGCAAATTGTAATTTTTACTCCATTTTCAATTTTTTTGGTTATCTATTTAGTATTTTTTCCTTGTGTGTTGCTTTTGATGACTGTAAGATTTCCATTGCTATTTGTTCATGTTTATAGATGTTTTTCCATCCGATTTTGTACAGTGGGAGCCAATAGAGTCCTTCACAAGAACTTTTGAGGCCATCCACACTGAGCTTGGCAAATTGCTCTATGTTGGTTGTCAGTCCTCTTAGCTTCCCTCACATGACATTTTTTTTAATAATCATACTTATGTCACACCAAGGCGAAATGGATATGGTAATCTATCTCTAGTTCACTCACCAACCTTGGAGAGTTTGTAATGGCCTAAGCTAGACAGTTCCTTATAATGGCCTAAGCCAGACAGTGCCTTGATCACAGTAATCAAAAGGAGAATCGAGGTGGATGTGCAAGCAACAATGAAGTGCACCTATGGTTCCCATAAATCCACGGTAACATGGTTTATGTCTCTTCATGTGTTTGTGTTTATATTTCGACTTCAGAGTGTTCACAGGACACCAACAATGTGGACTTGCAAAGGGGGAAGTGCGATCAACGGGTTTCTTACAGCTGGATGGGAAACTAAGGTGGTCAACCACCATGGAGATAGAATCAAGTGCTCTGTAGTTGCTGACAAGGTGGTGTTCAGATACCATATTGCAAAGCAAAGCTTGTCGATGGTCTTTCCCTATAGAAGATGGAAGCTGACGATAGGAGAATGGGAGGCACTAGACTCTGAGGTTGCTGCTAGAGAATCAGTTGACCTGTAAATACATCTCCATGACGATGCAGTGCACCACATTACAGTGAACAATGACTGGCATCTCAGTCACCTTCGTGAGTATCTTAATCTCAGATACCTTGCCCAAGAAAAATCTCTTTGTAATCAATGAAAAGATTGTTCACTCCAGAAAAGAGAAGAGCTTTCTGTGTGAAAACGTTCCGTTTCCGCGATGTATTTCTGTAAAAGCTTGTAACTGACAGGGATTTTGTCCACATTAATACATACGGTGTTTTGAATCTCGTTTCTACGTATATTTGTTTATTCTCAACTTGTTCAAGTTTTTGATCGAAACGTACAATTTATTTGATGTGGAGCACAACTGTTCTCAATGTTGATGTCTTTCAATGCTTTGCCGCTTGATTCTGTTTAAAATTAAAGTTTTAAGTTATTTTGACATTAATTTAAGTGTTTTTTAAAAAGTGACTTTGAGTATATAAGTGACTTTCTAGTTTTTAAACTTCATTTCTGACATTCACAAAACTCTAGCTCTAAGCTCTCTTCGCATCTTCTTCACGAACGAACCCATGGCAACATCTATTGATGCACTTCTCATACAATTAGAAAAGGTAGGACTTGCAAATCGAGCACATGAACTACTCAATGTGTTCAAGGGGACAATTGACATGCAGGCCACTGCCAACCTTCATGCAGAAGCATTCAGAAGCGTTCTTTACTATATGGTGCAACACATGGAGGAATATGCCATAATCTTTGAGGGATCCGACACGGCGTGGTTGCCAGTGGATGTCTTGAAGCATCTCTATGCGGCTGACAAAAACTTCCGGTTTTGCGTGTTGAGATTTATTAAAGGCCTCATGGAACAAGACTACAGATAGATCATGAGCATGCTCTCATGGATTTGGGCATGGGCTGCATAGGCACCCAATTTATTTCATGGGACATGGTTCTAGCATTACTTGTGCTTGAGGGCATGGACAAGGGAAAATCACAAGAAAAGGTCAACCAAAGACCTCTTGTGACCATTGTGGAGGGATCAAATTAAGTTATCAAAGAGATAGATGACCACGCCGAAGCATCTATGGCACTCGTACTCTTGCAAGATCCCAGCTCCACTGAGGAGGAAGATTGAATGATAGAGGGAGATGAGGTGCTGGAAGAGGTCTCAGACCTCCAAATTCTCACTTTGCATCCAGTGGTGGTGGATGATCATCAATTTTTGTTCCTTGATGACATTGCCAAAACGTTAGGACTCAGAGAAAATGAGTCACTTGCAGTGCTTGCTATCTATGCGGGCATGAAGGATCCTAGTGGGAAGGAAGAGAAAGTCAATTTTCAAATTAACTTTGAAGACCAGGATCTCCCAGCAAGCCTCTTTTTCCTCCCCAACGAATACAAACAACAGTTGGTCCAAACAGTAGCAAGTACACTAGTGGAAATAAAATCATGTGCCTCTTTCTACAAAAGCGTACCGGAGAGTGCATTTCATACACACAAACCACTGATTTCGATTGGTACAGATGATTGATCTAGCATCGATCTTACAAAGAAAAATCTTGAAGAGAAGGATGAAGAAACTAAGGTAACAAATCTTAACCTGGTAGAATTTCTATTATTCCTTACTACAGGTGTTAATATCAATTAAAATGCTTTGCAGACGGCTTATCATGTTGATAAGTTCACAATGCATACTGGAGGTTTTCGCAACATTTCCATGGGTAGGGATAGCTCTCTTTGGCACTACCTGAGCCACCTAGGGCCATCGATTCTTAGAGTTGCTCACACAGAGTTCTCCAAGAATGGTTCTACAGAGCTGCTAAAGTATAAAGCATTAAGTGGCATACTTGTTGAAGATTCTCTCACCCTAAATGCTCACAAATGTATATTGGTGGACCGAGAGGCAGCATTGTATGCCTTTACAGGCAAGCACCCAGGCTCGATCCTCTCCCACTACGCCTTGAGCCTAGGTCAAGGGTTGACAAACCTAGAGGAAATTGTAAAATCCCCTGGCATCAAGTCAGCCATTCGCCAAACCCAAAGATGTAATTCGTAGAAAAACCAATTGACCATGATATAATACCCAAATCAATAAAGAATAATTGTTTTTATCAATGATTTTTGTCACCATTCAGTACTTGTTTTTTTATTCATATTGTTCAATAATTTCCACTTTTGCACCCGAGGCACGCACATGCATAGAACCTCAAACATGCAGCCACCGGGTGGCCGGGGGGCGCGTCTCGGTGATAATTTTTGTGAAAGGGGGCGACGTGGGGGGCGTACGGGGTCAAGAAGACCAGGCAACGCATCGGTGGTGCCGGGCAGGGTCGACCGGGGCAAAAGAAACCCTGCAGGCCACCGTCCCTGTCACCCCGTGTCGAAAAATTATCACCGAGACACGCCCCCGACCACCCAATGGCTGCATGTTTGAGGTTCTGTGCATGTGCGTACCTCGGGTGACAAGCCGAGAGCCGTGGTGGTCAACTTAAATTTAGCATATCTAAAAATTCAAATACTTATAGAAAACAATGTACAAATTAAAATTGAACAATTGCACTGAATGGTAGAAATTTGTTTCTCTTCAGGTGTCACCTTGTCCCTTTTTCTTTTTGCACATTGCTTGGCTCTCTAAGGGATTTTTGAAGGCCTTGAGCTCCCAGCCTTTGCTTGTTGGTGGATGGCTTGAGCTCTATCTTGTGCCTCCTTTATCTCTACCTCTGCTTGTGCTTGTAAGTTGGCCAAATGAGCTCTCTTGGCCTCAGCTCTGTACCTTTCCTCTTGCTCTCTCTGTCTTCTCTGCTCTTCTTGTACTCTAAGCTCTTCCTTCTCAGCTTCCTCTTTCTTTTCCTTCTCCCTTTGCCATTTCCTCCTCTTTGCCTCTTTTGCTTTAGAAATCGGGTCGCCTGGTATAACCTTGATTACTCTTTCTTTGATTTGTGGTGGAAACTTTCATGGCGTAGTAGTTGGGGTGGCCTCATCAGCAGTGGTTGTGGCAGAAGGCGATTGTGGTGGATTTTCAAGCGGACCTAGGTATTCTTCTTCTTTTTCTCTGGTTTCTTGTGTTGCTCTGTGAAGATTTGAAATCGATGGGGGATCTGGCAAAGGTGTGCGATTGGCATGGGTTATATCAAAGAGATCTCCAAATATGTGTCGCATGTTGCTTAGATCATTTGGATTTGATGGTTGGGGAGGCTCTTGGGTGTTTGGAGAGGGATGTGGTGCTGGGTTATCCACTTGTGGTTGCGGATGTGGATTTGAAGCCGTAGATTTTGCATGGGATTTGGGATGTGGATTTTCTGCGGTGTGAGGGACTGTGGTGGTATTGTTGTGGGTAGTGTCAGTCTGCTCGTGTGAATCGTCCATGTGGTGCAAGATGTAAGTGCGTGTGCGTTTGTGCTTGAGTGGATCTTCTAGAATGTGCAAACAAGAAATTAACTTCAAGTTGTGAGTTTTGACTAATAAAGTACTTTTTAAAAAAAACTTAAAAACTCAATAATACCATTAAAAATAAAAAATAACTCCAAAATTATCGAAATTTATTACATGGAACCACTGCTTGGGACATCAACAAATCACGTGGCATTACAATGTATGATTAATATGGGAATGGTTAGTGTCAAAAATTTATTGGTTTTTCACCCAACGTCTGCCATTTTGTCGCCAACCACTGTCGGAATCGATCTTTTGCACTAGAAGCATGATATGATTGCCATTGCCTCACGCTAACCACTTGCTCTTTTCTGCATTTCGAGCTTCTTTGCACTCTAGTCTTCTTCCTTTCTCTCCTCGCTAAAAATCTGTAGAACCAATTGAACATTTCATGTAGGGCATTGCTCTTTTTTCTCCCAACTCCATGTCTTGTATATTTAAAATACTTTGCTTTTTCTTGTAAAATACTCTGCTTTTGCCTTGTATATTTAAAATACTCTGCCTTGGCTACTTCAGATGCCCAATGCACTAAATGTGTCGAGAAAAAATGAGCCATGAGCAAAAAGAATGTGCTACAAAAATATAAAACTTTAGTTCAAACATTGATTTTTTTAAAGCAAAGACAAAGTGTCCAACCCATCATGTAATTTTTTATGTGTGTCTCCCCCCAGGCATACACCATTTGCGTTGTGAAACTATTGAAAACAAACATTAAAGTAGACATCTCAGTGGAAGTTAGATTTGCCTTTTCAAGCAAACAAAAAATATCATCTACAGATTGCCAGACACGAGCACGCTTAATTTCTATGGCTTCTTCGGTACCTTTGTAGGTGGTAATGTCACACACCTTTTTCCACAATTGAAACTCATTGGGACTTTGGGAGTCAAAATAGTCTGAAAGCATAAGCCTAGCTTTACTACCACCCATACATATTTTATTTGGACAATCTTGTGTACTTCCAAATGCCTTTTTGTCCTTTGATAGCTCTACTACACCCCCATGCAGGCCAACGCTTGATAGAATAGATTCAAGTTCTTTGATACACTCTTCCCTTCTTTCTGTAGGTTCCATATCCCAAGCATAATTAATATGGAGCATAAGCAACTTGTCAAGAATTTGTAGATGGGCATGAAGAGTACACACATGCACATTTATCAGAGGAATCGGTAGAATAACATCCCAATTTGGATCGTCCATCTTGAATACGGCGTACACTCTGGTTACAAATGAGGATACCTTGAAACCATTGTTGTAGTGCTTTACCCATTGTTTGTGTAGTGGTCACATCTTTCACAGAATTGACTGTAGCTTTGCCACCCTTACCCTTACCTTTTGCAGAGTTGATTGCAGCTTTGTCACCCTTACCCTTACCCTTGTCTCAATTCCTAATGAGACTTTACTGTGGCAACAAGAAATGCATGGAAAGAGGGTCATTGCACCTTGCTTGCATCCTAACATACATTTGAGAGTCTTCAACTCTCCTACCAAATGCCACTCCACTTGGAACGTATCCAGACCTGAAACCTGCAATCGTCGTCCTTCTAATTGTTGCCAAATGACGTCAACGATTCGGGTGTAATTAAAATACCATTTGAGGGACTCATGTGTCGCATGTGGGAGATGAAAAGCTGCCAGCCACCAAATATTCTTCTCGGACTGAACACCTAAACAGGTGTTTCCCTTCTCGCTGGCATTTATCTCAACATCAATGCCCACCAAGGCTCTGTTCATAAGCATAACGCTTACCCTTTCAAGCCGTTGACCTTTGACAATCTGGCACTCATCAAGCTTCATCACAAATATAACTTTGCCATCACACTCTTCTTGTGTCAACCCATAAAATATGATCATTGACTCCTGGAGCTTCAACAACTCAACATAGACATTATTGAACTCGTTGTAACGAAAGGATTTGTTCTCTTCTAATGGTAGGGCATCCTCCACATATTGAAATCCACCCAACAAGCTTGTAACATCATTATTGGCGCACCTTTTTATGACGTTAACACTGTGAGGTGTTGGCAGCAACCTAAACAAACCTTTTGCTTTGTGACCTAGTGTGACAAGTCTATACAAAGCTTCGTAGGCCTTGAAGCTTATTCTTGCACTGTCACACATCTCCATCATTTCCTGAGGTAAAACAATGCTCTTTAGCTCATTGAAATCCTTTTTGGCGCAAAACTTTAGCAATGCCAGCATTGGATGGATCATCCAATAGCTCCACCAACTCCTTTGGTTTGATGATATGCTGCAGCAGAGTATGTCCAGTTGTTTTAGCATCAAAATCATTCCCATCATTATTCGAGCCAAGTTCCTGCATATTGAAATAATATTATAGCAACCTACAAAAAATGTATGAAATTAGAAGCTTGCATTTGTATTCCTAACGAGTTTGACGAATACGTTTCTTTTGAGCTCCACCGCTTGAAGATAACATAGACATCGCATGTCTCTTGCACTTGTGAATGTGATAGCCCAATGGAATGTGTATGAGATGATTGATTCGCCGATGAATATTATATGCAGTGTGTTGTAGTTGAACATAACTGTCTAGATGATGCTCTTGCTCCATTTTTTGATGCTTTGTCTTTTTAATAAGCTTTGACATCTCGTCATTTAGCTGCTTCGTCTTCTCATTGGCTTGCTCTCTGACTTGCTGAATGTCTTTCACGTATGTTTTCTTGCTTCCTTTTCATTGACAAAAGCTGAATGTAATCTCCAGCAGTAGCCAAACAGTCCGTCTCTCCCATCTCCAATAAAACGAAGTAGCTCAGTGACATTACGGAAAGGTGGTGATGCATTGGTCATTGGATCACCAGGGTAAGTATGGCCATCAACCCATAAGTTGATTGCCTTGAATCCATGGTTCTGTAGTTGGTCTCCAGCATTGGGATTAGATGTGCCAAGTCACAAAGTAGCGTACTCCTGCTCTAAATCAGCATTTAACCGATATCGTTTTGACTTGTTAGTAATGTCTTGTAGTGTAGGGGATTGAATGACATTTGTGTTAGTTAATCAAGCAAATTAGTGAGAATGTGTAATGGTGACTGCTACAAGCAGGTGAAGGTGGCTATGGAGGAAAGAAGTGGAGAGTACTCAGAGATAGGAGAAAAGGACTATGTTGTGGAGGGAAGAAACAGAGGGAGTGCAACTCAATCTCCTTTGAATTTGAATTGTTGATTTTGACTGTAGAGAGAGAAATGTTGTTGCACACAGAGGTAATAGAGTTTTCCATTGCACTCAGCTGGAGCTAGAGTGGGAGAAGCATGAAGGGGGGGGGGGGGAGAGAGAGAGAGAGAGAGAGAGAGAGAGAGAGAGAGAGAGCGGGGGGGAGGGGGGGGGGGGAGGGAGTGGGGGATAGAAAGACAATAAAGAAAGAGAGAGTGGGAGAGAGGACATATCTGCAACCTTGGAGGATCTGCACTTTTTCAAAAAGAGCCAGCCAAGAATGTTTCTTAATGATTGGAAGAGGAAGTGACATGAGAGAAAAGGGGGAAAAGAAAGAAAGAGAGTTGGCTCACGTTTTAGAGAGAGAATGCAGTGAAAGAATGGAAAATTTTCTTTTCTGGCGGGGGGGCTAAAAAGTGCCTTCTTTAATGAGTTCTACTTGAGAGAGAGTGTTTCATATGTTAGAGAGAGAAGAGGGGTGGGAAAAGGACATTTTAAAATTCATTTACCCACCTCTCTTTTGGCCCTTACTAATAAATAGACTATTTTCAAATTCAAAATATGGAAATGGTTTTTTTAAAATATCAGCATAGGCTTTTTGCCCTCTCTTTTATGCATGATCAAACTTGGCTTAAGCTTTAAGCATTCCCTTAAACTGCCAAATAAAGAGGCCCTCCTATACCCCATTCACCACCTTGCAATACCTTGTCTTCGTGTTGGAGAATGGACTCAGGCTACAAAACCTCTTCTTGGCCCTTGATCTCCGGTGGGTCTTCAATGATTGCTTCTTGAGGTGGCTGTCCTTTGTAAGGCTTTAGTAGGCTCACATGAAAAGAATTGTATATGAGCCAATGGTTGGGCAACTTGAGTTGATAGGTCATCTCATTGATTGGCCTAAGAATCTGAAAGGGGCCATAATACCTTTTTGCTAACTTAGCATAGTACTTTTGATGTCCCATAGGATCCTTGCCCGTCGTGTGCCTTAATCAAGCCTTTGGAAACTTAAGCAATACCCAATCATTTTGTTTAAAGGCTGGGGCTCTTCTGTGCTTATCAGCAGCATCCTTTTGCCTTTGCTGATGAGAGATGAATATAGCATCTTTAATATTTTGAAACGATTCTTGCAGGTCTCGGCTATATTCATCTGCAAGAAAAGATCTTCCCATGTGGCTAAAAGCAGGTCTCGACTATATTCATCTGCAAGCAAAGATCTTCCCATGTGGCTAAAAGCAGGGTTTGGTGGTACAAAAATTTAACCCATTTGGTTGTTTGCCACTTTGGTAGTTGTAGGGTTCTTGGAGGAGGTACTTGCATTTGGACCTTTTAAAGGTTACATTTTAAAAGGTACAATTCAAATATTATAAGACCAAGTGCAATCATGGTTTAGCAAGCTATAGTACGTGATCATGGTCACACATTTGGGACTAATTTGAACTCTCTCTCTCCCTACCGTGCACGAGAGCACTTTGAACTCTCTCTCTCCCTACTATGCACGAGAGCACTTTGCAGGTTGTTCACTAACACCTTTGCCATAGCTCCCCTTGTGACCTTCCTTCCTCCATTTCCCTCTTCCAACATGAGGACACCAGCCCGCAAATGTGCACCTAGAGCCACACCCAAAGATTCTAAAGAGAAGCAGTCTAGGATGAAGGGGAGTTCATTCAAAAATCCTAGTAGCAACCGCAATGAGCCTCATACCAACAAGAACAAGCGTCGCAGTAGCAGTGGTACTACAGCCCCCAAAGAGAGGTAGAACATTGATCAAGCAGAGATGATAGAGGGCATGGGAAAATCCTTTGTTGCACAAGTGAACAGATGCACAACAAAGGAGAGGGGTAAGTATTGTTACTTTACATGGTTTGCAATGTACAATTTGTTTTGGTTGCATGTTAATTAAGGTATTGTAAGACATTATCAGCATGTTTGTTGCATGAATATGGTTGCATGTTAAGTACTTTATACATTTGGTACTATAGTGGCATGTCTAATTGTTTCCTCTTGCTGTATTTTAGCGAAAAACAGAATGGATGAGTAC